>NC_135806.1:83114359-83428980 GCF_964213995.1 Mustelus asterias | reverse complement strand
GGCCCATCGAGTCTGCACCGACCACAATCCCACCCAGGCCCTACCCCCGCATATTTACCCGCTAATCCCTCTAACCTACACATCCCAGGACTCTAATGGGCAATTTTTAACCTGGCCAATCAACCTAACCCGCACATCTTTGGACTGTGGGAGGAAACCGGAGCACCCGGAGGAAACCCACGCAGACACGAGGAGAATGTGCAAACTCCACACAGACAGTGACCCGAGCCGGGAATCGAACCCGGGACCCTGGAGCTGTGAAGCAGCAGTGCTAACCACTGTGCTACCGTGCCGCCCACGGTATAATGCCAGAAGACAGCTGACAAGACAACCACCATCTGCTAACCTTCGAAAATAAAGTTGCTTAAAATGTTCCTATGTTACTTATGTTGCTTAATGGGCTGGGCTAGAGTTATACTGTGGTGGGTGTCAAGCCAAATGATGTAAGACCACCTCAGGGACAAAACACTGATGAATTGATCTGATCCTCTCAACGTAATTCATGGACTCACACCATGCAAAGCTTTGTGCCAGGGCATCAACTTGTCAAAATCTGTCCCATGACTCAATGAAGTGTAATATTAAGTCTCATAACTGCATTGATATTTTAGTTAACTTTTTTTTAAAATTAAGCTGAGCAGTTAGAAAAACTTCTGAATTTGGCAGAACTGTTTTTTTTTAGAACATTCACTGATCTATTAACACAGCAGATATCTGCGAAAACTAAAACCACTAAAATAGCCCACCAATCAATATTGCTATGTTCGGGCGGTGATTATACTGTGTGCACTTCTGGTCCGAAACTGATAGCTGCAGAATGCTATTTGCATCTAACAATGCCAAAATGATGCTGCAGGCTGAGAAACAGGATCTGTGGCCCAAACAGGATTCACTACTGCCCCCAGACAGCCCCTTTTTAAAATTATTTTGTGACCACATGCAACTGTCTGTTTTCAATGTAAACTCTGACTGGGATTAAGTTTGCAAAGTTGCTAGGAGCTCCAACCAACCCTCAGGTTCTGTTGAAACCTGAGGCTTGACACCTCCCTAGCAATATACTTTTCCATGGTCTCACACCGTTACATTCAAGAACATTGCTCAAAGTTTGTTCCAGTATTCCTTTAGCTGGTGGAGCCTGTGTCACCAATCAATCAGATCACAGTTTACCCATATCTTAACTCCATTTACTTGCATGACTTCCAAATCACTTCATATTTTTGTCCAGCAAAAATATGTCAATCTCAGCTTTGAAATTTTCTATCAGCTTTTTTTTTGGGGGGGGGGGCAAAGAATTTCAGATTGCCACTGCCTTTTGCATGAAGAAATGTTTCCTGACATCACCCTAATTGTCCTAGTTCTAATTTTGGGATTATGCTCCCTTTTTCTGGCACCCTTCTTGTGCTCTGTCCCAGACCACAAGAAACTCCAAAGGGTCGTGAATGAAGCCCAGTCCATCACTCAAACCAGCCTCCCATCCATTGACTCTGTCTACACTTCCTGCTGCCTCGGAAAAGCAGTCAGCATAATTAAGGACCCCACGCACCCTGGACATTCTCTCTTCCACCTTCTTCCATCGGGAAAAAGTTACAAAACTCTGAGGACATGTATCAACCGATTCAAGAACAGCTTCTTCCCTGCTGCCATCAGACTTTTGAATGGACCTACCTCACATTAAGTTGATCTTTCTCTACACCCTAGCTAAGACTAATACTACATTCTGCACTCTCTCATTTCCTTCTCTATGAATGGTATGCTTTGACTGTATAGCGCGCAAGAAACAATACTCTTCACTGTATACCAATATATATGACAATAATAATTAGTCAAATTCCTAGAGGAAATAATTTATCTTGATTTACAGTATCAAGTCGTTTAATCATCTTAAGCACCTCAGATCACCCACCCTTCAATATTCAATATCCAAGGGAATATAGGTCTAGTCTGTAGAACCTGTCTGAAAGGGTTAAATTATATAACCCTTTCAGACCTTATATGATGCTGTTGAATCTGTCATGTACCCCATCCATGAAGTTTTGGATTTAGGTTGGGGCTCCGCATGTAATCTTTGCAAATTAAAAGACAGCAAATGCTGGAGCTGCTGAATAGATCAGGGGAAAGAGAATTTCAGGTGGGTGACCTTTGGTCAAATAGATTTACATCCTCGTCCAGCAGAAACAATCCAGAAGGGACACCATCATTGTACACATTAGACCCAGCGGTTTCTCAGCTGGCTGAAGCAGTAGTGGGAAGTGACACCTACCTGTCCTAGTGAGTCTGTCGAGCTTCTCGACACTGGCCGAGGAGAGGCGGCGGACCCTGGGGCTACTGATAGGTGTGGCCGGATTGGAGAACTCCGAGTCCGACTCTGTAATCGCATCGTCCCGGGACAGCAGTAACTCTTTGGCGCATTTGTGACAGACACTGTGCTGGCAGGGCAGGATCAGGGGGTGGGTGAAGAGCTCCTTACAGGATGGGCAGATCAACTCGCGTTCGATGTTTTTAATGGGAACCTGCAAAAAGGGAGAGACCTTCATCCACACCTCATGCTGCAACTAAACAACAAAGCTCCTGACACTGGCATAGTAAAAACTTCTCACAACTCCGAGAGTGCAGACAGGTGTTCTCATATCAGTCAACCCCCACATCGATATTTTAATCTGTAGAGGTGTTTTTTTTTTAAACGTGGTCCATATTAAACAATAACAAAGCATTGAGAAATTATCCAGTTATGCTGAACATCACATCAACAAGAAACGGTTACAAAATCTACCCCATTCTCACACTGTGAAGGAGTGTCTGGCTACCGGAAGGATACTATCTACATCATTGGCCGATGAGAAGCTAATCACAATTTTAGGGCGAGTTTGTTCAATAAAGAGATAAATAGAACCTCTGTGTATGTGCCTGTGTATGTGTCTGTGTGTGTCTATATGTGTCCATGTGTTTGTGTGCATGTGTTCATGTGTGTTTGTATTTACATGTGTATGTGTTTGTTCATGTGTATCCGTGTGTCTCTATGTATGTTTTTTGTCTATGTGTGTGTGTGTATGTGTCTGTGTGTGTGTTTGTGTGTCTATATGTGTCCGTGTGTGTTCATGTATTTGTCTATATCCGTTCCGTGTGTGTTTGTGTTCATGTGTGACTGTGTGGGCATGTGTGTCTTTGTGTGTTTGTATTCATGTGTGCCCGTGTGTGTTTGTGTGGGCATGTGTGTCTTTGTGTGTTTGTATTCATGTGTGCCCGTGTGTGTTTGTGTGGGCATGTGTGTCTTTGTGTGTTTGTGTTCATGTATGTCTGTGTGTGTTCATGTGTGTGTATGTGTGTGGCCATATGTCGGTGTGTGTTCGTATATGTCTCAGTTCTGCAAACATCTCACCTCACACTATTTCAGGAAGTTACTACCTGCACCTTAGTGCATTTTAACCGACATGGTGGAGATTTTGAGCCTGGTTCAGGCCGCTTATTAAACATGAATGGGCTGGCGGGAGTCAGATTGGGGACCGCGATGTGTCTTAAATGGGAAGGAGCCCGGATCCGAGCAGCAACCAAACTTGGCAGAAAGGGAAACTGAGCGAAGGAAAGGTCGCCATGGGAACCGTTGGAAACTGCTACTTAAGGTTGCAGGTTTTAATGTAAATCCCTTCATTTGGATCCGCCTGACCGCCAGTTAGTGCAAGTTCCGGACTGAGCAGCTGCTCAGAGCTGGGGTGGGGTGAATGAGGTGGGATGGAGAGGGAGGGATTGTGTGAACCTGCTCCAAACACTGGGATTCAATCCTGCTGAAGCGGATCGGGAAAGAGAGCCATTGGTTTGACGGATATCTTGGCGCAACCCTGCCAGCAACACATGGCCAGCAGCGAGTCAGCCCAAAGAGAAGCAGCTCAGAGAAGCAGCTCAGTGCCTGGGGGATGTACCCCACAGTCTGCTGTACTGGTTAGAGTCAGATTGCGATCAGGATGGGTTGAGCTAGCAGGATGTGTAAGCATTCAGTTAATAGAAAGATTGGGATTAGACAGAAGTCAGACTGGACTTGCCTGTACTGTAGACACACACACACACATTGGAGTACATACCTCACCTTTGGAGATCCTGTCAACGATGAATCCAAACTCACTTATATCATCCGAATCGGACATACTCCTGCTGAAAGGCACTTTTCGGATTAAGAGTCAGTCCGAGGTTGCGTGTGGAAATATTTTCCTCTCCTTGTTTCCAGGGTAGAGTGGGCACACAGGGAGCAGACAGGGGGACACACAGCGAGCTGGGGGGGGGGGGCGGGGTGCAGACAGGAGGGGGACACACAGGGAGCTGGGGGGTGGTGGTGCAGTCAGGAGGGGGACACACAGGGAGCTGGAGGCAGACAGGAGGGGGACACACAGGGAGCTGGGGGGGGACACAGAGGGCTGGGGGTTCACAGGGAACTGGGGGACACACAGGTAGCTGGGGACACACAGGAGGCTGGGGGGGGGGGGGCAGACAAGGAGCTGGGGAGACAGACGGGGGGGCAGACAGGGGACACAAACAGGCTGCAGAGCTGTGATCACCAGCCACTGGAACCGCACTCAGATCCTCAGCTCCGGCCTCAGCTCCGGCGTTTCCAGTCCCTTCCCCGAGTCCAAACCCCGCCCACAGCCTCCAGCCCGGGGCGTGGAGTGGAGATATTACCGAGGCACAACCAACCGGCTGGTAGCTGCCAACATCCGCCGCTCAGGCAGATGGGAGCGTTAGACTAATGGTTTCAGAACAACCTCTGCCTCCCAGGGTCAGCTGGAACACACCCAGCTCCTCTTTCAGGGCAACTGGCAGCAATCTCCTCCTGCTGGCGGCTGCTTTTCACAGAAAGCCATTAAAACACTGGAATAAATACTCATAGTGGGTTCAGGAGCCCGGCCCGAGCCCGGGAACGGCTCAGTCTCGCTGGCTCCACAGAAGGTGTTGAAATGAAATCGAGCTTTTCACCTGAACGCTCTCTCAATCAGGCTTTAAATAATAGACACAGTTTGTGTTAAAGCTTCAGTCAGGTGGGCTGTCCAAGGTCAGAGAGGTTGAACGGGGATAAAATCCAACATATTGCAATGTGGCGAGGTTATCTGTATTGGAGCTTAGTTTGCACATACACACTGAGGGTGGGGCTGGCCTTTAGTTTAGCGATTCGCTGCTTCCATCCGCCGATCTCACTGAGAGAGACTTGCTGCAGTGTCCAGCTGCTTGGCTCAGTTGTGCTTGACTGAGCTGCCCGCTTGTTGCTCGCTCTGCAGCGGCACTCACACATTCTCACCCAGTGAGGATAGCAAAATACCACAGCACACACACACATAGGGGAGCCATTCAAAATCCTCCATTCAGAAAGCGCCTCCTTCACCACCTCCAGCTGTTTCTCAATATCACACTAGAAGATTCACTTTCACACTTTGTGAAATCACTGGAGCTACAGGAGGTTTAACCTTTCAAAGGGAATAATTCGACCTTAGTGTAATCCACACCGGCCATGCCGAGAGCAATTCTGACATTATTATTATTGGATTCCGATTGGCTCCAATTCAACAGGTGCCAACCCGGATACAGCCTCCAAAAATAAAGCAGCAGTCAGACTGGGAAATCCTGGCTTCAGGTAAGGCGGCTAAGCTTTTGCAGCACACAAAGCAGATATGATTAGGGGTCATGACGTGCAAATCTTGATGCAAATCCAGACTCGCCATTTCTTTCTGTTCCAGTTAGACTGGTGGAACAATCCGGGCTACTTCCCATGCTGCGTCTAAAATGAATTGCATCCTTCACATCGCAACATACTGCTACCCAGTTCTCGCTCATACAACTCGCTTCTGTAAGCGTTCCAGATGGAATTCATTCTGAGCAGAGATTATACCAGCAGACACAATACAGTAAGACATTGAATCCTGTACTTTCCTGCATTGGGTGTTACATTTTTACACCATGGACACTTCAGTCCACGGCTAATTTCCCCATCAGCTCTGCCCATTTTATTCATTAGAAACCAAACAACGGAGACAGCTGGCATTCTATTTCCTAACCGAGGTAAAATAGGCAAATCAATGCTAAACGTGTTCTTAACTCATGTGTAACCGCGACAAAGCAAAATCCAGCAACTTGGCTGCAGATTAGACAGTGCTGGACCATGTCTTTCACTGCTCTGAAGCCAGCTAATTAATCTGTCAAGGCTCGATCAAAACTGATTGGAAATAATGTATTTAACCTTTAATTTCCGAATTTTGGTCACGTGCCATTTAGAGTCTGAATGGCAGATCAGTATTGGGTAACATGGCGAGAACCATCATAGAATGCAGAGAAGGAGGCCACTCGGCCCACCGGGTTTATGCTGGCTCTTGGAAATAAGTCCCACCCCCTTGCTCTTTCCTCATATCCGTGCAAGTTTGTCCTTTTCAAACAGTTATCAAATTCTCTTTATCGAATCTGCTTCCACCATCATTTCAGGCAGTGCACTCAATCATAACACATCACATAAAACATTTTTTCTTCATGTCACTTCTGGTTTGTTCTCCACTTAACCTTACATACATCGTGAATGTAGCCCAGTCCATCACTCAAACCAGCCTCCCACCCATTGACTCTGTCTACACTTCCCGCTGCCTGGGCAAAGCAGCCAGCATAATCAAGGACCCCACGCACCCCGGACATTCTTTCTTCCACCTTCTTCTGTCGGGAAAAAGATACAAAAGTCTGAGGATATGTATCGACCCACTCAAAAACAGCTTCTTCCCTGCTGCTGTCAGACTTTTGAATGGACCTACCTCGCATTAAGTTGATCTTTCTCTACACCATAGCTATGACTGTAATACTACATTCTGCACTCTCTCGTTTCCTTCTCTATGAACAGTATGCTTTGTCTGTATAGTGCGCAAGAAACAATATTTTTCACTGTATACTAATACATATGACAATAATAAATCAAATCAAAAATACTTGTCCCTGGTTATTTACACTTCTGCCATTGAAAACAGTGCCACCATATCAAAACTCTTCATGATTTTGAACACCACTATCAAATTTGTCCTAAACCTTCTCTGCTGTAAGGATAACCCCAGTGCTGCTGATCGCTTGCTGTGGCTCTGCTGTGTAAAATCAACTGGATCTCACAGTCACCATCCCCTCACCACCCTCCCCTCACCCTCAACTTCACCCCTGCATTTAGATACAATGGGCCCTATTTTGCCATTTTGATTCTAAGTGCTGGGCGGACTTGAATCTGGGAGTGTTTCAGATCCGACTTTTAGACCCGTTCTTAGGCGCCCCCATACGCACTCTGCCTGAAAAAAAAATCAGCGATTCCGAATCACACTGCAGAAGCCTGTGGGCGGGGCTTAATGCATCCGAAACACTGCAGCTCCGATCAGTGCCTCCAACTGCGCATGCACAGAAAAAATGATAGAATAATGCTCCCCTACCACTTCGCTCCTGGACCGGATAATGCTTTCCCCTGGCCCCCACAGACATTGCTCCACCACCCCCCTAACATTACTGACCCCCCTTTTCCCTCACCCATCCACCATCCAGAACGATCCCAGGCCCCTACCCCTTCCCCCCCACTGATCTCAGGAAGAGTGGCAGCAGACCCCCTTCCCCCCCCCAGTGATGTGAGGCAGAGAGATCCACCTTCCCCACACCACCCTACAGATATCAGGCTTGGTGATCCCCCTCACCTCACCCCAGACCCTCCCGCACAAGGCCCCCATCTCCTCCGGACTCTGATGGCTGTGTGACACCTCCCTCTCTCTCCCCTGTCCCCAAACGTTGAGGCTCTCATCCACCACCTGCCCCCCTCCCCATCAGCACAGCTGCAAGTGCTCACTTGCCTTCCCCTCAATGCTAACAAGCAAACTGCATGGAACCTGCTGGAATGTTCTGCCTGCAGCTGATCTGCCCTAATGAGGGGCAGCTCCATTAAAAGCTCAAGAATGGGCAGGCAGGCAGGCATTCCCTCACAAAATGAGCGCACGACCAGCCCCCCAATTCTCAGAGGGCAACCTCGGGAGGCTGCTGGATGCAGCAGAGGCGAGGCGGGACACCCTCTTCCCCCCAGGAGGACGCAGACCCAGGGAGCTGATGGAAATGCAGCCTGGGAGGAAGTCACCACTTCAGTGCCAGGGCACTGGTTCCCCGGAAGCAGTGCCGGAAAAAAGTCAATGACCTCATCCGTGCAGCAAGGGTGAGTGCTGAACCCCATCTTGCATCTTCTCCCAAATTTCCCCAGATCCTCCCATCCCCAGCACCCTGCATGCTTCCAGCTCCTCATCCCCAAGCACCTCCTTCCTTCCCCCCGGGAAACCCATATCACCTACAAGCCATCCCCGCAGACTGGGCTCCTTCTCAAATGCCTTCGAGATGTCTGAGCTCCTGACAATGAAACTGTCGTGCACGTTACCCGGATGTTTTGCACAGACATGCATAATATTCATGTTATGGTCGCACACTCGCTGAACATTCAGGGAGTGGAACCGCTTTCTGTTGACGAATCTCTGTGGATTCTGTAGGGGACCGTGAAGGCGATGTGTGTGCAGTCGATCGCCCCCTGAACTTTAAGCATCCCTGCAATGGCTGCGAACCCTGCAGCCCAGGCTTCCTGCTGCATCTGGCCCAGGTTGAAGTTGATGAACTGGCCAGCCCGGGCATACAGAGCTTTAGTGACCTGCCTCACACAGGGGTGCACGGCAGATTGGGAGATGCCACATACATCTCTGCTAGGGGCCTGGAAGGAGCCAGTCGCATAAAAGTTCAGAGCGGCAGTCAATTTGACAGCCACTGATTGCGGGTGCCCCGCCCCCCGCCACCCCTCCGCTCCTAGGTTCCAGGTCCTGCAACAGGTTGTACTGTCTCCTTTTGGAGGCAGAGATGTTGGCGGCACATGGTGTCCGACATTTGTTCAAATGACATTCATGCATGGAACTGCCAGGGTCTCTGTTCCCTCCTTCTCCTCCACCCCACCCCTCTGGGTGAATGGCAGCCACCTCCTGCCTCTGGTGGTTGCCTTCCTCTGGTCCTGGAAGTGGCAAGGCCCGGGCGTCCTGTGCTTGCAATTCTTCCTCTGGCTCCTCCTCCTCAGCTCCAGCAGCAACCTAAAGAACAGGAAGATCAATTGGTTGCATCGCAAAAGCCATCTTGTCACTCTGAAGGGTGGGGGGAGGGGAGGGGAGGAGTACACGGAAGAGATGGAGAGGAATACATGTAAAGGTTACAGAATGCTGCTTGCCCCTAGCACATCAACAGTCACAGAAACCCCCCAATTCCCCCAGCCACATGCTCCCCACAATCACAGCCCCATCCCAAATCCCCCAGCCACATGCTCCCCACAATCACAGCCCCCCAATTCCCCCAGCTACATGCTCCCCACAATCACAGCCCCCCAATTCCCCCAGCCACATGCTCCCCACAATCACATGCCCATCCCAAATCCCCCAGCCACATGCTCCCCACAATCACAGCCCCCCAATTCCCCCAGCTACATGCTCCCCACAATCACAGCCCCCCAAATCCCCCAGCCACATGCTCCCCACAATCATAGTCCCCCACAATTCCCCCAGCCACATGCTCCCCACAATCACAGCCCCCCAATTCCCCCAGCTACATGCTCCCCACAATCACAGCCCCCCAAATCCCCCAGCCACATGCTCCCCACAATCATAGTCCCCCACAATTCCCCCAACCACATGCTCCCCACAATCACAGCCCCCTCCGATTCCCCCAGCCACATGCTTCCCATTATCCCAGCCCCCCTAATTCCTCCAGCCACATGCTCCCCATTATCCCAGCCCCCCCCTTAATTCCCCCAGCCACATGCTCCCCATATTCCCAGCCCCCCCCACTTAATTCCCCCAGCTACATGCACCCCATAATCACAGCTCCTTGCAAAGTTGAGAGGCTGCAGCAGTGCAATTTGCGAGGCCTTTGTGCCCATCCTTCAGCTGGAAGTGTGCTGAGTGCGCTAGGACCCAGCAGCACCACAAGACGTGAGGTCAGTGCTAAGACCCAGGTCCGTGCTGCAAGTTGGACATTGGAGACCCTGCAGAGCAACAGCACCACCCCCCCACCCCCACACACTCCACAACCTAACCAGCTCATTTATTTCTTCTCCTGAGGAAATTTTTTTTTAAAAACTCGCCGCTTCCCGGGGAGGGTGTTTATTTTTGCTTATTTATTTTTTTAATAATCCGGTCTTCATGACATTATTTTTTTCTCTCTGCATCCATCCGGGAGAGGGGTTGTTATTATTCCCCTCCTCTCCGCACAAAACATATATATATATATCTGACCCGAGAAAGAAAATGGCCGCAACAAAAGGACACTCATTAGTAACAGAGAGCCATCGGACGTTATACACTTACCTCCTCACTAACCCTCACTAATGGAGCGCCCGAATCGGACTTTTATTGAGCAGGTCTGTTTCGTGCCGATTCCGGATGGGCGAACGCGGTGGTAAAGGGGGAAGTGCCAGTAAAGTTGGGCGTGCAGCCCATTAATTCAATTTAAATGCATTCAAATGTGTTTAAATGGCCGTTGCACCCATTTTGGGCATGGTCCCGATCGTGGCCATTTTCAGGCCTTGGTAAAGGGGAACCGGAGCAGAGGTGGGTGCAGATCGCGCTACTTGCCTCACGTCCGACTTTACCAAGTTTTTGTGCCTGAAAACAGGCACAACTTGATGGTAAAATCAGACCCAACATCTCACTTAATTCAGAACAATGGCCCATATAGAGAACTGGGAAAAACTGCATCCCTTCCTCTGAGACTGAAGCTTCGGGTTCAACTTGACTCCCGGATTTGATGGCCACAGAAAGTGAATTCATTATGCAGCCAAACAGGTTGATTATCAACCTTTCAATCCTTGCAATACGCTTATGGCAGGCAGTAAGAGTGGGAGAATCTCCTGGGTCTGTCATGCTTGATGTAAAATAGCACCCCTTAAGATATAGCCTCTGGCGATCGGCTGTTCCAGGAACAACTAGCTACAGAAACAGACTCTGGGTGTGAGAAGGGAATGAAGAAGTAGTAAAATGATGCATTTAAACATTAAAAATCGTGTCTTAAGGCAGTTAGCAAAGTCATTGGGAAATCTTTGTGCTACAAATATTGGCTAACTTACACTCTGACCATTATACCTCAGGTATATTTGCCAGTCCTTCTCCTTCCCTGTCTCCTGCCACTGATATTCCACCCAGGCCACCAGCTACACAGTTATTTCTCCCTGCTTCACCATTTCTTGGCGTTACAGAACACATAAGTAATTATGAGGTTCTGCCGATACATTTGGCAGCTCTTCCACATCCTCGGCCTTGCCAGGTTCTTCAACCTTTTTTGGCCTCTTTTCTTTCCACCCTTCCCATTCCAGCTCCCTGTAAATATTGGGGCCTTTGTGCCTATTGAAAGTGACAGAGGATAACAAATGACTGGCAGTCCAATTCAATAAGTAGCTCTGATGACATCCAAAACCGTGAGTGTAACAAGATCAGTTTTCTTGAATCAGCACAACCCAAGATTGAATTATTGCCTTGAATTTTCTGCCAGAGATTAGTTATCCTTTGTTTAGAAATAATAGGCTAGCTAATACAATGACTACAACAAAGAGATGATATGATAAAATAGAACAAATAGAACTGAAGGAATAGTATCATATAGCTGGTGCTACATATACATTTTGATCTGTCAGTAAACAGGCAAATGTACTCTATACTGGCTATTCTAAAACTATGTTTAAGGGACAACAGTTAACACACATGAACATTTTTGTATTTACTATTACAGGTGGGTTGTTTTACGAGGAAAGATTGGTCCGGCTAGGCTCTGCTGGGGTTTAGTAAGAGGTGACTTGATTGAAACATAAGATCCTGAGGGGACTTGACAGGGTGGATCTGGAAAGGATGTTTCCTCTTGTGAGAGAATCGAGAACTAGGAGTCACTGTTTAAGAATAAGGGGTCACCTGTTCTTTCAGACAGAAATGAGGGAAAAGAGATTCTCTCAGGCGGTTATGAGACTTTGGAATTTTTATCCTCAAAAGGTGGTTGAACTCTTTGAATATCTTTAAAGCAGAAGTAGGTAGATTCTTGATAAGCAAGGGGGTGAAAGGTTATTGGGTGTTGGCAAGAATATGAAGCTGAGGTTAAATCAGATCAACCATGATCTTGTTGAATGGTAGAACAGGCTCAAGGGGCTGAGTGGCCTATTCCTGCTCCTAATTCATATGTTTGCATGTTTCTATGCCAAACAGTCGAATGGCTTTTGGCCCTCATCCCTTTACTTTCTGACAACCAGGAATGTTATGTTCCTGAATGTTTATGCAGACTCACCATTCAAGTAATTAGTAAACTACAAGAAGGCTTGATTTATTTGATTGATTGAAGACTACAAATAACATATACACATTACAGGATAGCTTAGTAGACGTGTTTACTCTCGGGATTCAATGTCGATAACAGCAACCACCATTACAGCTGCATCTGCAGAATTCCAATTCCCTTCTCACACCCAGTGCTGCACTAAGGCAGACTGTTTCCATAACCAGTTATTCCTGGAACAAGTCACTAGTATTGCCAGAAGCTTATAACTTATAATGCATCAAGTGTGGCTGACCAGGAATCCCTCCTGCTCTTACTGCCAACCACTGATGCGTTGGAAGGATTTGCAGGTTGACGCACTCAACCTGTTTGGTCAGGTTATGAATGCACCGTCCTCAACCATCAAGTCCTGGGGTAGGACTTGAACCCGGAGTTTCTTGCTCAGTGGCAGGGATACTACCCACTATGCCACAAGACCTCATACAGATCTACAGAACACTGGTCACATTCTGCTTTACATCCTGGTTCCTCAGTGACACATGTACATCATTTCATATTCTTTTGAAGTGATATCACAGCATCCCCTTTATTTCTGAAGAAAGTGTTGCATACATCAGGAGGAACTATACGTGCACAGGGTGATCACAAAAACAATTTTCACAAAAAAGTCTCTGTTGTTCAATTAAGAGTTTTAAGGTTTTGGATAACATATTGGTGACTAACTAGTCCTCCTGGATCTCATGATAGTGTAACCTTCTTGAGTTCTAGATTTATCACTTTGTTGTTCTTGACCTGTAGGTACAATAACATCCTGTAATTTACTGGAGTATTGACTGTTTTCATGGTGGCCTGTCACAATTTCACTCTCTGAGTTCATCTTTGGATATGTTCTAGATGCAATTGGCATGCTTGGTGTTATAACTGTACAATTCCTTTAGCTGCTTTCTGTTTCTCCTTAACGTCACTCCATTCAATGTTATGACTTCATAGGACCTTGACTCAATGCACACTTGCATGGTTAACCAGGCTCCTTGGAGTGGGATGTGAGAACTGACCCATTGTCCTATGTGCAGACTAAGCTGCTCCATACCTGCATGTCGATCCTGTATCTTGTTCAGTGAGAAATTTCTCCTGTATTCCTGAGAATTTGGACAGGTGATGACTCAGCAAAGTTGTCCGAACCTGCCTCTCAGACATGATTTCCACTGGTGACATGTCGAAAGATGTCAACCTCAACTGTAATATGGCAATGTGGAGATCTTGTTTTATTCGTTTGCACTTAATAACTTAACAATAGACATTCGCTCGGCAAGACCATTGGATCTGGGGTAGTGTGGAGTGGCTGTCACATGGTTTATGTCCCATTTAGCACACACACCACTAAAATATGTGTCTGTAAATTATGGACTGTTGTCCAATATAATCACCTCAGATATACCAAACAAACTGAATATTGTGCTCATTCTGCTGGACACACTTGAGTTATCCTTCAATTATCTGATGATTGGAAACTTGGAAAAGTAATCAGTGACAAGTCAGCGCCATGGATAGTCACTTAATCATTTGCAATTGTGGACCAAGGGTGCAATGGAAGCTTATGAGGGTGTAGTGGTTAGAGTCACAGAGATATACAGCATGGAAACAGGCCCTTTGGCCCAACCCATCCATGCCAACCAATTTTCTTAAAATGATCTAGTCCCATTTACCACAACAACAACCACCATGACCAACAGCACAGGTACTCCTGCAGACAGATGCTTTACATCCTGGTTCTTTGATGACATGTGCACATCATTTTCATATTCTCCTAATGTGATATTGCAACAGTCTAGATTTGGGAGGCCGTCGGCTTCCCCTTGATGGGACCAGTCTATGGGAGGTGGTCATTTAATTGATAGTGTGAAGTTAGTGTACTTTAAGAGATTTTTTAGAAAATCATGTTCTCTGTAGCTCTCAGCTCTTTTTGTTGCCAGGCTGTCTGTAGGAGCCCTTTTCTTGCTCCTTCAGTGGTTTAAATGGGGGTTATTTATTTTTACTCTGGGTTGTTTTATGGCCATGCATTGTTAGGAGGAAAGTCATGGATTCTGGTCAGGTTTTTTTCCTTCCAAGGGAATTCAAGGTTTCAGCTTCTGTTTTTGGCTGGCAGCAGTGTTTATTTTAGAAGAGAGTGGACATCAGACTGAAAGCAGTCTCTCTCTCTCCCTGGGTTTTGGAAGTTCTGCTGGTTAGCTGAAAGCAAGGCTTCTTGCCTTCCTGGAATAGGAAATCTGCTGTCGGTGGCTTGACCAGAGTCTCTCCATGTTCTGGGAAGCTGTTCTGACTTCAAACTGTTCTGAGTGTATCAAGAGAACTGCAGCATTCGCCCAAAGGACTCAATTCCAGTAACATGTGAGCATTAGTCTTTGCTGTGTTAAACCTGTGGAGGGGTTTTGTTTATAGGATTGGTTCGATTGGAACATCTTAGATATATTTGTTAAGAGGTATACATTATGGTGCTTGTTTTGTTTGTATTTGATAACAGTTATTGCTATAGTTATTTGTACTATACATGTTAACTATATTCGTTCTATACATGTTATCTATATTCTTAAATGAACTTTGTTTGGTAAAAGTGGGTCATTTGAATCATACCTGAGATGAAACATATCATGCTTATCCTAGCCAAATTCAAGGTGCAAAACGTGTAATCCAGGCAGACTCCATAAAACACTTTGGACTATCTGACATGAATCATAAATCATTCTCTGGTTCCCGTTACTGACATTTGTGGGTTCCTGACTCACATTTGATCCCAAAGGCAGTATCAGCATGTGGGAATAAAAACCCTGCCTAGAGGATGGAATCTTTTGGAGGTGACGAGGTCTCAGCCACTGGCTGAAGTATCAATGAGATCCCATGTCGCCTCTTTTCAGAAGGACCGCTGCATCTTGTTACACTCAGGCCCAGACCTAACAGGCCAGTGGTGGACCTTTAGATTAGACAGTGGGGGAAATCATGTCAGCAATGGGAGCCAGAGGATGATTTATGATTCATGTCAGATAGTCCAAAGTGTTTCATGGAGGCTGCCTGGATTACACGTTTTGCACTTTGAATTTGGCTAGGATAAATCTGGTGTGCAGACATAATTTGCTCCTCATTTTAAAGCCATGCATTCAGTCTCTGTTTTATATAATACTTTGATTTTATATTATTATTGAATATGAGAATATTGGGCGACACGGTGGTACAGTGGTTAGCACTGCTGCCTCACAGCGCCAGGGACCCAGGTTCAATTCCCGGCTTGGGCAACAGTCTATGCGGAGTCTGCACGTTCTCCCCGTGTCTGCGTGGGTTTTCTCCCACAGTCCAAAAGACGTGCTGGTTAGGTGCATTGGCCATGTTAAATTCTTTCTCAGTGTACCCGAAGAGGTGCCGGAGTGTGGCGACTAGGGGATTTTCACAGTAACTTCATTTCAGCGTTAATGTAAGCCTACTTGTGACTAATAAATAACTTTAAAACACTTTTATTTATTGTTAAATAATCTTATAACTAAATATCCAAAGGGGATATCAACCATGACCTTTAGGAAGGACAGGAAGCTTTGAAAAAGTGGAGGGGTGGCACTATTAATTAATGGTGGTATTTGCACAACAGAGAGGGATGATCTAAGTTCAGAAAACCAGGATGTAGAAGCAATTTGTGCAGAGATGAGAAATGATAAAGACAAGAAGTCAATTGTGGACATGATGTACAGGCTCCCTAGCAGTAACTAAATGGTAGGACAGAGTGAGACCACTTTTGGAGCCCTGTGAATAGTTTTGCTCTCCTTATTTAAGGAAGGATGTAAATTTATTGGAAGCAGTTTAGAGAAGGTTTTCTAGACTAATACCTGGAATGGCCAACTTGTCTTGTGAGGAAAGATTAGGCAAGCTAGACTTGTATTTGCTGCAGTTTATGAGTAAGAGGCAACTTAATTGAAACCTATAAGATCCTGAGGGGTATTTAAAGGGTGAATGTGGAGAGGATGTTCCCCTTGAGGGAGAATCGAGAACTAGGGGTCAATATTTAATAATAAGGGGTCACTCAAGGAGATTTTTTTTCTCTCAGAGGGTTGTAAGTCTTTGGAACACTTCCTCAAAAGGCAGTGGAAACAGAGTCTTTACATATCTTTAAGACAGAGCTAGATAGATTCTTGATTGCAAGGGGTTGAAATGTTATTGGGAATAGGCAGGTATGTAGAGTTGAGGTTACAATCAAATCAGCCACAATCCTATTAAATGGTGGAGCAGGCGCAAGGGACCAAGTCCCCTACTCCAGCTCCAAGTTCATTTGTTCATAAATATAGTAAGCAGAGAACCAGAATTACCTGGAGCATAGGAGCTTCAGACTGAGGAATTAGGCAATGACAAATAGAGACACTACAGCATCATGACTGGTAGAAATCATAGAAATCATAGAAACCCTACAGTACAGAAAGAGGCCATTCGGCCCATCAAGTCTGCACAATCCCACCCAGGCCCTACCCCCATATCCACCCACTAACCCCTCTAACCTACGCATCTCAGGACACTAAGGGCAATTTTTTTTTAGCATGGCCAATCAACCTAACCCGCACATCTTTGGACTGTGGGAGGAAACCGGAGCACCCGGAGGAAACCCACGCAGACACGAGGAGAATGTGCAAACTCCACACAGACAGTGACTCAAGCTGGGAATTGAACCCAGGTCCCTGGAGCTGTGAAGCAGCAGTGCTAACCACTGTGCTACCGTGCCTCCGGT
This sequence comes from Mustelus asterias, assembly GCF_964213995.1. NCBI lineage: Eukaryota > Metazoa > Chordata > Chondrichthyes > Carcharhiniformes > Triakidae > Mustelus > Mustelus asterias. Next base: position 83,411,915 of record NC_135806.1, on the reverse strand, counting down.
AGGAGGGTGTAGTTACTGTATAACAACTGCACAGACAGCTTCCATTCTAAACATACACATGGGAATTTCTAATGTGAAAAATTGACGTAAAAGTATCACAAAAAGGTGAAGTGGAGCTAAGATTCTGAGGTAAGAAGTCCATGCAGATGTAAAATTTTAACGTTACAGATTTGCTTTGCAGAGATAAATGTAAAGTTGTCAAAGTAAATGTCTGATGTTTCATCTGATCCCTTTGCGGTTTGACATTTAAACATGCCAAACAACAAATTAACAGCAGTGGGACTGTTTGTAGCATCACTGTGTCACCAGAACACCTCTATCCACCTGGCTTACTGCATACACAAATACAGACATCCTGAATATGTGTAAAGCACTGATATACCTTAAAAAGAATTCTTCAAACTGTCTTGATTTGCATAAGTCATTCAAACTGAACAGTGGGAGAAAACAGAGGAGATTGGAATTCTGCTCTCCATGAATACTACTAACAAGATAAAATGACTTACATTTATGTAGCTTTATCTATCTAAAATCAGGTGATATATAATTGATATTGTAGCAGTCACAACGGGATATGATGTTACTTTCAGATATTGAGGTTGTATTAGATTAAAGCTTTCATCTACTGTCTCAAACTTTAAAAAGTTCAAAGTCCTCTATTCTATTAAGTCAGTAATTCACTGTGCATTCATTACCAGATAGTCTATTCAAATTCAACGATCTAACTGGACTGACCAACAGATAATAATTGCTGTGTTGAGTTCCTTTTATATTGTGTTTAATAGAGGTGGTAGGGTCACCAGCTCCCGTGCATCAGTTCTATTTATTCAGTAACAACTTCCAAGTAGGGTTAATGGAATTGGTACAGTTGGATGACCCACTGAATCTTCAAGCCCAAATCTTCCAGACTCCGGATCATCGGAGACTAGACATATGATCCAAGATGGGCGTCAGGATCCCATGGAAGCCCTGACATGGTGAATTTCCAAGGCATTAATCAGGAAGTTTGAATTTCCAACATACAACTCTCATGCTGCTTATGACTCTCCGCAAAAGTCACTGACTCTGAGCTAGAGTCGCAGACTTTGGACAGTTTTGACATACTTACCTGGATAGTTACCCAGGAAATGTCCACTCACCTGATGACAGAGCAGTGCTCCGAAAGTTTATGATACCAAATAAAGCTGTTGGACTTTAACCTGGTGTTATGAGACTTCTTATTGTGCCCACCCCAGTCCAACGCCGGCATCTCCACATGAGGAAATGTTAGACAAAGAAATCCTACTCTAACTCCTGGGTAACTACAGATTGACACCTAATCACTTAAATTCCAACTCTCCCTCGACCTTGCCTCCCCCCCACCTCACAGCTAGCCCCTTGATACCCCCCAACTACCATCCTGACCCCTGACTACCCATACCCAACCCAACTGTACCTCTCCTTATCCAACTACCCTGACCTCTTGACCCGATCCGACTACCTCTTCTGACCATGCTAACTCCTGACCACACGACTACTCCTCCTGATCTGACCCGACTCCACATCGACCCACCTCACTCACCTACCATCCTACCCAATTATGTTATGCAGCCTACTGCCATACCCACTCACCAACACATACTGGATAATTAAATTTACCATAGCTAGTGTTGTAAAAAGGAGCTGTGTCCGGTCTGCCCCACCCACCCCACACACCCCTCTGATGCTCCTCCATTGCAATGGAGTTCTCTCTCTGATGGACTGTACTCTCCACATTTTTGGAGTAGCCAAGCCTATAGGTCCCAGCCAGAAAGACAGAGTTGTGTAGGGTGCAGAGAATTATAGCTGGAGTGACAATCTGAGCGTGATGGCCCAGATCTTCCACAAAGTGGCAAATGTGTTCCAGATATCATGAATGACTTTACAAGGATAAAGTCATTCCTTTTTATATATTTATTTGAAGGATTTGGGCATCTCTGGCGTGGTCAACATTTATTGCCCATCCCTAATTTCCCTCAAGAAGGTGGTAGTAAGCATCCTCTTAAAACACTGCCATCAATGTAGTGCAGTTTAAACTCACAGTGCTGTTTCTGTGGACATTCTCCCAATCCTCCTTTGGTAAAAGATTGTCAAAATGCCAGAGAAATGACAAAAAAGGCCATTTACTTAATTTCTCTGGAGTTTCAACTGATTATCTGCCAGAGTTATGGCAGAAGAACAGGGAACCTCCACAGAAATTGTACCTCAAATAATATCACATGGGAAGTCCCAACACCCTATTCAACTGGTTATCCCATAACTCAAGGTGGGGGAGTAAAGTGCACCCCCAGTGAGGAGTCAACAACATAATATCAGCACAAACGATGTGACACAATTCTGTCGCAGAGCCTAAAACAGTTATACTGGCAGTATTCCTTACAATGCATCATTGATAAACACATCAAAGAAGATGGTTGTCACTGCAACATGCCCTACTGCTCTATCTATAGAGGTAAGTTCACTCACTTCCTTACATATTTTCAGGAATCTTAGAGCTGTTATTCAAATCCCAGTTAAAAACAGGCTTAGGATAGCTTTCAGCTTCTCCACAAGTGCCACATGAGACATTAAGTCAAAACCTTAGACAATTTGAGAAAATAATATCCCACTGGCTTTCCTGTGAGCTTTACAATGTTCCATATTCTCATTCAACTTCTCCTGCATGTTCCTCATGAGAGCTGATTTCAGCCACTTTCCAACTACTTGAGCTTCTTAACAGTCCATTTTGCATGATGTGATCTTCATAAACCTTTTTTTAAATCACCTATGAGTTCATAGCTGGAATAGTGTGACCAATTTTCATGGCCTTTGAGAGGATGCAGAGGAGATTTATCTGAATGATGCCAGGAATCATTCAGGCTTTAGCTATGTGGAGAGACTAGAAAACCTGGGCTTGTTCACCTTAAAGGTGAGACGGTCGAGGGGGTATTTAATCAAAGTGTTCACGATTATGAGGAATTTTGTTAGAGTAAATAAGAAGAAACTATTTCCGTTGACAGGGGAGTCAGTAATCATGGGACATAGATTCAAGAATCAAAGGGGCGATGAGAAAAAACAGTGAGTTGTTATGGACTGAAAATATTGCCTGAGAAGGTGATGGAAGCAGATTCAATAGTAATTTTCAAAAGGTTATTGGATAAATAATGGTAAAGGAAATATTTGCTGAGCTACGTTGACAAAGCAGGGAAGTGAGATTAGTTGGGGGGTAGCCTTTTCAAAGAGCCATTCGGCACAATAGACTGTGCTGTAGGATTCTACCAGATTATATAATTTCCCTCCATGGTGAGACACGACTGTGCTTAATGAAGTGTGTGTGAAGGAGCAGCTGCAGCTCGGTGAGACTGGAGCCCTAGTAGGAAGTTGAATTGGAGATTGCTCTTTGGTGAAGGATTTTGTCTTTCATTTGTCCAATACCCGCTTTTCAACATGAAGGGGGTGGTAATGGGGAGAAAATTTGCTGGATTTCTTGCCGCTGTGATTTTTGAGCAGGTTGTGGCATTGGCAGCGAGTCCTCCCACTGAGCACAGGCACAATCCTAATAAATATATTTAATTCAGCATCTTTTGGCATGATGAAGATCAGGATGAGGCAAGGGATGAGATTGCAGAGCCTTTGGCTTTGATCTTTGGGTCATCACTGTCCACGGGGATGGTGCCAGAGGACTGGAGAGTGGCGAATGTTGTTCCTCTGTTTAAGAAAGGGAATAGAAATGACCCTGGTAATTATAGACCAGTTAGTCTTACTTCGGTGATTGGTAAATTGATGGAAAAGGTCCTTAGGGATGGGATTTAGGACCATTTAGAAAGATGCGGATTAATCCGGGATAGTCAGCACGGATTCGTGAAGGGCAAGTCGTGCCTCACAAATTTGATTGAATTTTTTGAGGAGGTAACTAAGTGTGTTGATGAAGGTAGGGCAGTTGATGTCATATACATGGATTTTAGTAAGGCATTTGATAAGGTCCCCCATGGTCGGCTTATGATGAAGGTGAGGAGGTGTGGGATAGAGGGAAAGTTGGCCGATTGGATAGGTAACTGACTGTCTGATCGAAGACAGAGGGTGGTGGTGGATGGAAAATTTTCGGACTGGAGGCAGGTTGCTAACGGAGTGCCACAGGGATCAGTACTTGGTCCTCTGCTCTTTGTGATTTTTATTAATGACTTAGAGGAGGGGGCTGAAGGGTGGATCAGTAAATTTGCTGATGACACCAAGATTGGTGGAGTAGTGGATGAGGTGGAGGGCTGTTGTAGGCTGCAAAGAGACATAGATAGGATGCATAGCTGGGCTGAAAAATGGCAAATGGAGTTTAACCCTGATAAATGTGAGGTGATTCATTTTGGTAGGACTAATTTTAAATGTGGATTACAGGGTCAAAGGTAGGGTTCTGAAGACTGTGGAGGAACAGAGAGATCTTGGGGTCCATATCCACAAATCTCTAAAGGTTGCCACTCAAGTGGATAGAGCTGTGAAGAAGGCCTATAGTGTGTTAGCTTTTATTAACAGGGGGTTGGAGTTTAAGAGTCGTGGGGTTATGCTGCAACTGTACAGGACCTTGATGAGACCACATTTGGAATATTGTGTGCAGTTCTGGTCACCTCACTATAAGAAGGATGTGGAAGCACTGGAAAGAGTGCAGAGGAGATTTACCAGGATGCTGCCTGGTTTGGAGGGTAGGTCTTATGAGGAAAGGTTGAGGGAGCTAGGGCTGTTCTCTCTGGAGCGGAGGAGGCCGAGGGGAGACTTAATAGAGGTTTATAAAATGATGAAGGGGATAGATAGAGTGAACATTCAAAGACTATTTCCTCGGGTGGATGGAGCTATTACAAGGGGGCATAACTATAGGGTTCGTGGTGGGAGATATAGGAAGGATATCAGAGGTAGGTTTTTTACGCAGAGAGTGGTTGGGATGTTGAATGGACTGCCTGCAGTGACAGTGGAGTCAAACACTTTCGGAACATTTAAGCGGTTATTGGATAGGCACATGGAGCACACCAGGATGATAGGGAGTGGGATAGCTTGATCTTGGTTTCAGATAAAGCTCGGCACAACATCATGGGCCGAAGGGCCTGTTCTGTGCTGTACTGTTCTATGTTCTATGTTCAGGATCCTATTTTTGGATGGATCAGCATTGCCACCGTTGCTTCCTTCACTGGTATAGGGCAGGAAATGGCCATCAGTATTTCTAGGGGCACTCACCTGCTGTCATTTAAATCATTGTAAATGTTTCGCTTGCTTGTATTTGTCAGTTGTTTTTTCCATCTCCAGGGGGACTGTCTCCTGGAACTAGATCTGCAAACCGCTTCCACAGCCGGCATTATCATGACTGTTACAGCTGTGGTTACTTTGGACCCCAGTTTCTTTGTTTCTACCAAACTGCTGATCACAGATCCCCCCCGCCCACCCCAGTTAGGGAGAGGAAAATGGAAAAGGTTCCCACACTTGATTGCTATCCAGCAGTACCGACATAAATGCACATATGTGGATTTGAGGAAGGACAGAATCAGATTTGGACACAATGTCCTCCCTTTTCCCTGTCAAACAGCGTTTATATTATAGGCTCACCACTGTTACTTGAGAAAGTTCTCTGCGACCAAATCATAGCAGGAGACAAAGTCTTCAGCCGAGAAAAAATTGAGTTGAAAAAAGGACTACGAAGTACAGTTAAAAAGAACCTGTATGTTAATCGTCAGTGCACCATAAATGCAAGTTCCATATTTCTTCAGGTGAAAACCTTTTTCTGTTTCACCTTATTTTACTGCTTGTGCAAAGTGACTATCCTTTACAAGTATCAATGATGCATCCGTCTGCAGATACAGACAGATGTGCAGTTCACAACACAGTAGTGGCTGTGCAGTCGGTACAGGGTACTTACAGTGTTGGTATAATTGTCCACTGTATTTCTGTGAAATTTCTCTGAATACAGGCACTGATCATCTCTTGGCCTGAGTACATATTAATGTCATCCAATTCAATGGAAAGAGTGATAATGGTTTTCTTTTAGACGTCACATATAAATTTAAATAAATCTTGCTGAATGCTGATGTGGATGTCATTTCATTTCAATCCCATTCTATTGTGATCTCTGTCTGGCATCAGTGAGGATCCTTTCAGTATTTTGATTGTTTATACACTGAGGGAAAAAAAATTGCCTTAGATTATAAACCAAGGAACAAGAGAAAACCTTTTGGAGGAATGGGGTTGCAATAGGACTCACTGCCTTTGAATTAAGGGAGAGAAGGGAAAACTAAAGAGTCATTATCTGTAATTCCAGTGTCTCATTATTATTATCCAACTGATATAACCACTGATTCATAATTTTCAACTAATGTACCACTTTTGTACTGTGCCTGGGTATGTCCTGTCCCACCGGCAGGGCAGACCCACCCGAGCAAGCAGCATATTGGTGTAGGGTTGGGAGGAAGTTTCCCTGGGTGTCCTCAGCATTATCGCAGATCCCATGGAATATCATCGTACCAGATCAAAAATGGGTGAGACCCCCAGATTACCACCTACTGCCCTTCTTCAGTTGATGAATCAGTACGCTTCCATGTTGAATACCACTTGGAAGAAGCACTGTGCATAGCAAGATCACAGAATGTACTTTGGGTGTGGGACTTTAATATCTACCAAATCTGTTTGGGATAATCACACTTAACAGCGCTGTTTGGGTCTTGAGCCATTATCTGCCATATTGGGCTTGTGGCAGATATGGAGGGAACCAACAAGAGTTAAAAACCTAATTTGCTTGTTCCCACCAATCTACTTGTTGCAGATGTACGCATCCATGACAGTATTGGTAGGATTCTTTATGGAGATGAAGTCCCATCTTCACACTCAAGCCACCTTCTATCGTGTTGTGTGACTCTACCACCATGCTAAATGGGATAGCTTCAGAATAGATCAAAACTAAGCATCAATAAGGCACTGTGTGCCGCCGCCGCCATCAGAATTGTATTCAACCACAATCTGTAATCTCATGGATCAACACTGGTTCGGTGAAGTGTACGGGAGAGCAGCAACACTAGGCATACCTGAAAATATGCCAACCTGTTGAAGCTACAGCATAGGACTACATACATGCTAGATGATGAAAGTAACTTACTATAGACAGAACATAGTAATCCCACAACCAATAGATCAGATCAAAGCTCTGCAGTTCTGCCACATCCACTCATGAATGAAACATAGAAACATAGAAACCCTACAGTGCAGAAGGAGGCCATTCGGCCCATCGAGTCTGCACCGACCACAATCCCACCCAGGCCCTACCCCCACATATTTTTACCCGCTAATCCCTCTAACCTACGCATCCCAGGACTCTAAGGGACAATTTTTAACCTGGCCAATCAACCTAACCCGCACATCTTTGGACTGTGGGAGGAAACTGGAGCACCCGGAAGAAACCCACGCAGACACGAGGAGAATGTGCAAACTCCACACAGGTAGCGGGCACCTAAACAACTAACAGGAGGATGACGCTCCAGAAGCATCCCCATTAACAGGGGAAAGCCAGCACATCAGTACAAAAGACTTGGCTGAAGCTTCTGTAATCATCCTTAGTCAGAAATGTTAAGTACAAGATCCATCTCAGTCTCCAACAAAGGTCCTCAGCCTCCACGTCACATTGAGAAATGATGAATGGACTTTATACAGCAAAGCTTGTGGGGAACATAAAAACTGACTGCAAAGTTTCTATGGGTATGTGAAGAGAAAGAAAATTGGTGAAGATAAATATTGGCCTCTTACAGTCAGAAATAGAAGAATTTACAATGGGGAGCAAAGAAATGGCTTGCCAACTAAATACATACTTTGGTTCTGTCTTCACAAAAGAGGACACAAACAACATAAAAGAAATGTCAGGGAACACACGGTTTATTGAGAGGGATGAATTAAAGGCAATCGGTATTAGTAGAAAAATGTTGTTAGAACCATAGAACATTACAGCTCAGAAACAGGCCTTTTGGCCCTTCTTATCTGTGCCGAACCATTTTTTGCCTAGTCCCACTGACCTGCACTTGAACCATATCCCTCCACACCCCTCTCATCCATGAACCCGTCCAAGTTTTTCTTAAATGTTATTTACCACTTATGCATTTACCACTTTATTCGGCAGCTCATTCCACACTCCCACCACTCTCTGCATGAAGAAGCCCCCCCTAATATTCCCTTTAAACTTTTCTCCTTTCACCCTTAACCCATGCCCTCTAGTTTTTTTCTCCCCTAGCCTCAGTGGAAAAAGCCCACTTGCATTCACTCTATACCCATCAAAATCTTGTACACCTCTATCAAATCTCCCCTCATTCTTCTATGCTCCAGGGAATAAAGTCCCAACCTATTCAATTTCTCTCTGTAACTCATCTTCTCAAGTCCCGGCAACATCCTTGTGAACCTTCTCTGCACTCTTTCAACCTTATTTACATCCTTCCTGTAACTAGGTGACCAAAACTGTACACAATACTCTAAATTCGGCCTCACCAATGCCTTATATAACCTTACCATAACACTCCAACTTTTATACTTGATACTCCGATTTATAAAGGCCAATGTACCAAAGGCACTCTTTACAACCCTATCCACCTGTGACATCACTTTTAGGGAATTCTGTACCTGTATTCCCAGATCCCTCTGTTCAACTGCACTCTTCAGAGTCCTACCATTTACCCTGTACGTGCTTCTTTGGTTTGTCCTTCCAAAGTGCAATATCTCACACTTGGGGAAACTGATGGGATTGAAGGCCGATAAAACCCCAGGGCTTGATAATCTACATCCCAGAATACTTCAGGAAGTGCCCTAGAAACAGTGGATGCATTGGTGGTCATCTTCCAAGATTCAAATGATTCTGGAATAGTTCCTAAAAATTGGATGGTAGCTAATGTAACCTATTTTAAAAAGGAGGTAGAGAGAAAGCAGGGAATTATAGATCAGTTAGACTGATGTTGGTAATAGGGAAAATTCTAGAGTCCATTATCAAAGATTTTATAACAGAGCACTTGGAAAACAATGATAGAATTGGACAGAATTAACACGGATTTATGAAAGGGAAATTTTGTAGGTGACAGAAAACTGGGTGGGAGGGTGAGCTATAAGGAGGATGCAGATACTTCAGTGTGATTTGAAGAGGCTGAGTGAGTGGAAAAAGCATGGCAGATGCAGCATAATGTGGATAAAGGCGAGGTTATCCATTTTGGTAGGAAAAAACAGGAAGGTGGATCATTTAAATGGCTATACAAGAGAGAGGGGAATGTGCAATGAGACCTGGGTGTCCTCATTTGCCAGTGACTGAAGGTAAGCATACAGGAGCAGCAGGCAGTAAAAAAATGCAAATGGTATTTTGGCCTTCATAGAGGATTCAAATACAGGAGCAGGGAAGCTTTGCGGCAATTATATGTTACATTGGTGAGCCACACCTGGAATATTGTGTGCAGTTTTGGTCTCTTTATCTGGCTTTATCTGGCTCTGGAGAGAGTGCAGGGAAGGTTTACCAGACTGACTGCTGGGATGGCAGGACTGACGTACAAGGATGTGCAGGTTAGATTGATTGGCTATGCTAAATTGACCGTAATGTCAGGGGATTTGTAGGGTAAATATATGGGGTTACGGGGATAGGGCCTGGGTGGGATTGTGGTTGGTGCAGACTCGATGGGCCAAATGGCCTCCTTCTACACTGTAGGATTCTATGATATCTATGATGATAAGTATGAAAGATGGAGTTGGTTAGGAATATATTTGCTGTTGTTATGTTCATTGGACTTCAGTTGCTCTGTACAGAGTAAAATAGGAAAGGAATATTGGTGTTGCCAACTGCACCCTGAGCAGCTCCAATTTCTTTTTATTGGGTCATCTGGAGCAACTCCCATCCAAACATCCTTCATGGGTTTCTGTGCTAGCTCCTTTTGTGGCTGTTTACGATCATCAGCAATCTTTTTATTGTTGTTGACTTTTGCTGCATGAAGGAGGTCAGCAGCTCTTTATCCAAACTGAATGTTCTTTCCAATGAATTAGAGTTTCCTTATGGTAAGGAATTTCAAGGTGTGCCTCAATTTCTTGTTCGTCTCTGGTTCGGGATTTACAAAGAGTACAGAATTGCATTCGTCATTCCTCACCATATTTTTCAGTATATTTTTGACTTTCATTTTTGTTGAAGCATTCATATCATTCTGCCATAAACTCTTCATCCTTTGTTTCTCAATCCTGAACCACATTTGTTACAGTATGCTGAGCCTGTGTCATTTTGGTATCAGCACTGCTAGCCTGAGCCGTAGGCACAGCTGCTTTTAAAACTTCTACAGCAGGGCTACTTTCTGCCCTTTTAGGCTTTTGGTTGGGCCTGCTTTGGACTCCAACATAACATTCACCTCAACCCAGTTTAGCTTGATTTTCTCCAACCAGATTCTCCCCATTATGACTGGATAGTTACCGTTAACGAAGTGCAGGGACAAGTCTGTTGGTCTGTTCAGCTGCACCTTTACATCCATACGGCCGCTCACCTGAACCACTTCCCCAGTATTGGTTTTAAGTATTATCTTTTGAGGGTTTTAAATATTGTAGTTCCACTTGGTAAACAGTTCTTGGGACCAACAAATCTGCTGCTCTGGTGTCCACCTCCATTTTCGCAGGTTGTCCATCTAGTAAAGGAATGACCCAGTAATGGTTTGTTGCACCCACCATGGCCAGTACATTCAACAAGTTCATCATCTGTGACTCTGCTTCTTTTTCACACCCTTTTTGAATCCCATGGATCCTTTTCGCTTTATTACGTATTCCATTTGATACACTTGGTTCTTGCTTTTTTATAATTCTTGATTCACCTTCTTGATGCTTACATTTATTGAACCTGAATGTCTCCGCGATGACCAAAGATTTCATTGAGAAGTGGCATCGCAATATCCCCACAATTGCATCATAGATTTTTGAGCCTAGTTTTCTGGGTGCACCAGACTTTGCAAGACATTGAATGAACAATACCCAGGAAAGTTGGGAACACAATGTCCACTGCTCAGTGTTTTCATCATATAGTCCCACAGCGCCAAAAACTCCAGCCATATTTACTATGGAAAGGTCTTGCGTAAGCACAATGTGTCACTAAGTTTTCAGCACTACCCCTCCTTTTCTTTCAAAACGTTTTGCAACACCCCAGCTCTAAATTACTGTTGCAGGGTACTTTTCTTATTCATTGTGATCACTCTACTGGGCATACTGAGCTTCTTTTCCATTTTGTTTTCTCCAAACTCTTGGTTTAAATTTCAGCTCCTTCATTGGCTGCTACTGATATTTGGCATCCTTCCATTGCCAGTTTTGGGATAGCGATTTTTAAAAATCTTTTTAATCCTTTTTGGATGGCTGCAGGATGGATCAACGATTTCAATTTTATTTCTCCAGGGAGCCCGCCAGCGTGGTTCCAACCTCCTCATTACCAGTTTTCCTTTGTGATATTTTTAACAAGAATAGTTTTTTAGACCACAAGGTTACAAATAAACAACAGCTTTATTGGAAAGGTGTTAACTCTACAGGCTGTTGGATAGACTGCGCAAATAGTCGATGACATCGTCAAAACGTCATGTGATCAGACTCTTAAAAGAACCTTGTTCCAACTAGGAACAAACATGAGTACACAACACTAAATCTTTACACAACATTAGTTCAGTTGAAGATGAAGTATTGTGTCCAATGTTGGATACCACAGTTTAGGAAGGATGTCAAACTTTGGTGAGGGTGCTGAAGAGATTTATTAGAATGATTGATTACAATTACATGGAGAAACTGGAGAAGAGAGCTGTTTTCTTAGGACAGGAAAGACTATGGAGGAGACTCGACAAAGGCATTTAAAATCATCAGAAATTTAGATAGAGTAAATGAAAAGAGTAAATGAAAAGAAATGGTTTCCTATGGCTGAGGGATTGATAACCAGAAGGTACAGATTTAAGGTGATGGTACAAGAATCTGAGGCAACAAGAGGAAAAAAAAAGCAATGAACAGTTAGCATTCAGAAAGCATCGTCTGATGGGTGGTGGATATAGATTCAATAGCAGAGCCTCAAAAGGAAATTGGATAAAGACTTCAAGTAGAAAAAAATGCAGGCATATGGGAAAGGAAGGGGTCTAACTGGAGTGCTCTTCAAAAGAGCTGACACAGACTCTCTAGCTTCAATAGTCTCTTTCTGTGTTGTACTATTTGATGGTTCTAGAAAAGGGCTAGATGGGAGCCAGGTGTTTATTTCCCGAGTTATCCAAGATTAAATGATGCACAAGTGGAAGTTATGTGAAATGCATGATATCATTGTCCTCTTTCACCCCCACAGGAAAAGTCTCCAGTTCACATATTGCTCCTACAAAATACATACTTACACAAATTAAAATTTCAATATTGGAATTACAAACATCCGATGCAGAGCCTCTGTATAGCAAAACAACATATTCCTTTTATTGTGCATCAAGCAGCCAAAAGTATTCACTTTGGCTACTCAACCAGCCATTGTGCCCAATGTAGGACTAGTATGTTTAACAAACCATTAGGAATGAACAAAAGCTAGAAATTTCCTCCGAGCCGATTCCGTTCTGCCAACATAGCTTTGCTGGAAGATGTGGCGGAAATTGCATTTGCACATAAGTGGGGGTCTGGTTATATTGGAGGTACGAGAACAGATCTGAGGAAAACCCAAGTATTTTAATGCGTCATCTGTAACTCGACATGTGCATTAGAAGTTGTATTCACTTGCCTCAAATCAAAATGACAAACTGATGCACTGTAGTGTTCCATCAATGCACTTGATGCAAATTTACTGATTCGCTTCAGTATGAAACCACAAATTCAATTAAATTGATTTTAATTCTGTAAAAACAGCTTCAGAACTTTAAAAATATACTTTTTAAAAAACCTGAAATGTTCACAACAGTGATTTAAAACAAAGGCCAGAAAATCAACAATGCTGTGAGAAAACAAAGGATCAGGCAACAGGCAGATGTGATTTTATTTATTAAATGCTCAAAAATGTTTAGAAAATTAGTATAAATGATTTCCTACAGAATATAGACAAACCTCCATCCACTCAAAACACACATTCAATGCATTATCAGAATTCAGAGCAAATAGCAACTGGTCTGTTAATTGACCAATGATATTTTATTTTAAAACATTCTGTATGGCCGTCTTTTTAATATGGAGTCCCAGCATTCAAGCAAGACCTTTTCCTAATGACATGGCTTTTTCCTTGGGCTAGAATATTTGACCTAGTTTCAGTTTTATTTTTGCTACCACTTTTGTCATGTGTAGTCAGGCATAGATTCTGAGTGCTGGCCCTGCCCCTGAGTTTCCACTGTCTGGTGCAGGTGCTGAAGATGTTGAAAAGCCCTTATGCTCATATTCAATGCAGGATGCACTTTGCAAACACCAGATTCTCCAATTAAGGAAAGGCCACAGACCCCAAAGTACGCATGCAAAGCATCTGAAATAGACAGACAATGGTCAGAATTAGAAGCATGTTTGAAGAAAAAACAGAACAGGGTTGAGAACTTAATGAAACCTTTTTTAATCTAATAATTATTGAGTGATCACATTTTGTCTTGGCAAAATAATGATCCCCGAATTTTATGGCTTTCTTTCCAAAAGGTGCCAACTAAAAATACAGCAGCACTGAATTCAATTGGTCTTTCAAAAGCTGAACAGAAGACTTCAGGATTGCTGTAGTCAACCGTAATGCATTTACTGCCAACTCTGTTGAGATGAGTTAACTCAACATAGATCCAAGAGGGAACAGGGAATCTTAAAGCTATTACTGCATTTGGTGGCTGAGTCATCAAGCAAGCTGCATTATCTCTTTTATTAAAACTTGGGAGGTATTTAGATGAAGGTGTAAACATCAAGAAGGAAACTAGGATACTGATGTGGGTTGCAAAAATGTTTACCACACTGACATCGTGCAGTTTAACTACTTCCCTGCCACTTGGTCATTTCTGATTGATAGTAAAGCTGTACAGAACTGAGACATCCCTAACAATTTTTTTCATACAAGACAGAGGGAAGGAGGAAGGGGATGAATGGGACAAGTCCTTATGAGAAAATGGCTTTAAAAAAAAATCAGTGAAATTACAGATACAACAGGTACATAATTTATGCACTTTCTTGGTGATTAAAAACTAAATGTGCAAACATTAAAAATCTGAAAAAGCAAATCAGTCACTGCAAAACAAAATGATTTGTAATGAAAGATCCCACACCAAACATTATCCTTTATCCTCTTTCAGGTGTGACAGTCTTTAATTTCTTGCATTTTCCATTTTTATTTTATAGCCAAACTTTGCAAAGAGTATTTCTTGTATATGAAGAGATCAAGCATCTCTATGTAGTAAATTAATTCTGGCTGATTATTTGCTTAGTCAAAGTGAAGTAACACCTGGAGCTGACGAATATTCTGTGAATGATGGATGACATGCCCTGACTGCCTGAATTTCATGATCCAACTGCAACTCAGCTGTGCGATAATTGCCACATAGAAGAAAATGTTGGTTGCTGAGAGAAAGAAGTTGTGCAATATTGTAGCCATGAAGGCACATTCATTGTAACCTGTAACTTCATTAGTCAAAGTGAATTCGCTTAATTGTACTTATATTAGGTAGTAACCGATTTAGGAATTATATTTTAAACCAAACTGAAACCTTAAATTAAGTTTTGCTTTCTACAACATCTATCAACAACCAGTTTTTTAAAATCTCAAAAGAATTTCCATTTTACCTGGGTGACTATCTGGCCACTTTGCAAATCCTCCAACGATACGATCCTGGGTCGACAAAATGTAATTTCTGTTTTTCTCAAAATTAGTATACTGGAATATCTGCAAAAGCTGGAAAAGTATCCAAAAATGTATACTGATGTTTTTACAATTTCTCAAACATTTTGCATAGGGGTCAATAAAACCCGCTCTACTATTTTATATTGCAGGTCATTGAAACATCCCTTGGGTATCACTTATGGGGTCTCTCCAAAAATGTTGAAAGAACAAAACTAATTATCTAGTACTTTTCTCATGACTTAAAACATTTTCATTACTTATTTTGAAGTGTAGTCAATGTTACATAAGCAAATAACACCAACTGTTTTGTACACAGACAGCAATGAAATATTTATCTAATTGCAATGATATTTGAGGGAAGATACTCAGGCAATTCCCAACCTTTTCCAAATAATGCTTGAATGGTTCAATATCTTCGTTGAAGGATAGCACTTTTGACAGTTTAGCACTTCCTCAATGCCATCATTGATTACGCGCTGAGGTTCTAGAGCAGAGCTTGACTCATCCTGGTTAGATTTCACCTTACCATACTAACAGGACAAATCCCTTTTATAGGTCAGTTTTCAACTGGGTGAAATTTACCAAGAGCAGCCAAGACAAAATTTCCTGGGGAAGCCTAGCAAGTAACCTGGACGTGCCCACCACCAGCCTCACTCTCCCTTGAGTTAGGACAGGTGGGCAGGGTATCAACAAACCAGTTCCTTTGGAAAAGGCTACAAGAACGAACCAGGGCAGAATTACCACAGAACAGACAACTTACAAAAAAAAAGTTTTGGATTGGGGAGAGCAGACTTTAGTAAAATAAGTCAGGATCTGGCCAAGGTAAATTGGGAACAGCTACTAGTGTGGAAATCTACAGAAGAGCAGAGGGGCAGAATTCAAAAAGGAAACGGGTAGGATACAAGCCTAGCATGCTCCCTCCAGGGTGACAGTGAGGATGAGGAGTGACAAGCCCAGAGAACCATGGATGACCAGAGATATTCAGGATAGGATGAGAAGGAAAAGAAATGATTATAGCAGGTACAAATCAGCGGAGGAGGCATTAGTGAAGTACAGAAAGTGCAGGGTGGCGCATAAGAAAGCAATTAGGAAAGCAAAGAGGGTATATGAGAAAGCTCTCGCAGGTAAAAGTAGGGAAAGTCCCAAGATATTCTACATCGTTGGAAAGAAGATAACCAGGGAAAGAGTAGGGACCAAGGGGCAATCTGTGTGTGGAGCCAGAGGACATTGGTAGAGTATTGAATGAATACTGCACATTCGCCTTCACCCAAGAGAATGAGGATGAAGGTATGGAATTCAGGGAGAGAGACTGTGAGGTTCTTGAACAAATTGACATAGGGAAAGACAAGGTACTGGAGGTGTTGGCAGGCTTAAAAGTGGACAAATCTCCAGATCCAGATGAATTGTGTCCCACGCTGCTGTGGGAGACAGGGGGCTCTAACCCAAATTTTTAACTCCTCTCTGGCTCCAGGGGAGGTGCCAGAGGATTGGAGAACCGCTAATGTGGTTCTGCTATTTAAGAAGGGTTGTAGAGATAAGCCAGGGAACTATAGACCACAGTCTCATGTCAGTGGTAGGGAAACTATTGGAGAAAATTCTGAAGGAGAGCATCTATCTCCACTTGGAGGGGCAAGACTTGATCAGAAATAGTCAGAATGGCTTTGTCAGAGGGAGATCATGCCTAACAAATCTGATCTTTTTTATATAGGTGACCACTTGTGTAGATGAGGGTAATGCAGTTGATGTAGTTTATATGGATTTCAGCAAAGCCTTTGACAAGGTTCCACATGGCAGACTTCTAAAGAAGATAAATGCACATGGAATACAGGATAATTTGATAACATGGATTCAAAATTGGCTCAGTTGTAGGAGACAGAGAATGATGACAGAAGGATGCTTTAGTGACTGGAAGCCAATGTCCACTGACGTACCACAGGGATCTGTGCTGGATCCCCTATTATTCGTAATGTATATAAACATAGATGACTATGTGGGGGGTAGGATTAGTAAAATTGCAGGTGGCACAAAGATTGGTCAAGTGGTTAACAGCGAGTGTCTTGTGCTGCAAGATAAATAGATGGGATGGTCGAATGGACAGATGAGTGACAGGGAGTTTAACCCTGAAAAGTATGAGATGATACGCTTTGGAAGGCGTCATTTGACAAGGAAGTATTCGATGACTGGCATGACACTAGGAAGTTTTGTCGAACAAAAGGATCTTGGCATGTTTGCCCATGGATCTCTGAAGGCAGACGGGCATGTTAGTAGGGTGGTTAGGAAGGTGGCATTTGGAACACTTGCCTTTATCAGTTGAGGCATAGATTACAAAAGCAGGGGAATCATGATGGAGTTGTATAGAACCTCGGTGAGGCCACAGCTAGAACATTGTGTGTAGTTCTGGTCGCCACATTATAGGAAGGAAATGATTGCACTGGATGGGGTGCAGTGGAGATTCACCAGGATGCTGCCTGGGATGGAACATTTAATTTATGAAGAGAGGTTGGACAGTCAAGGGGCGCTTTAATTGGACCAGAGAAGACGGAGGAGTGACCTGATCAAGGTGCACAAGATTATGAGGGGCATGGACAGGGTGGATAGGGAGCAACTGTTCTCTTTAGTTGAAGGGTCAGTTACAAGGGGACACAAATTCAAGGTAAGGGGCAGGGAGTTTAGGGGGATAGGAGGAAAACGTATTTACCCAGAGGTTAGAGATGGTTTGGAATACTCTGTCTGGGAGGGTGGTAGAGGTGAGTTGCCTCACGTCCTTTAAAAAAGTACCTGGATGAGCACTTGGCACGTCATAACATTCAAGGCTATGGGCCAAGTGCTGGTAAATGGGATTAGATGGGAGGTTAGGTGTTTCTCACATGTCGATGCAGAGTCTCTGGGCCAAAGGGCCTCTTCTACATTGTATGATTCTAACTAGGTTCTAACTCAAATTCAATTCAGCCAAAGACTTTTGACCTGTCTACTCTCTACCCTTTATAGAGGCTAGATAGTTGAGCTAGTATGCTTTGCATAAATATAGGAGCCTACTAATACAATACAAACAAAACCAGAGGATCTTATAGAAAATATTTCCGCATAAGCACAATTCAGAGTTTTGAATTACCTTTAGGGTTGCGCCAACCCAAAACGAGTAACATGTATCTACAGGTTTATTGGGTCGTCCATGGAAACCATTCTGCTGTCTCATTATACACCACCGTCTTATTCTATTTAGTTCCTTCTCAGAAAAGACCTCTTTAAGTTTTCCCATCAGACAAAGAGAGGCAATGGCACAAAATGTGGATCCACCTAATAATCAACACAAGGACACATTTCATAGCTCGGTGTTGCTGGCTTAAAGATTGCACAAGAATAACTAAAGAAGACAATAATGACCATGTTTGTGAAATAATTCACTATGAAGCACAGCTAATTATAAATTAGCCATAGTTTCAACAGATTTTTTAGGGGGCTGGGAGAAAAACGGGACCAGCAGTGGAAGAAAATTAATTTGAGTTTAAGGATATAATGTTACAATTTGACCATTTTCAACTTTGCTTTAAGTATGAACTGAAATGAAATCATTTAGTTCAAATAAAATTGGTTTAGAAATCACCAGGGGGAAAATACCTTAAAATTGATATAAGCTTAGTGGGCCAATGTCTACTTCAATCGTAAGTCACAAATATGGCCCAAAAACAATGCAAAGCTTTGACTTCAGTAAGGCCTTTGACAAGGTCCCTCATGTCAGACTGGTACAGAAGGTGAAGTTGCACGGGATCAGAGGTGTGCTGGCAAGGTGGATACAGAACTGGCTCGGTGATAGAAGACAGAGGGTAGCAGTGGAAGAGTTTCTGAATGGAGGGGCTGTGACGAGTGACATTCCTCAGATCAGTGCTGGAACTTTTGCTGTTTATATCAGGATATAGATTGGTTGGAGAGATGACAGATGGAGTTTAAACCAGACAAATGTGAGGTAATGCATTTTGGAAGGTGTAATACAGACAGGTGTAAGGGAAATATACAGTAAATGGCAGAACCCTTAAGAGTATTGATAGGCAGAGGGATCTAATTGTACAGGTACACAGGTCACTGAAAGCGGCAACACAGGTGGAGAAGGTCGTCAAGAAGGCATACGACATGCTTGCCTTCATTGGCTGGGACATTTGAGTTTAAAAACTGGCAAGTCATGTTGCAGCTTTATAGAACCTTAGTTAGGTTGCACTTGGAATATAGTGTTCAATTCTTGTCGCCACACTACGAGAAGGATGTGGAGGCTTTGGAGAGGGTACAGAACAGATTTATCAGGATGTTGCCTGAAACTTGGTTTGTTCTCACTGGAACGACGGAGGTTGAGGGGTGACCTGATAGAAGTCTACAAGATTATGAGAGCCATGGACAGAGTGGATAGTCAGGAACTTTTTCCCAGGGTGGAAGAGTCAATTACTAGGGGACATAGGTTTAAGGTGTGAGGGGCAAAGTTTAAAAGGAGATGCACGAGGCAAGTTGTTTACACAGAGGGTGGTGGGTGCCTGGAACCACTTGCCAGAGAAGATAGTGGAAGCTGAATCGATAGTGACTTTTAAGGGGCCTCTTGGCAAATATATGAATAGGATGGGAATAGAGGGATATGGTCCCCGGAAGGGTCAGAGGTTTTAGTTCAGATGGGCAGCATGGTTGGTGCAGGTTTGGAGGGCTGAAAGGCCTGTTCCTGTGCTGTAATTTTCTTTGTTCTTTGACCAGTCAATAAAGATTAAATTTAATTTTAAGTATGGTGCATTTTGAGGCCATTAAGATAGTCTTTACATGATCACACAATCTTTATTTTTTTAAACAACAAGAGAAGTGATTGCAGAGCCTCTGGCTCTGATCTTCAGGTCGTCGTTGGCCTCTGGTATAGTACCAGAAGATTGGAGGTTAGCGAATGTTGTCCCATTGTTTAAGAAGGGGAACAGAGACTTCCCCGGGAATTATAGACCGGTGAGTCTCACTTCTGTTGTCGGCAAGATGTTGGAAAAAATTATAAGGGATAGGATTTATAGTTATTTGGAGAGTAATGAATTGATAGGTGATAGTCAGCATGGTTTTGTGGCAGGTAGGTCGTGCCTTACTAACCTTATTGAGTTTTTTGAGAAAGTGACCAAGGAGGTGGATGGGGGCAAGGCAGTGGACGTGGTATATATGGATTTTAGTAAGGCGTTTGATAAGGTTCACCATGGTAGGCTTCTGCAGAAAATGCAGATGTATGGGATTGGGGGTGATCTAGGAAATTGGATCAGGAATTGGCTAGCGGATAGGAAACAGAGGGTGGTGGTTGATAGTAAATATTCATCATGGAGTGCGGTTACAAGTGGTGTACCTCAGGGATCTGTTTTGGGGCCACTGCTGTTTGTAATATTTATTAATGATCTGGATGAGGGTATAGTTGGGTGGATTAGCAAATTTGCTGATGACACCAAAGTCGGTGGTGTGGTAGACAGTGAGGAAGGGTGTCGTAGTTTGCAGGAAGACTTAGACAGGTTGCAAAGTTGGGCCGAGAGGTGGCGGATGGAGTTTAATGCGGAGAAGTGTGAGGTAATTCACTTTGGTAGGAATAACAGATGTGTTGAGTATAGGGCTAACGGGAGGACTTTGAATAGTGTGGAGGAGCAGAGGGATCTAGGTGTATGTGTGCATAGATCCCTGAAAGTTGGGAATCAAGTAGATAAGGTTGTTAAGAAGGCATATGGTGTCTTGGCGTTTATTGGTAGGGGGATTGAATTTAGGAGTCGTAGCGTTATGTTGCAACTGTACACAACTCTGGTGCGGCCGCACTTGGAGTACTGTGTGCAGTTCTGGTCCCCACATTACAGGAAGGATGTGGAGGCTTTGGAGAGGGTGCAGAGGAGGTTTACCAGGATGTTGCCTGGTATGGAGGGGAGATCCTATGAGGAGAGGCTGAGGGATTTGGGATTGTTTTCGCTGGAAAGGCGGCGGCTAAGAGGGGATCTTATTGAAACATATAAGATGATTAGAGGTTTAGATAGGGTGGATAGTGATAGCCTTTTTCCTCTGATGGAGAAATCCAGCACGAGGGGGCATGGCTTTAAATTGAGGGGGGGTAGTTATAGAACCGATGTCAGGGGTAGGTTCTTTACCCAGAGGGTGGTGAGGGATTGGAATGCCCTGCCAGCATCAGTAGTAAATGCGCCTAGTTTGGGGGCGTTTAAGAGATCCGTAGATAGGTTCATGGATGAAAAGAAATTGGTTTAGGTTGGAGGGTCACAGTTTTTTTTTAACTGGTCGGTGCAACATCGTGGGCCGAAGGGCCTGTTCTGCGCTGTAATGTTCTATGTTCTATGTTCTATGTTCTAAATGCATTTTGTTTGTAGATTTAGGAAATCCAATGAACCAAAATAAAATTTCTCCAGTTGCAGCATTTTAGGAAATATCTGTCTTATTAGAAATCGATTCTAATACAAAGATACATAGGCATTAAACCAGCTTCCTTCCTTTGAAGATGTAGCTGATTAGTTCACTAGAGCAGTGTACTTTGATTCTTAAAGTCCCACAGCTGGCAGAAGTTCCCCCGAGGTTCTGTACAGCAGGTGAAATTGTATCCAACACTGATACAGGAAAAGAACTTTTGGCAAGTCACAACCGAAAGTAGCACGAAAAGGGTGGTGCTCATGAAATTTTAAACGGCATTTCTCACTTTGCCACATCTCCCTTAGAAAAGCAACTTACAATAAATGTTGTTCTAGGTTTCCTTAGTAGCCAAGTATCATTCTCCAGATATTGCTTCCTACAACATTGTGATCATAGAACCAGAATAGTTACAACCAAGCTGGCAGCCATTCAGCCCATCGTGTCTGTGCCAGATCTCAGCACGATCAACCCACCTAGACCATTCCTCCCTGCCTTTTCCCCATAGCCCGTCTGATAATTATCTAATTCTCTTTTGTAGGTCTCAAATGAATCTACCTACATCACGTTCTGACAGAGCTGCCAGTCTCTTCCTATATCTTCTTCTCATTTATTTTTTACTTCCCTTCTGAACCTTCTATATTCAGCCTGTTTCTCAATTGTGTTATCCACCTGACAACTAGCATATGCACCCATTTTTTGCTTTGTCTTACTTCTAACTCTTTTTCCCTTATTATTCAGGATTTGTTTGCCCTATCTTTCTCCCCTGTAGAAATCTACCCTAACTATACTCATTTGCACGCAATGTTTGGAGCAATCCAAAGATTATCTTTGAGCTCCTGCTTACAAACTTTCCTCCTACTTTTCTCAATCCTGCCTGCAGGCCCATGTCTTACTTTCTGTCAATGATATTGATATGGACTGTGACCACTGGCTGTTCACTCTCCCCACACAGAGTTCTCTGCAGCTGTTCAATGACATTCTTGACTCTGGCACCAGGGAGGCAACATACCATTCTGGATTCACATCTTTGGTTACAGAAATGCCTGTCAGTTCCCTATTGAATCCCCCATCACTATAGGTTTCCCAACTTCCTCGTGCATATCTGAGCCAGTCATGGTGCCTTGGACTTAGCGCTGGCTGCACTTGGCAAGTGAAATATTACTTTCACTAGCTTTCAGAATTCACTACTGGTTGGGGAGTGTGATGGAATTGGGGGCTCCTGGTCCTTCTCAACTGCTTGACAGTCACTCATTCCCTCTCTGCTTGCATACCCTTAAGCTACAGGATGACGATATCGAGAAAGGTGCTCTCCACGAAACTCTCAACTTCCCAGTTGCACCGCAATGGCATTAGTTGCTGTTCAAACTCCGAAACCTTGAGCTCAAGCTTCTGCAGTTGATGACACATCTCAAGTCATGATAATCACGTGCAGGAAGTGCCATGGAGTTCCCAAATGGAACAAAATGCACACTCCACAGGTCCGAGCTTCCCTGCCATGACCTTATTTATTAGGTTATTAAACTTACTGCTTAAGTAAAAAAGACTCAATGATCTAGGCATTGTTACTACCCTATTAGACACTGTTAATATATAAAAAGAAACTCGAATACCCAGCAAATGATCGAAAGAACTATGCCACAAACTTTCATACATTTAAACAAAACAAATTTAATCATCAAAAAGAATTAAACAAAGTAAGCTTTATAAACTTAACACTACAGCCTATGAATACTTATGCTACTACAAGTTACTCTTTGAATTGTAACTATCCTAAGTTTGTGAGATTTACCAGGGTTTCCCCCACAATCAATTTACATTTAACATTCAATTTCTAAAACCAAAAAGTTATATCTCCCGATGTACAGCTGCAGTAAAACCTTTCCTACATATTCCATTCCCTGCAAGGAACACCAACATTCCATTTTCCTTCCTAATCACTTGCATATTTCTAAAAAAGATATAATTTTTTTAGTACATATAGTTATTACCAACCCAAGCAATAGCTTGTTCTGTGGCTAAATGGAGCTCTCAGAGTCCTCCATTGAATTTTGTCAGCAGGTAGTATATTAACCTTTTGTAATTAATGTACCAGGACACTCAGATTCCTCTCCACCAGAGTTCTGAAATCTCCCTTCATTTAAACAGTACTACTCATTTCCATTCTTCCTGCCAAAATTATACCCTTTCTGCCAATTTTTTGCCCATTCATACTTTTCTTCCCACCTATCTTGGCGTTATCAGCAAATTTAGCAACCATACATATCGATCCCTTCATCCAAATCATTGGTATTGGTAGCAAATAGCTGAGGCCCCAGCACTGATTATTGTGGCATTCCCCTAATTACACTTGCTGATGCAAAAATAAGACCAGTTTATCCCTACTCTTCTTCCTGTTAGATAACTAGTCCTTTATTACTCCCATGTGCTTTTATTTTGGCACCTTATCAAAAGCCTTTAAAAAATCCAAGTGCACCACATCTACAGGTGTCCTTTATCCACCTTGCTTGCTACTTCCCCAAAGAACGTTAATATATTAGTTAAACATGATTCCCCTTTCACAAAACAATGTTGACTCTGCCTGATCAAATGATGATTTTATAAATATCTTGCTATAACTTCCATAATGCTGGATTCCAGCAATTGTCCTTTGACAAATGTTAGGCTAACTGGTCTATTTTTTCTTCTTTTAGTTTCTCTCCTTTCTTGAGCAACAATGTTACATTTGCTATTTTTCAACCTACTGGGACCCTTCCAAAATCTAAAGAATTCTGGGACCTTAATATGTCTCTATTGCAGTACAAGGGTGTTTGGGTCAGTAAGGATTAATGTGGGGGTGGGGAAACGGTACCGGCCACATGATGTAGAGAATCACATGATGGTAGACTGTGGATAGAGAAAGTCTGAGAGAAGTCAGCATAAAGATAGCACCTAGTAAGGGGTTACACCTTGGGATATGTACATCCTTGTTTGTTAAGAATAAATGGTTTATGTTCAATTACACAAGCCTCCAGGCCTCTGAGAGACACCTAAAAACCTTACAACATCCACCTCTGCAACACTTAAAGACCTTAAGATGCAGGCCATCAGGTCCTGGACTTGCCAGCTTTTAAGCCCAATAGTTTATCCCAGCACCATTTCCCTGGTGATGGTTTTAAGCTCCTGCTTCCCTTTAGCCTCTTGATTTTCAAGTATTTTTGGAAAGTTTTTAAAAAGTTTTTTACAGTGATAACAAACACAAATTACCTGTTAAAAGCTTCCATCATTTAGTCCCCAGATTCTCTCTCTACAGGACCAACACTCGCTTTAATTACTCTTTTCCTTTTTAAAATACTTGAAGAAACTCTTACCATCTGTTTTTATATTTCTAGCTAGCTTTCTCTCAATCTATCTTCTTTTGGACCTACCACGCATCTTTGCAGTTTTTTTCCTATTTTATGCTGTTCTTAACGTTCTCTTTTCACCATGGATGATGCATCCTTCTTTTAATCTCTCTCTCACTGAAATAAATCTGCACTGAGAATTAAGTATCTCCTTAAAAGTCAAACTGCACATTTACTGTCTTGCCTTTCAACTTAGATTCCTAGTTCACTTTAGCCAACTCGGCCTTCATACCCATATAATTACATTTATTTATGTTTAAGACACATTAGTCTTAGGTCCACACTTCTCACTTTCATACAGAATGTGAAATTCCATCATATTATGGATTATTTTATGAAGTTATTGATTAATCATGGTTTCATTACATATGCCCAAGTCTAGAACAGACTGCTTCCTGATTAATAATAGAATGTACTTCTCTAACAAACTACCTTCAGGTTGCCAGAACACAGTTTAAAATTAAGGGGGTCTCCCTTTTAAGATGGATATAAAAATAATTTTTTCTCCTCTCAAGAGGGTCATTCATCTGTGGAATTTTCTTCCTGGAATACAGTGGAGTCTGGGGGCATTGAATTTATTCAAAGTTGAATTAGATTTTTGATAGACAAGTGAGTTCAGGGTTAGGAGTGGCAGGCAGGAAAGTTGAATTAAGACCACTATCTCTTATCAAATGATGTGGGGATGCCGGTGTTAAACTGGAAGAATTGAATTTTGCAGCCTTGGATGTCTTTGTGGCTGTATTTGACTCATGAGCAGCTCCCATGCTATTTTGCAGTGCTGAGCTGCATTTAAATAGATAAAACTACAGAGCAGCTGAGGATATAACCAGCCCTAAAGTGGCAGGTCTTTATTGGGTAAGAGTATTTTAAACAGAAACCATTTGCAGCAGACGTCTGACTTCACCTGATGAAGGAGCAGCACTCTGAAAGCTTCTGATTTCAAATAAACCTGTTGGATTATAACATGCTGTCGTGTGACCTCTCATCTAATCTTATCAAATATACGGCAGGCTGGAAGAGGCGAATGGTCTACTCCTGCTCTTACGTCCTATGTTGTTATGTTTATGTTGCCTCTGGAACATACGAACTAGACATCAGGCATTCGTAACACTATTGCAAGTTATCATAGAAATCATAGAAACCCTACAGTGCAGAAGGAGGCCATTCGGCCCATCGAGTCTGCACCGACCACAATCCCACCCAGGCCCTACCCCCACATATTTACCCGCTAATCCCTCTAACCTACACATCCCAGGACTCTCAGGGGCAATTTTTAACCTGGCCAATCAACCTAACCCGCACATCTTTGGACTGTGGGAGGAAACCGGAGCACCCGGAGGAAACCCACGCAGACACGAGGAGAATGTGCAAACTCCACACAGACAGTGACCTGAGCCGGGAATCGAACCCGGGACCCTGGAGCTGTGAAGCAGCAGTGCTAACCACTGTGCTACCGTGCCGCCCATAACATGGTATTCTCAGATAGATTGCTAAATAGGGTAACTTTTGGTTTATCGTCATGAAGCTAAAATAATAGGATTTATAAATTGAGGTTGAGGCCTTGAAAGAGCATCAATGTTGTTCCCCAAAAGAACTTAGAAGCAAGTCGAGAGAAAGGTTTTTTGTAATTTCAACCATCCCCAAGATTCGATGCTAAACAAGCTCAGCTCATGATCTTTCGTGTCATTAATGCCGATCCTGAAAATGGGAGCAACTGGGGTCAACTTAGCCTCTGATATGTTGCTTCCTTTCCTGTATGCACTTTTATTTAATACATACTTCGAGACAGCCTGAACCACAGTTACATGTGGACTCGAGAACGACATTTTGTGCTATTGTGCAGGGAATCAGTATACCAATATAGCAGACTTAAATAACAGCTTTTAAATCAATTCAATTACATCAGTAACAGGCAAAATATGTATAAAATCTGTCTTCTTCATAAGATTGATACTGTTTAACAAAACAGGTAAACAAACATGCCGACAAACAATGTTTTGACTATAAAATGATGCTTACCATGTGATTCCAGTCCAGCTCCCTGGGCAAGTCCACTGTCATATGACTGAGAAGAAAATACAGTTAAGAATATATTTCCTAAGTAGATATACACGGTAAAATGCATCTAATAAACTCTAAGATTGTAAAACTTTAAGTCAGTAATATTTTCAAAGATGATCAAGATGATAAGCAGATTTTTTATGTTACTATAAAATTGAAAATGTCAATTAAGTTTTGGCATCAGCTTGAGTATTAACTTCTTCAAAATTGTTTACTCAGTGGGAATATTTATGTTAGTGATTGGAGTAGTTTATAGGAATATGTAATCTATACCTCTAGTTGACAGCTTATAGAAAAATACAATTACCCTCTCCCTATCCTTGCACATTAACGTCCAACCCCCATCAACTTACTCATTACCTGCCTAATTCTATTCACACAGATAATTAATATGCGCAAGTACCATGTATAAATTTCTGACCATCAGAAACCAAACCATTTGAAGAAGTGAAGTAGTGTGTGCATGCCTGGACACACACAAGCACGCACACACGGGTAATTTTAAAAAAATGCCCATTCAGGCACTACTGCAAAACTTAAATGAACATTCATCTTCAGAAAAGCAGGTAAGTAATACAGGCTCAATAGTGCAGTTCAGAAACAAAATAACTGTCCACACTATTTTTGGAAGGAGTGCGTCTGGAGTACCTTATAAGCTAATTTTATATTAGTTTTGTAACAGTGGATTGCCCACAAGTGGAGGAAATGCCTCGAGGTGGTGGTCCAATTTGTACAGCAGAGAATTAAATAAATTGAATTTTATACATGCCTTTGCTGTGATCCATTTTTGGCTGTTCTTTCAGGAATGAATTGCAATGTGAATTTAGTAACTTAAGTAACACTAAATATAGTCTTATATTTACCAAATGTATAAAGCAGCCCCCTAAAATTTGCAAATAAGATAAGGGCAAATCGTTAAGGCTCTGAAAATCTTTTCATGTTTACAGGTATCCACAAATACATTTCCTGCTTACTTCAGCCAGTACATTCATTTCTATCTCCTACTGCTCCAATGTGATGATATTAGAAGTGGTATTTTTTCCTCCCCATTCCGACTTCAGCTGGTTTTCAGGTCAGTCAATCTATATTGACTGAGTGTCACCCTGAATTTTTGAAATTCTGGAGATTCCACTTGTTTAAAATTAGATCCATTCCTTCAAGTTCAATTCCAGTATGGATTATAGTATTTTGCTGTTGTATAGAGAAGTCTATTCTACAATTCTGTCCATTTTTGTTTGAACAAGGGCCATTTTGCTTACCCATGGTATGATCAATGGGCAAAGTGAACAGAGAAAGTAGAAATAGAGTTCTTGTAACAGAATTGCTGGCACTCAACCTTTTAAAAGGGTAGGCAAATCTGCTGCGAGTGGTTTCTGTTTAAAATATTCTTCCCTAATGAAGGCCTGCCACTTTAGGGCTGGTTATATCCTCAGCTGCTCTGTAGTTTTATCTATTTAAATACCGGTCAGCAATGCAAAATAGCCTGGGAGCTGCTCACGATTCAAATACAGCCACAAAGACATCCAAGGCTGCGGAATTCAATTCTTCCTTGACCACTAACCGTGGAAACTATGTCAATATTTAAAATTAGATTGGATACATGGATGGAGAAAAAGCAGTTGAAGGGTAATGGGGAACAGGGTGGATAAATATGATTAGAATGATTATATGTGGATGCATAAACCCTCAAACAGGTTAAATGGTCCATTTCTGTGCTGCAACATCCAGGTATTAAAGAATAGAAATAGCGTAAGCAGTTGAGACAGAGAGAGAGAGAAATGAGTGACACAACAGAGGGGAGGAGGGGCTTAGAAAAAGAGGCTGAAAGAGTCTAGCATAAATGACAATGAGAATTTACAGAGAAAGTTGATGCTAAAAAAGGAGAAAGGATGCACAAATAACTGATGTACCAAACAAGCAGAAATGCAGCTTGAGGCACCAAGAAACAATTTTTTTGTCCACGTGCAATGTCATGGAAGATTATATCCTGGTAATTAAGTGCTCAACTAAATTATATCTCCAAGGACAATGTTTCCTGGTTATGGGCATGTGTCTCAGTCTTCCAAGTTATTGTGTTGAAACAATCCACAACTCTTGTATAGTATTTTTTCGGGAAATGCTCACTGGCTGCCTAATTAAATACATCTGAGTATGGTGGAGGCAGAATAAATCATGGTTTTCAAAAGGGAGTTGGACAATTGCACGAAGAGAAAATATCTACAGGACTACGAGGGAAAGGGTGGACTAGCTGAGATGCTGCTCAGGGAATCAGCATGGACCTGGACGGCGGAATGGCTTCCTTTTATGCCATAATCATTCTATGGGCAGAATCTTTTGCTCTCTGGCGGCAAGTTTGGAGGAAGGAAAGGCATTTATTTAGGCAGGATGGTAGTGTACATGAACCCCACTGCCAGAATTAAGTTATGGGTGGGAAGGACCATAGTTGCCCCTCCCTCCTGCCACCAATTGAGACAATTAATAACAGTCAAGGGAGTTATCCACTGCCACCAGTATGAGCCCAGCTGCAGGTAGGCCTGTTCCCACGCAGTGTGTGGTCAGCTTGTCACCTCCTAGAGAACTCAAAGGTAATATGTAGCTGATCAAGGGACTCTATGTCTGATCGTGCATTGTATGACCTATTGAGTAGCCATCTACAACACTAAGCAGCCCTCTCATAACTTTACTGAATAAATAATCAAAATTCAATAAAGTGCCTATAAAATAATGACCCAGAATTTGCTGGGAATAAAACAAAATTCACTCTGTCCACTATTAGTCTATTAAAAATTTACTCACAGAAACAGAAATCACAGAAACCCTACAGTGCAGAAGGAGGCCATTCGGCCCATCGAGTCTGCACCGACCACAATCCCACCCAGGCCCTACCCCCACATATTATACCCGCTAATCCCTCTAACCTACGCATCTCAGGACTCTAAGGGGCAATTTTTAACCTGGCCAATCAACCTAACCCGCACATCTTTGGACTGTGGGAGGAAACCGGAGCACCCGGAGGAAACCCACGCAGACACGAGGAGAATGTGCAAACTCCACACAGACAGTGACCCAAGCCGGGAATCGAACCCAGGCCCCTGGAGCTGTGAAGCAGCAGTGCTAACCACTGTGCTACCATGCCGCCCTGAAAGTTACTATGAAGAGATATGCCACTAGTTGCAAATCATCATAAATTACTGCATGATTTACATGACTCCATGTTAGTCTCAGAAAATGTTTCCAAGTCACACATCACCCTGACTTGGAAACATATTACCATTCCTTCATCGTCACTGGATCAAAATCTTGGAACTAACCACCCACCGGCACCTTGAAAGTACCTGCACTACATGGATTGCATGGAATCTTCTTGATTGGTTCAAGAAGGCAGTTCATCACCATTTCTCAAGGGCAATTAGGGATGGGCAATACACATTGGTCTTGCCAGTGATGCCCACATCTCATGAAAGAAAAAAAGGAGCCTATTGTGAACCTCCCCATGATTGCCAAACAATTGCTGCTTTTGTGCTATAAATAAAAATTAAACTCACGGCAGCAGGTTAGGGATATTATTCCCCAGTTGAGATGATTAATGGTCTGGATATGCTACTCGCTTTAAGGCCCAGGAAAGGAACAAACAAAACAAGAGAATCACATGCCTGCAGCTTTGTCCCTGAGATTTAAAAAAAATACATCTTTTTCCTTTCTTCTCCTTTGTCTCTCCTTTCTTTCTAAGCCCAATCTTTCTATTTCTGTCTGCATCAAACTTAATTCCTCATCCGCCATAATTTCCTTTCTTTCCCTATCTTTAAATTTCACTGGTTAAGGAGATAGACTGCTGATCCTGTCATTCAAGAACCCAGATGTCCCAGTGACCTCATGTACTTCCCACGACTTGCTGAGCAAAAATCTAACACAAGGAACACACCATGAGATCCTTGCTCTAGTAAACTCTGGGCCATTGTATCAAAGTCAACTAAATAATGAAAATATCTGTTTGCTTATCTACTTTATGTATTTTTTAAAGAAAGTCAATATACACTGGTCTCTTTCAGTAGCTTTGTATAGAACTATACTATTTGATGTGCTTTTGCCAGTCCTACCCTAGATTGGCTTAGTCATTTTAATTAGCCTTATTATTCCAGTTTCAAGGATAGATACAATTCATCCGTGTTCCCACTACTCATCAATACCCAAAGGCCACTGCTTGAAAATGTGCACATGGTAACATGATTAGGCTCAAGTGGGATGCCTTCTATGGTCAACTTGTTGAATGTTAGTCATAGCCTGGAATCCTATATGCAGAATGCCACTGCATTAGGATAACAAAGCTGCAGAGCTTTACATAAGGTAAGCATTAATTTTTCTGAAGAGTGAAAAGGATATGAATAATATATTTGCATGTGTTTTATTATTAAAGCAGAAGAGGATGGTGATGCTTGGATGCACTACATCATGCCTGCTATGGCTGTCTGAGAACAAGCTCATTTGTTAATCAGTGTATTCAGCTTTTCATGCACTTACTCTCTTTGAGTAGTTATTTATATTCAATTAATTGGGATAGCTCGTGAGTTGTGAAGCTTTACTCCAATTCCTTGCAACTAAAAAGCACGACTGAACCCTCAACATTCAAAATCAAAACCGACTGGAATCCTTTAAGATCAATATAGCAAGTTTTGAAAGAATTTTAATGGCGCTGAAACCAGCAATGTTGCGTTATCAAAAAAATACAGCAAGTTGCTATTTCTGTTAAATTTCTTGAACTTTCCTGATAAGACAGCTCATTTACATGCTTACATTATTAATATAGCTGCTCTTGATATATTCCTCAGATTGCCTGAACAAAAATGTACTTAAAAACAGAGACATGTTGACACTTAAATTTGAGTTAACTAAAAAGGAACAGGGTGAGGTGTGTATCTGCTAATCTTCCAATAAGAACATGCAATGTATATTATTCAAAAACATTTGAGACCAAAGATGAACATAAATGAGGCCTTTAGGGAATCATAACAAAAAAAAAATCAATTCATCATGCCTTCCATAATGTATTTTTCCCAGCTGTCATTTCCTGCCTACTTCCACCTTGGATGATTTGCAATGGCTATTTACTTGCAAAGCAAGAGATTGAGGAAAAGTGGTTTTTAAACTTATCTGTATGGGAAATCCAGTCAAATCCAAACATTCAGATTCTAACTAACAAAATGAAATAAATCATAGCAGAAAACATTATATTTAGCAATACTGTACCAAGTGATATAGAAAAGTGCAGCTTGACGAAATGTCAAAAGTCTTAAGATCTTACGGGCATATAGTGTCTAGCAACCTGAGGGAACATTGCCCACAGCCCATGAGATATCTATACTCATCCCATTCTGACATCTTCAGCATCCCAAGTTTTTAAATTGCTCCAGCACTGGTAACAGTGCTTAGGCCCAAAGCTCTTGAATTTTTCCCCTATATGCCTTTGCCTGTCTCTCCTCCTTTCAGATGCTCCTTAAATTCTACTTCTTTGACTAAGCATATAGCCACTTTCCCTAATATCGCTTTAGGTGACTCTGCCAAATTTTGCTTTACAATGAAGCACCTTGAGATGCTTTATTATATTAAAAGGTACTATATAAATATAACAGCAACAACTTGGTGAGATTTCTGAATCTCGTACCAAGAATGTTGCAACTCCGAGCACTCCTATGTTCACCTCGAACTTTAATCCATCTAGAAAGAGATGGGTGTGCAAAATGTTGGACAGATTCCAAATAAAGGGAATGGAATATGGCAAGTAACATCTAGAGCAAATTAAATTTACTGTCCTCCACTGCACAAGTTACAGCAAGATATCCAAACACCCAGAAAATTGCCCAAATGTGGAACTCTGATTTTCATTAAATTAGCTATTAATAAAAGGTAATGTCAATATCTTGGCATAATTTATTGGTAATGTTATAAAAAGTAGGTACATGCAAACTAGAAATATGCAACCAACTCAAGTGGAGTAGATTAAAATTCATTATTAAATCCCCTAGTAGGAATTTGAAAAAGTGTTTGACATGGCAATTATGAATTAGGGCTAAATGCAGAATTAATAGAATAAAAATTATACTCCGAATTGTGGTTGTCATAGATTGAGATTAGTAACTGACCACTATGCCCCTCAAAACTATAAAGACAACATACTGTGATAGAAGCTTGAAATAGAGGTGACTTCAAAATGTAAAACAGTAAATTATTCGAAGTGCAGTGATATTACAGATACATTGCCTCCTTGGCTAATTCAAGCAATGGTATCAAAAGAATTGGAGCAGTTTATCAGACTGCCAGTCTTGAAAGATATGTCATTATGGTTCTGGCTTAAAAGAAATACCTGCTTTCAATAGAACTCCTTCAGCATTGGTTGACTGTTAAATGGAAGTTTCTATCTCAACACAATACTTGTGTTTTTCCTGTTACAACAGATACTGACATGACTGTATTGTGCAGATGATCTGTTGGACCATTAAAGAGAAAAGAGGATACTCCTTTAAATAAATCTACACTGGTGAATGTCTAAAAAAAAACATTGGCTACAAAAATCAAAATACAGTAGATGCTGGAAAACGGAATTAAAAATAGAAAATACTGGAAATAGGTCAACTTGTCTGGCAGCATCTGTAGACAGAGAAACAGAGGTGACTTTTCATCAGAATTGGAAAAATTAGATATGTAATAGGCTTCAAGCAACAAAGACCAACTATCCCATTCTAAATAAATAAGTGTAATGTGCTACTTTGGTATCTCAAACAGCCTTTGTCAGATTATTTAATATTCTAAATTAGATTTTATTTCAGTTTATGTTTTTTTTTCAATTTGCTTTCTATTTCAATTCCATTTTTTCCCTCCTATAAATCTATTTCTTTACATTTGAGGTCTTTATCTTCCCTCCATTATAACATATTTCCGGGAAAGCAAGTGTTGGCATAAGTTCATCCTTAGTATTAATATTGCCCATTCATTATTATTCATATTTCTCACTGTTCACCAAAGCATACCAATCAAGACCTCATATCGTAGGCTGAACTTGAATTTGCTATTACCTAGCCCAAGGATTACAAATTATATGCGTGTCAGATAAATTGTGATCAGTGGGATAACTGATCAGGTCACAACCAGACCCAACCACAGCCTCATTCATGAACACATGCACAATTCTAGTGCGAATCATTGCAGTAGCAAGTGCAGCTAGTCATATTAATAAATCAGTACTTAATGTTTTTACCACCTTCCTCTGCCCTCAAGGTGGCATTAACCTTTTTGAAAATAAAGTGTGTTAGTACTGCCATTAAAACAGTGGAAAAGAGGAATGCTGCACAAATGTATTAATAATTTGCTATTATCACTGACAAGAATTTCTACTTTAGCAGAGAAACAAATCCCTGCCTAATGTTCAATCTTAAACTGGAGATGCAAATGACGACGAGCATTCTAGGGGATCAGTTCTTCCTACTTTCACTGGCCCTGCAAAGGACATTATGTCTTTCTCAGCTATTTTGTTATACCGCACAGAGGACTAGCATAAAAGCTCAAGCCGGCCTTCAACCTAATATTGAAGTACATTTAAAACATGCATTTTGGATACTTAATTGAAAGCCGTTAGCTTTCCCTCAGGCTTTAAAACATTGTCAGAACAAAAAAATATTTTTTGAGGACTTTCCCAAATCAGAATAATGTAAACCTCTTTTCATAAAGGCAAATGTACTATGACAGTGGAAGAATCGTGGTAACTGTGCAAAATAACCATTAGCTAAAAGAAGCAACTAGATTAATGCAAATCACTGCTACACAAATCCAGCATGCACATTAGATAACTGCACATACAGAGAAACCAATCATATGTTGGTTATATGTATTATCCAATTTCTCCTGGGCCTATTTATGGTTTAAAGAGACAATCCCAGAACATTGGGAGGAAACAACTCAACACAAAAAACAAAGAACAAAGAAAATTACAGCACAGGGCCAGGCCCTTCGGCCCTCCAAGACTGCACTGACCATGCTGCCCGACTGAACTAAAACCCCTACCCTTCCGGGGACCATATCCCTCTATTCCCACCCTATTCATGTATTTGTCAAGGTGCCCCTTAAAAATCACTATCGTATCCGCTTCCACTACCTCCCCCAGCAGCGAGGTCCAGGCACCCACCATCCTCTATGTAAAATAAAACTTGCCTCGTACATCTCCTTTAAACCTTGTCCCTTGCGCCTTAAACCTATGCCCCCTAGTAATTGACTCTTCCACCCTGAGAAAAAGCTTCTGACTATCCACTCTGTCCATGCCCCTCATAATCCTGTAGGCTTCCATCAGGTCGCCCCCTCAACCTCCGACGTTCCTGATGCCTGATCAAAAGAATAAAGATTGGGCACTGCAGGTCAGTGAACACAGGGATGACAAGTAAACTCAACTTGTAAAGGTTACACTACCAAAAAGACCTTCTTAGTTGCCTTATGTGCATAACCAGGAGCACAGCACATCCGTGGCATTCAATCGTGTTGCATGAATTGTTTATAGATTTGGCCAGGACATCTGTGAGACTACATTTGGATTACTGTGTGGAGTTTTGGTCTCCTTACTTAAAGAATTATATATTTGAGCTTCACTATATTGATTTCTTGGCATGAAGGGATTAGCCTACATGGAAAAGTTTTGCAGGTTGGGTATATACTCATTAGCATTTAGAAGAATGAAAGGTGATCTTTTGAAAACATGAAAGATTCTGAGGGGACTTGATAGAGTCATAGAGGTTTAAGCATGGAAACAGGCCCTTTGGCCCAACTTGTCCATGCCGCCCTTTTTTAAAAAAAAAAAACCCCTAAACTAATCCCAATTGCCCACATTTGGCCCATATCCCTCTATACCCACTGTACCCATGTAGGATGGATGCTAAGAGGGTGTTTTCTCTCTTAGGGAATCTAGAACTAGGGGCACAGTTCAAAAATAAGGGGTCTCCCATTCAAGACCATGGGGAAGAGAAATTTCTTCTTTCAGGACTGTTAGGCGGTGAAATTCTCTTCCCAGAAAGCGTGGAGGCTGGGCCACTGAACTTATTTAAGTCTGAATTAGACAGGCTTTTGACTGACAAGGGAGTCGAGGGTTATGGGGGCAGACAATATAGTGGTGTTAAGGCCACAATCTGATCAGCCATGATCTTGATGGGTTGAATGGCCTATGTTACTACTGGCAGCTCGTTCAGAGGCTAAACGATTAAAACGTGTGATCTGAAAGATAGTTGCTGACTTGGATGGTAAGAGCATTGCATTAAATAGCATTCTTGCCAGTAGTAGCAATTTTGTAGTGTAGGGAACAGGGTGCGGAAAATACACACACCAAGCATCTCCTGGGATGTCATTTCACAATTTGTAAATATTTCACTTCTATATAAATACTGAAAGTTTTTAAAAAATTAGAATCTGTAACAGTCATTGTCCATATAGTGGTACGAGTTTCTACCCAAGAAACAGCTTAATGCATAAACCTGCCGTATATCACTGCAACATGGATGTTACACACAGGAAGAACAAATGATGCAGATCACATGTTTTAAACACGTAATACAATTGCTAATTACCATGGTCTTTGAATGATTGACTATATCTTTTGCAAACTCCAGCATATACCAGCATTTTTGCAAGCCAACTGTCAGATATTTCCCCCAGTTGCCAATGCTGCCAGCTCCCTGCTGTTTTTTTCTAAAAATCACTAGTTACTAAATATGATTATACAGTTGTTGGCCTACTTCTGTCAGTCCAGATGCTGAGTGTCAAGCAGTTGAAATGAACATATTGATGGGAGTAGCATCATAGAGTGTCAAAGTGTTGATTGTAGTGAATGTACACATAGCTCAATTAGCACAAATCCTGATTCTGCTGTCGTTTGAGCATTATTTTTTTTTCTTAGGACAGGAGACCAAGTACCAACATAGAACTGGGGTTTGGGAGAATCTCTGCTCAAATTGTGTCACACTGTTGAGGCACATATGGTTGGTGCTCAGAAATACTGTGCTACTGCGTTGTTCCCTCGATAGGTAAAGATTTTAAAATCAAACATTTATCGCCTAACACCTCAGCTTGCTTGGAGGTGCACCCTCATCGGTTTTCTCAATGATGCTGTGGAAGATCAAAGTTGCAACTTGTTTCTTGTCAATAGCCTTAGAATTCATATCGCATAAGATACCATCTTGGAAAGCCAAACACCAACAATAACCGGCTGTTTTCTCAATTTTAAGATCTCATATTTCAAGAAATCTCAGCGAGGTAAGTGAATTCCCTTAAATAATTCAGTTTTAGCTCTGAAGACAATATATAACTCTAGCACCATGGCCACTAACATGATTAGAGAGACTGATAACTTCGCCTGGCACTGAATCCCAAGATTTTATTACCGCACTTGCTGCAGATTCACATGACTGACTATTCTGCAGTGTAAGTAGCATTCTGAGAATGGAGAAGTTTATGCAGGTTTTGCAGCTAAATCATCTCTTCCCTGACTGCTATTTGACTCTTGTAGAGAATAGGTGTAACCTGCACCTATTGCAGTTTAAAAAAAAGCATTTGCTGAGAGGACATCAGATTTTCAAAGGACTCTTTAAAATGTGAAATATCTGCACTTTAACAAATAGGTTTTTCCGTCAAGATTCTATGAAACATCCACTGGGTGTCAGGGCATGTTTTTCAGGCACACACTAGATTTACCATGTCATCTGTTGTAGCAAATCCAGCCATTTATTTTTGGGCAACTCTTGGCTGCATCGGACCCAGGCTTCAAGAGTCAGTGGTGTCAACACAGTTTGCATGCAACGCAAGTTGCTAAAGGAGCTGAATTGTCTCCAAGGTAGCATGCCTGACAATGAGAAAATGCTGATACTAAGGCACACTCAATAATCTTAAACTTGAGGCATGTGGATTTGTAATACTTGACAGCACTGTTCACGATTGACTCATTAATGGAATAAAGTGAAGTAGATACGTCACTGGGACTGGATTTGCTTACATTTGACTCCAAAAAAACCCACTGGACAAGCAATTGGAAAGCCTACCAGAAGTCTGTGCTAGTGTGCCATGCAGTTTTAGCTGGTTAAAGATCAGTAGCACATACATACAGAAGAACAAGTAGAGCAAGGTCTGCTGGTCAATCAAGTCTGCCCCATATTCATGTCTGGAGCATCATCAGTCCAGGCACAATCTAGCCCCAACAGCCACGTAATCTCCTGAGAAAGGCTAAAAAAAAAAGGGGGAAAACCTGGGCCAAAAAGGAAATACAAAAATCAGAAGAATTCCTCAGACCCCAACAAGTAATCAAAATCAATTTTGAAGACCACATCATTAAGCTTCTGTCAATTGCTTAATTCTTAACTTTCATAGCATGTAATCCCTACTTCAGGCAAGGCCCAGTTCAGCTCTATTTTGAAGGTATGCAAGTTGACATAGCACACAAGCCAACAACTTATTCCAGTAGCCTGGGGAAAAGAAGCACTTAAATCGAGCCTACTGCTACGAGTAGTTTAAATGCGTGGTTCGCATACTCCCAAATACATCAAATTGAAATGTTCTCAATGAGTATGCAATCCAACTGTTCACTATTTTTAATATCTGCATCAGATCCAATCTAAATCTATGCTGCCCTGAAGCAACCAGCCACCTCTCTATCAGCACTGTGGGAGTATCTTCATCACAAAGATTGCTGTATTTCAAGAAGTCTATCACCACCATCTTCTCAAGGGCAACTAAGGATGGAGTAATGAATTTTGGGCTTGCCTGTGACACCCACATCCTATAAATGAATAATAAAGCCCATCTGTGCAACTATGGTAAAATCATCAAATCCCTACAGTGCAGGAGGCGGCTATGTGGCCCATTGAGTTTGCATCGACTCTTACCCAGGCTTACCCCACGTATTTACCACGCTAATCCCTCTAATCTTGGGACACTAAAGGGCAATTTAGCATGGTCAATCTACCTAACCCAAGTATCAGCAAACACAGACACTATTTAGGAATAATGATTAACCATGATCTAACTGAATGGTATGACATGCTCAAAGGCTGAATAGTTTACTCATGTTCATATATTCTTCAACCACTTGCATTTAAATCGCATTTTAATATAGTAAAATGTGCTGCGCTCCACAGTGTGTTAACAAACTTTGATAATGAACCACTTATGAAGATATCAAAACAAATAACCATGGGCTAGATTTGAAGAAGAATCTTAAATGAGGTAGGGAAGTAAAAAGGTTTAAGAAGGGATTTCCAGAACTTGGGAGTTAGGCAGCTGAAATGGAAAAATTAAAAAGAAAAATATTGGAAATCTGCCTTTGCCAACAAGGTACATGAAGGGAGAATCCGTATATTGAATAAGAAATAAAACAAAGCAGCAGTGAAATAAATCACTGGATGTTCCATAGTGATCGTGTGATATTGGGGTTTATCATAGAATTTTACAGCACAGGAGGTCACCATTTGGCCCATTGTGTCTGCACGGCTCCCAAAAGTGCTATCCAGCTAGTCCCATTCTCCAGCTCCATCTCCGTAGTCCTCTAAATTCATCACTTTCAAATATGTATCCAGCTCTCTTTAGAAAGTTCCTATGGAATCCACCTCAACGATTCTCCCAGGCAGTGCTTTCCCAATCCTAACAACTCTGAGGAAACAAGTTCCTTCTCATCTCACTCCTAGCTCTCTTCCTGACCATCTTGAAATTGTGACCCCTAGTCACTGACAGACGAACTAGTGGAAACAGAATAGCCTTCATTACCCTGTCAAAACTGTTCACACTTTTGAACACCTCGTAAAGTTACCTCAATCTTCTGCTCCAAGAAGAATAAGCCCAATTTCTTTAATCTTCCCTTGTATCTAAAATTCCTCGTATCATTCTAGTAAATTTCCTTTGCACTCTCTCTAGGACTTTAACATGCTTCCTTAAATAGGGTGCCTAGAACTGAACACAATACTGCAAATGTGGTCTGACTAATGATTTATAGAGGTGTCGCATCATTTCCTTATATTTATACTCTATGCCTCCATTTATAAACCCGAGGATCCTACAAGCCTTCTTAACAACAATTTCAAATTGCCTGGCCACCTTCAGAGAAGTATGCACTTGAATCTTGAGGTCCCTCTGCTCCTATACTCCTGTTAGCCTGAAACAAAATTAGTTGGCAGCTATGCTGAAGTATCGACCAAAAAGGATTATTCCTGTGAAGTGCTCACTTCTTATATAAACAAAAATGATAAATGCTTTATGCTAAAAAGTAACTTTCAATTTAAAGTTTGTCCATTAGCTTTGTGCAAATACTGTAACCCAAATATGTATAAAAACATAAAAGCAATCTGTTATTTATAAAAACAGAAACCACAGAAAGCCGAGTCTTAATCTGTTGTGTGTAATTGAGAAGTGTTATGATGATTACTGGCAACAAATCATTAAAGCTACTAGAGTTGGGGTATAATTTAAGCACAGTAAGAAAAATAAAATGATAATCTTATTCTCCAAAAATTTTATATACATGGCCCTTAACTTGAGAGTCAAATCTTTTGTACAATATTTGTACCTTTCCTCAAAACAATGCCATACAAGCTGCCAAAAATGTTGAACTTTTCATCTTAGAAAAAAATGTATTAAACTGAGGAAATTCTGCATGATGTAAGAGGAACATTCTATCAGATAGGCAGTATCTAATGGAGATTAACGTAGCAAAGAGTCCATGATGTCCCAAAATTCTGATTCTATTTAGAACTGTAAAACAAGTTCAATGCCTTTGATCCAATGCCTGAGCCAATAACTTAGTCTCCTCTCACCTTTGTCTAATTCAGAAACATGTAAAAGAACAGCATTGTCACATTTATTCACTCCCCTTCCGAATTTTTCTCTTGATTTGATTTAAGACTAAAAGGCAAAAATACTTTCAAAATCAATGCTTGTGGAAGTGAAATAGGTGGACAAACAAAACTCGGATTTTTAACCATAATTACTGATACCAGAGGGGGAAAAAGAACACACCAAAGGGCAGTCATGCAACAAGTGAAATATCTTTTTATCAACTCTGGGTTTAATGGAGTTATGATGTGGAGATGCCGGTGTTGGACTGGGGTAAACACAGTGAGAAGTTTAACAACACCAGGTTAAAGTCCAACAGGTTTATTTGGTAGCAAATGCCACTAGCTTTCAGAGCGCTGCCTCTTCAGAAGGGGTCTCAGAAGGGGCAGCGCTCCGAAAGCTAGTGGCATTTGCTACCAAATAAACCTGTTGGACTTTAACCTGGTGTTGTTAAACTTCTTACTGTGTTTAATGGAGTTACACAGCGATAAATTACAGCAATTCCACAAATGCAAGCAGCACCAACATCAAATGAGGAGACTCGGTTCTGGTCGCAGAACTCAGCATAAGTATGACTTATGGGCGGCATGGTGGCACAATGGCTAGTACTGCTGCCTCACAGCACCAGGGACCTGGGTTAGATTCTCGGCTTGGGTCACTGTGTGTGCGGAGTCTACATATTCACCCTGTGTCTGCGTGGGTTTTCTCCGGGTGCTCTGGTTTCCTCTCATAGTCCAAAAGGCGTGCTGGATAGGTGCATTGACCATGCTAAAATTCTCCCTCAGTGTACCCAAAAAGGCACCAGAGTGTGGCAACTAGGGAATTTTCACAGTAACTTCATTGCAGTGTGAAAGTAAACCTTCTTGTGACACTAATAAATAAACTTTAAACTTTTTTAAAAAAACTTTAAATTTAAACTTTGATTTGTTTCCAAAATATAACAATAGGCTTTATTGCTGTGGAAGCACCACAAAGCCACAGATCAAATCAGAAGGACAATACAATCCAAAAGATCTTGGGGTACTAACGATGCTGTGATACTTGAAATAACCTTTTCTTGTTTGGTAACTAGGAACTTGGCATTCACTGGCATTCCAAGGGGATGCTTTATTCCTCGTTATTAGAACCACAGTAAAACACAATATACAATCTAAATGTTGCCAAAAATTGCAGTGTTACATCCACAAAGCTTCTTATGCCTGAGCGGATCGTGACGAAGGGTTACCACGTTAGGTAGAATTGATCTGTATTTAGCATGTCAGTCACCCAACCAGGTACCCATGTTTTAACAGATATGGAAAAAAAAACGGAAAGCAAATCTATAGGCAGTAACAAAGCTTGTATTGATATACAACAGTGTGCCAATGCTTAATCCCCAACATTAATTTTTACTGTTACCTAACTGATGGACACATTAAAAAATACATGAAACTTTGAGGAATCAATTAAGTGCCTGCAGCGATTAGTTTCAGAATTTTTCAAAAAACATTTAACAACAAAGATGATATCCAAGGAATATTTTGACTGTTGCTGTGCATTTTTCTACAGGTGGTAACTCAGTGGTAAATGTAACTTGGTCACAAATAGATACATACACACACTCAAAGGTTCCTGTATTTACAGGATAGTGGAAACATCAACAAATTATCATTTCATGCTTACTACTGTAAACAATTCTTCAATGGCCTGCCAGTAAGCTCAATAAAGCAAAAAAAAACTTGTTACTTCCAAGTGCCATCAAAAATA
The DNA here is from genome assembly GCF_964213995.1 of Mustelus asterias. Lineage (NCBI taxonomy): Eukaryota > Metazoa > Chordata > Chondrichthyes > Carcharhiniformes > Triakidae > Mustelus > Mustelus asterias. The sequence continues at coordinate 83,369,687 of NC_135806.1, read as the reverse complement.
CAATCACAAAGTGAATCAAAGAACTATGGTTTTTGTCAGAACTGAATGCTTCATCTTCCCTGAATTATCACTCCCAATGAACAAAATGTTCACCTATGTCACTTCATCATAGAACCTCCAGCATCATCCGCAAGACCAGTCGCATATTATTAGTGCGCAATGTGTATGGGCGCGTGGAAGAATAGGTATGATTCGTATGTTGGCGTGTTTGGACTGCTGCCTTGCTGCTCTGTATCTTTTAAACCGTTGAAACAATGTCAGCTCTCAGGCTACAAAATTGACTGTATTAAAACACAAAGTAGTGTCCATCATGAAGGTTCCAAAACAACTGCATAAAGTCAAAACAGCTTCAGGTATCGAGATCCAACATCCATACTCGCCACGTTACTGTGTTTCCTATTAATTACAATCTATTGCTGTTAGACTAATTTTATTCAAATATCTTCGTGCAGTATTCATATTCAAGCAGTTTAATTAATCCATAGCGTACTCATTTTGCGCAGTTTCCATTTGTTCCAAGGTATCAATATATGAATATATTATCCCAAATTTCACAGATTAAGAGTAGGTTACAGAAGAGTTTAAACAGCAACCCAGTTGAATCCCTTACTTCAGTAAAGAATAAAGAAATATGGGTGCCCGATATTTAATTACTTGCACCTAATTCTTAGCTACTGGTAAAATTGCTCCAATTCTAAGGGTGGGATTTTCCAGTCCCACCAGTGGTAGGCATTGATGTGGGCAGGACAGGAAAATTTGGACAGCGGCTTGCAACATGCCTGCTGCTGGTAGGACTGGAAAATTCTGGTCTTAAGAGTCAGGGCATTAGAACAACCTTTTTGGAACAGAGCAAAATAATTCCAATTAAGTCATTTTTAAAACACTACAAAGTTGACTCAGGCAACCAGTACACATGCAATTTAATTTTCAGTTGAATAGCATGGACATTTTTTATTAAGGTACAACATAAACAAGTTTACCAAGCACAAACTGCAACAGTTATTAAAATGTCACCGGCAAGATTGTGTTATATTTGATTTTGTTGCCTATAATTACATTTTCTGCTTGGTAATCTCCAAATCAATGACTAACAAAAGACATAAAAACATCTGCCTCCATTATTAAGAACTGTAGTTTTCCATTTGTGTTCATATTCGTGCTATGAAGATAAATTTCATGAGCTAAAGTTTTGAAAATTACAACCTTTCGAACCGTTGAATAGAACAAGTCTTAAAATTCAACAGCTCAAAAATTTATTCAGATTACAGGTCTCATTTTCTTCTCTTTTCACACTTACCATGCTTCTCCTGATATATTCTATGGCTTTCTTGGTGTTCATTCCTGACCAGTCGTTAAGCATATAGCAGATACATGTGGCACAGTACACGAACCTCATGTCATTTTCACTTCCTTCTGGCACTGCATAGAAACTGCAAGACAAAGAGAAAGACAAAGAAAATGAAATACTGGTGCAACTAATGGACTTGATTTTGCATTTGTTTCATTCTTCGCTCGAAAATTTAGAGATGTTGAAAATAAGGGGTCACATTTTCAACGCAGTGTCAGGAATTAAGACACTCGGATGAATTCTTGGATGAAATGCTGTGTCACACACAATGTGATCTTCAAATGCAAATAATTTAAGTAGCTAGGAGGCAAGCTTGGCACTCAATTAGGAGGTGTCAAACATCTTCAAGAGGCAAGAGCTGCCTGTCTAGTGATGTAGCAATGCAACCTGTTGCTGTCTTGCTGATTAGACAAAGTTGCAAGTGGTCATAGTTGACAGGAAAGAGCAATTCGAGACAGACCCAATGATTTAAAAAGTTTCACAGCTGAATCTGCAGTTGGGACTCAGGAGAAGGCCCAGAAGCTGTTTAGTGGCTCCATGCTGTGGAAAAGGTTAGGGCTAAAAGAAACCCTGGGAGCCGCTGATACTTCAGTGTAGCTCAGAGTGGGGTCAAGCAAGCTTTAAAGCAATACTTAGTTGGGGCAACTGAGAAAGATCGGAGCTCAGAGAAATTCAGAGGTAGTGCTAGCTTGGTGAAGCTAACTGCTTGATTAAAAAGCTGAAAATTGTGCCAGTAGTTAAATGCTTACAAGCAGTCTCTGGAATCCTGGGGAATGCAGTCTCAGGAAACGAGATTAAACTATCAGGAAATGATCAGTTGTTGAGGCAGTTCGAGTCAGAGCAGCTCTGAGGGCGTTCGGAGGCTAAATCTTCAAAAGTGCGGAATTGGAATCATTCATGATAGAGATAGAATTTTAAGGAAATTTGGTGAACCAGTGACCCTGATGTCTGGGTGGCTTGCTGATAAATTCGTGGGATCTGTCTTAAAAGCATCTGCCATTTGATGTGCACTGTGATTCAATCACAATTTGTCTGTTAATTCATATGTACCTCATCTTCATTCTGGATGTTGAAGTATAAAGCACATGTATAGAAATTGTAGATCTAACTTTATAGTAAATTTTGTTGTGTTTGCTCAAATCCCGTAGAATCTTGTGACTTTATGCCAAAAGTAGGTACCTTGAATCTACTTTAAACAAAACTTTACTGGTCCCTAACCAGACCTCCTACACATTCCTGGCTTTGGACAAGGATCATAACAATAACCATACAGGCTCAAGAAAGGAAAGATTTGTTTGGATATAAGTCTTAGCAATTTGCCACAGAAACCGAACTATAGGATAAGTTGAAGTTTGAGGAAAAGGAGAAAAAAGACAGGAACTGGACAAAAACAGAGGTAACCATGATTGTGGATTAAAACACTATTCATGTTATGGATACATGAGTTTAATCATTTCAGTTTCATAAGAAACACAATCTCATCTTACTCACAGGCATCAAAAAGTCCAGGTGAGCAAAACATGAACTCTCCCAATGCAGTGCGGTTAAATCTACAGAACGTAACTATGCCAGCATTTAAGTGCCACCACTAAGTCAATTCTTAACAGGTTTCAAAGTACTGGAGAAACTTGTTCAAAATGAGACAAAAAAGATTTCACTTTACCTGCCATCTTCCAGTTGGAGAGCTCCAAGCCCTGCCAGACATGCTTCTTTATTTACCCGTTTCAGATCATCTCCGAGGATCACCAGGCTAGCTAGGCCAGTGTATGTCATGGCTATGTGACCACTATCATACAAATGATGTGCATTATTATCCTAAAAAAAAACAATAGGCATCCATCAGACAAAATAGCACAAGTTGAAATACTCAGCTAGTTTGGCATCATTTGTGGAAAGAGAAACAGAGTTAATGTTTCAGGTCAGTAACTCTTCAAAGGAACATTAACTGTGTTTCTATATTGACAGATGTGGCCAGATCTGCTGAGCAAGTCCAGTATTTTCTGTGCTTATTTCAAATTTCCAGTAGTTATAGTATCTTGCTCTTGTATGAGCGTTTTACTTGTCTTGCTCAAGGATTACATTGAGATAATGGAGTCAGAAGACAGAGAATGAGGAGGAACGATTCCCTTAAATCCTTGAGATTAGAAATTAGAAGTTTGTAATACTTAATACCTTCTTTCTTGTATCCAAGTTATGTACAGTACATCAATAATAAGTTAGCACGCTTTGTATTATCACAAATCACTTGTTACCCTTGACCCTGCCTCTCTTGCAAACTACCATCACATCTCCACCTTTTCCTTCTCCAAAATCCAGAAAATTGTCATCTTACAAATCCAATTCCAACTACCACCCCACTCACTCTCCCCTAAGCAAATCTTCAATGTCCCTCCAATCAGGTTTTGGCCCTTGGTAGAGTACCAAAACAACTCTTCTGAAAGTCACAACTGACTATCCAATATGACTGTGATAAAGGTGAACTATCCTTCCTTGTCCTCGACCTAGCTGTAGCCTTTGACATGGATCTGTTCTGCACTGCAGTCCGGACTGCACTTGCCTGGTTTCATTCTTACCTATTAAATAGTAGCCAGTATATCATTTGCAGTGACGTCTTTGCCTGCTCCATTACCTCGAGTGTCTCCTAAGGATCCATCCTCAGTTCCATCCTATTTTATCTAGATAGCGCCATTGACAATATCATCCAAAAAACAGAGTCAACACCCAGCGTTCAAAGAGGTTCAGTTCCCAAGAAATCTTGAAGGGTGAAATCATGAACACAGTTGATAATAGGACTAAATTAGAAAAGTCCCAATGACAAGAAGCAAAAGCACACAGCCAAGGGGAGGAGCAACTCCCTTAGACTCGAGGGAGAACTAAGGAGAGAAAAGGTTTGAATTAGTTGACATGCTTAGTTACCACGAGAACAGGACTTTTTTCGATTTGCTCATGATAGCTTTGAGGTTGTCTTATAGGAACCAGGAGCAGAATCACAAGCTCCGTGGCCAATCAACAGTGTCATCAAATGACCAAGGGATATGGGCTCTACATGTGAGGCATGGGTCTTGAACTTTAGCTACTGCCCACTCCTCATCCTATACCAAGTCCCATTTTTCTATTGTATCATGGTTCAGGTCAGAGACTCCATAGTGTTTTATGGAGACCGCCTGGATCATAAGTTCTGCATTTTGAATTTGACTAGGATAAGCATGATAGGTTTCACTTTGGGTATGATTCAAATGATCCACTAGGGAGCTTTTATCAAAATTTATTTAAGAATATAGTTAACATGTATGGAAAGAAAATTAGCAATAACTTTTATCAATTACAAAGAACAAAATCACAATAATGTATAACCCTCAACAAATACATCTAAGATGTTCCAATCAAACAAATTCCATAAACACTCCTTTAAACAAGTTCGACACAGAAAAGACTAATGCTCGCATGATATTGGAATTGAGTCCTTTGGACGAATTCTGCAGTTCTCTTGATAGAATGAGAACAGTTTGAAGTCAGAACAGCTTCTCAAAACACCAGGGAGACTCTAGGCAAACCACCAACAGCAGATTCTCCCCTTTAGAAAGGCAAGACTTGGTTTTCAGATAACCAGCAGAATTTCCAAATAAAACAGGGAGAGAGAGAGTGAGAGACACTTCTTTTCAGCTTGCTGTCCCTTCTGAAAACCTGCAGCTCAGAACTGAAAATGAAAGGCTCCTGTCACCTGGCCTGTCAACCAGTTTTCTTCCTAACAATGCAGGGTCATAAAACTAATCCTAGAAAGTACCCGAGGCTCCCGTTTAAGCCACTTAAGAAGCAATAAAAGGACTCCTCGTAGACAACTCGGTGCCAATGACATCAGCTAAGGTTGTAAGCTGAGAAAACACTGAAGCTGTGACAGCTACAGAGATCATAGTTTAAAAAAAACCTTTCTTAAAGGTACACTAGCATCACAATTGTCATAGAATTGGGGCAGATATTGGACACCATGTTGAAAGAGATGAAGTTGAGGAAAGGGAAAGCCATGTAAAAGGATTTATGAAGGACATTCAAGGTTGTAGAGCCTAAACATCAGAAGGCTGCGTTACTGAAGGGACATGTAGCAGAGGTCAAAGCTGAAAAATCAGTTGGTGTGCGGGGCTAGATGAAATTGCAACGGTAAAGTGAGTCCAGGGAGAGAGTTGTAGATGAGGACATGGATTTTGAATTCAATGCTTGATTGCTGGGAAGCCTGGAAGTCAACAAGGATGCAGACCAGGTGTTTAGTTGAGAAGTGTACCATTTTTAATTGTGGATAAGCAAGGTTTTGGACCGTGAACTTTGACTGGGTATACAAACAGATTTGCAAGGGTAAATTAATTTGCGACGGAAGGGGACACAAACATTGGGAGTTGATTACTGAGCGTTAAGTTTCATATGCATTTTGACGATACCTGGTTCAACCTCTCAACTCATCCACTGTAACTAAATTATCAGACTGCTCGTTTGACATCCAGTGCTTAATGAGCAGGAATTTTCTCCAATTAAATATTTGGAAGACCAAAGCCAGTGTCTTTGGGTGACAAACACTATTCTCTCGCTAGCAACTTAATCCCGTTGCCTGACAACTAACTGAAACTGAACCAAATTGTTTGCAAACTGGTGTCATAGTTGATACCCAAGATGAGCTTCCAACCAGATAGCTACATAATCACCAAGACTGCCTGCTTCCACCTATAACACAAGATTCTGCCTCAGCTTATCGCTGTTGAAACACATCCATTCTTTTGTTACCTCTGGTCTTGACTATCCAATGCACTTCTGGCCAACTTTCTACAGTCTACCCTCTGTAAACTTGAAGTCCAAAACTCTGCTGTCCAAGTCGATATCTGGGCCAAGTCCCAGTCACCTATTACCCTTGTGCTTATTGACCTACAACACCTTCTAGCCTCAATTTTAAAATTCTCATCCTTGTTTTTAGGTCCCTTGTGGCCCCATCTCTGTAGTCTCCTCCAGCCTTGCAAATCTCCAGGAACTCTGCGCTCACTGGGACATGTGGCTTGTTGAGCAACCCTAATTCTAAATGCTTTACCATTGGCAACTGTAATCCCTTAGTCGCCACACTCCAGCGCTTGTTCGGGTACACCGAGGGAGAATTTAGCATGGCCAATGCACCTAACCAGCACGTCTTTCGGACTGTGGGAGGAAACCAGAACACCCAGAGGAAACTCACGCAGACATGGGGAGAACATGCAAACTCCACACAGGCATTGACCCAAGCTGGGAATTGAACCCAGGTCCCTGGTGCTGTGAGGCAGCAGTGCTAACCACTGTGCCACCCAAGCTGATTGCTGTTCACACAAGCCAAAATATCTCAAGGTAACAGTGAAACTCAACTGCATTTAGGAACTTTTTTTTATGATCACATGTTGCTAAATGCAGACTTCTAGGAAGCTACACATGGACAGAAATTAAAGCAAAGACGGTAAAGTTCCACAGAAAGTGACCCGTGGAGCCCCAAACTGCACTGAAATCAACTCAAAGTTACTTGTGGGTCCTATTAGGGAAATTTTAAGCAGAAATTTTTCCTCAAGCCTCTGAATAAAGGATTGGATTCACACACATGTTTTGCTCAGTCCAGCTAACCTTTGACTCACTATACGGAATTCCTAGATGTGATGAACCCCTGAAACCACAACGGTCCAGATTGGATTCTGAAAAACAAAAGAAAAATCATTGTTAAATTTACACGGAAATAAACTATAACGAGTTTTATTTAAAACATTTTAAAACACAAGTGCATCTCTGAACTCACTGCTAAAAAAAACAGGCTATCAACCTGAAACAATAACCTGGTTTCTCTCGCTAGGTGCTGCCAGGCCAGTTGATTATTTCCAGCATTTTCCAGTTCTGGCATCGTAAACAGCAAGTGAGCTTCATGTGTAACTAAAATTCCATGGCAATACAAATTTCACACATTTAAACATTTAAAACCATAAAGTAGCTTCCAGCCATATGAGACAATCTTTTTAAAAAAAATATGCCATACCAATTTCCTTTAATGCACTGCAGTACCTTTGAGACATGGCACACAAATAGAGGAAAACAGAAAATTGTAGCAGAGACCAATTCAAAGCCTGTTAATTGTCGGTAACTGATAGTCTCCAGGGAGCAATTGGTTTTCCTTAAAGTGATTCTTTATCTGTTCCAGTGTGACAGAAGAATAATTTTGTAGTTGCTGTTTGGCTAATTCTTTTCTTAAAATTGCAAGGTGAGGGTTTCTAGGTTCTTATTACCTATCGATGTCTTCACAAAAAAGCCAATTTTCATGTGTGGGCAGGCAAGCACCCTATGAACATGGGTGCATCACAATTCAGCTGATTTCTGTGCTCCCTAAAATTCACCAAAGTTCCCTTTCCAGGATGCACTGCTAGTTAGCTAATCCAGAATTCTGCAGCACTTCTACTGCTGTTCTATTCATTGTTGCTTCAGCTCAATTTATTTATCACCCTGTTGCAAATTCCAACTTTCTCAGCTTATCTCAGTCTATTTTGATTCATATTGCTCCACATGATATCAAGAAATAGTTCAAGGCACTGGATACTGCAAATGCAATGGGACCTGACAATATTCTGGCAAAGTACTGATGATACGTGCTCGAGAACTTGCCGTGCCCCTAGCCAGCTGCAACACTGGCATCTACCTGGCAAAGTGGAAAATTATCTTGTACACAAAAATCAGGGTAAATCCAACTCGTCAATTACTATTCCATTAGTCTATTCTCAATCAGTTAAGTGATGGAAGATGTCATCAACAGTGCTATCAAGCGGCTCACTAATGCTCAATTTGGGTTCTGCCAGCTCCTGACCTTATTACAACCTTGGTTTGAACACGGACAAAAGAGTTGAATGCCAGAGGTGAGATGAGAGTGACTGTGATATCAAAGCAGCATTTACTGGAGTCAATGGCAATCAGGGCAAATACTCTGCTAGTTGGAGTCGAACCTAGCACAAAGGATGATGATTGTGGTTGTTGAAGGTCATCATCTCAGTCTTAGGGCATCACTGCAGGAGTTCCTCAGGATAGTGCCATAGGCCCAACCATTTTCAGTTGCTTCATCAATGACCTGCCATTCATCATAGGGTCAAAAAGTGGAAATGTTTGTTGATGATTGCACAATGTTCAGCACCATTCACAACTCCTCAGATACAGAAGCAGTCAATGTCCAAATGCAGCAAGACAATACCCATATTTAATTATATATTCAACTGTAACTTGCTACTACTGCCCGTACCCCAAATGCCACGTCACACGATTTGTAAAACTGGTTTGTGTCCAAATTTTAAGTGTCGTCTGAAAGTTTATAATATGACATGATGGTACTGGACATGACAACATCCTTGCTGTTAACATCTAGAAAGCTTCAAATGATTACAGAATGTACTTTTTTAATGCAGATCTATTTTCTGAGTTATTAGTGCACAATACGCCTCATGTTCTCTCCAGTTTACTGAAGTTTAGCTCAAAATTAATTTCCTGTGAGATCCCCAAAATAAATGAATTTATTTTCATAAATATCAACATTCACAACAAGCTTAAGAATTATTCTGGCCTGTCTCAATGGCGCCATCTAATGGAAGAACAAAATACTGCGGATGCTAGAAAGCTGAAATAAAACCAGAAAATACAGGAAATACTTGGCAAGTTTGGCAGCATCCACGGAGAGAGAAGCAGAGTTAACACAGGGATGAGTGGATGAAGACAAAAACGATCTGAAAATTAATGACTGAAGACAAAAAAAGTCTGAAAATGCGTGACATGCTGAATTGAATCTACTTTGTAGCTTAGCTCTTAGTTTGATTTGATTTATTGTCACATAGAATCATAGAAACCCTACAGTACAGAAAGAGGCCATTCAGCCCATCGAGTCTGCATCAACCACAATCCCACCCAAGCCTTACCCCCATATCCCTACATATTTTACCCACTAATCCCTCTAACCTACGCATCTCAGGACACTAAGGGGCAATTTTAGCATGGCCAATCAACCTAACCCGCACATCTTTGGACATGTATACATGTATTAGTCTACAGTGAAAAGTACTGTTTCTTGTGCACGATACAGACAATCATAACGTTCATAGATAAGACAAAGGAGAGAGTGCAGAATGTAGTGTTACAATCATAGCTAGGGTGTAGAGAAAGAACAACTTAATGCGAAGTAGGTCTATCAAAAGTCTGATGGCAGCAGGGAAGAAGCTGTTCGAGTCAGTTGGTACATGACCTCAGACTTTTGTATCTTTTTCCCGACGGAAGGTGGTGGAAGAGAGAATGTCCGGGGTGCGTGGGATCTTTAATTATGCTGGCTGCTTTGCCGAGGCAGTGGGAAGTGTAGACAGAGACAATGGATAGGAGGCTGATTTGCGTGATGGATTGGGCTACATTCATGACTTTTTGTAGTTTCTTGCGGTCTTGGGCAGAGCAGGAGCCATACAAAGCTGTGATACAACCAAAATGAATGCTTTCTATGGTGCATCTGTAAAAATTGGTGGGAGTCGTAGCGGACATGCCAAATTTCCTTAGTCTTTTGAGAAAGTAGAAGCGTTGATGGGCTTTCTTAACTATAGTGTCGGCATAAACATATTCCATTGCAAACATTTCAGTTTCCACATATGCACTAACAACACCCAACTCTACTTCACCATCACCTCTCTCGGAAACTCGTCTTGAAACTCAGACCACTTGTTCAATATCCAGCACTAGACGAGCAGAAATTTCCTCCAATTAAATATTCGGAGGACTAAAGCCATTGCCTCAACCTCCAAGCCAAACTATGTTCCCAAGTCACCAGTTTCATCTGAGGCTGAACCAGACTCCTCTGGTTCTAAAATGAGCTTCCTTCCACGTATCTGCATCACCACTGAGATCAACCATTTCTACCTCTTCACCTTTCTCAGCCAGTCTGCTGCTCAAACCCTAATCTGTCTTTGTTACCTCTAGATTTGATTATTCCAAAAGAATCCTGGCCGGTCTCCCATATTTACTCTCTGCAAACTGGAGGTCATCCAAAACCCTGCTACCCATATCCTTAATCACACCAAATTATGTTCACCTATCACCCCTGTGCTGCTGAGCTATATTGGCTACTGCCTAAGCAACACCACTTCTTTAAAATTCTCATGCGTGTTTCAAATTCCTTCATGGCCTCAACCCCTCCCGAGCTCAAAGAATTCTGCACTTCTTAAATTCCAGCCTCTTGTGCATCCCTAATTTTAAATCGTTCTACCACTGGTGGCCATTCCTTTTGCTGCTAAAGCCCAAAGCTCTGGAGTGCACTCCCGAAACCTCTCCGCCTCTCTACCTTGCTTTCCTCCTACCTCTTTGATTAAGGTTTTGGTCATCTGTTTGAGTATCCCCTTCTGTGTCTTGGCGTCATGCTGCTGTGAAGTACCTCGAGATGTTTTAGTACATTAAAATCTCTTTATAAATACAACTTAGTTTTGAAAGACTAAGTGATTTTCCAAACATATGGTTGCAAACACAATTTCCAAACTAACTTAAGATTCATATTTTGGCCTCATCTTGCAAGGTTTGCCAAAATAAAATTACAAATTGAATGTTGTGTCTTCAGTCAATGCAGTTGACAGGTTGGCCCTAACAGCGCCAAGTGTACCTTCACCATTGTGGGTGTACCTACACCACATGGACTGCAGTGTTCCAAGGAGGCAGCTCAGCACCACTTTCTCAAAGACAGTGAGGGATTGGCAATAAAAATGTTGGCCTCTTTATAAATAAAGGTTACTACTTCTGTACACTACAAAACTTGAATAAAAGCAAGTCATTGCCTGCAGGGAGTCTGAGTTATTGGAGACAGAAGGAAAAACACTTGGCTAAGACACGCCTGACCTGGAAGCTGACAGTGGATAATGATCAGTATTCTGCACACTCAAGCTTAGGGACACAGATCTCCCGTTATCATATAATTGACCTGGGAATCTTTTGATCTGCATAATTTGCTCAGAATAATGCTGGGCCATTAAGGTTTTTGTTTGAGCATTGCTTTAAGATTTTTGAATTAACCTGTTAATCCCAACAGAAATGCTTTTAAAGAGGATGAATCTTCCAAATAAAGTTTGATTGAACACACTCAGCAGAAAAACAATTTTATGGGGAGATAGTGGTGTAAAGGTAATGTCACTGAGCTAGTAATCCAGAGGTCCAGGTGAAAGCTCTGGGGACATGGCTGCAAATTCCACCAGGGCAGTTGGTGGAATTTGAATTCAGTTAATAAATCTGGAAAATAATCGTATAATTGTGACCATAACAACTATCATCAAATGTCATAAAAACCCATCTAGTTGGCTAATATCCTTTAGGAAGGAAAACCTGCCATCCTGCCTGGTCTGGCACACGTGATTCCAGGCCTACAAGATGGCTGGCTCTAAACTGCCTTCTGAAATGGTCTAGTAAGACACTCAGTGCAAGGTCATCAGGGATGGGCAACAAATGCTGGCCTTGCCAGCAACACCAACATCCCATATAATAATTAAAAAATGTTATGGTGAATTATTGTTAAACATATAATATTCAATGCACCGATTATGCCGTCTGCAAAGAGAAAAGGAAAATAAACTTGAACTGTTGCCCATTTGCACCATGCTTGCAAACTGCACTCTCTGGAAGTCGGCTGTCAGCTGCCTGATTTCATCCCAGTCTGCAGTCATGCCAAGGGATATCCCACCTGCCTGGGTGCCCTGCACTTCTGTCTACATGCAACCTCCGACTGTCCTCATGCTTTGTGACATTCACATGGTGCATTCGAGCCCTCCCTCCTCCGCAGCACATCTAACAAAGCCACAGACTCAATATATTGCACAGATATATTTCAAATACAGCTCAGAGAAAAAGGACAGAATTCCAAAGTCATAATTCCACCAAATGGTGGAAATTTTTCACCTCTGACTAACGTCTCAGGTTGAAGGCATTTCATCAGCCCCACCCAATGATATGCTACCACTCTCCAAGCTAAGGCCAAAGCTGTTGTTTGAATGGAGCAGCCTTCCTTTATTTGTGTTCATGTACAAAGCGTATTTGTTAATGTTCTCTAACTTGAATATACAGTAAGAAAAGACTTTGGAAGTGGCACATTTCATAGAATCAGAATCCCTACAGTGCAGAAAGAGATCATTCAGCCCATCGGGTCTGCACCAACAACAATCCCACCCAAGCCGTATCTGACAACCCCACGTATTTACCCTGCTAACCTCCCTGACACTAACGGGAAATTTACCATGGCCAATCCACCTAACCTACACATCTTTGGACTGTGGGAGGAAACTGGAGCACCTGGAGGAAACCCACGCAGACATGGGGAGAACCCACAAACTCCACACAGACAGCCACCTGAGGCTGGAATTGAATCCGGGTACTTGGTGCTGTGAGGCAGCAGTACTAATAACCACTGTGCTGCACTTTATATTGCCTAATTATTTCCCGATCTTTGCAACTAGTTATCTGGAGTTTGCCGTTTTGGTTCACAACCAGACATTATTGTAGTTTTAATTTAGTTTGTTTAAAATTCAGCAAATTCAATAAAACCTATGAGCAGTAAATTTCAGTCCCAGCAATAATATCTAATTAAAATGACGATCATAACATTCACATTTCTTCCTGAATATGATAGGCAGAATATCTAAATATATTACCCCAACACAGACATAGATAGAATCCATCAAAGGCCCTGGATTGTGCTATGATAAGCTGTGTTACCACACATTTGATCAACCAAGGTGAAATGGTTTTGATACATGCATGAAATAAAATCCAAGGTGGTATAAAAGTGTCAAAAACTAAATAGAGAGAGAAAACAGAGTTTAGAGGCAACATTGTTCTTGTATATGAATGAATGTCCCTTTCTGGCAGATCAGAGCAGCACATGCTACCGACTAATTTCTCTCGGGTAAATACAGTCCAAAATCTGGAGAAAACTGTTGGAGGGGTGGGGTTGTGGCAGATTTATACGTTCACAAACATAATATACAAACTGTTCCAGCATTCTAGCAATTATATTTAAATATTAACATTTAAATTTTGACCCAGATTTTGATTTATCTCTATCTCTAGGATGCTATCTCTAGGATAGCATTTGTTGCCCCTTTCTAATTGCTCTTGAGAAAGTGGTGAGCCATCTTTTTAAACTGCTGCAGTCTGGTGAGCCATCTTTTTAAACTGCTGCAGTCTGTGTAGGTACATGTACAGTGCTGTTAAGGAAGGAAGATCCATAATTTTGACCCAGCAAACAGTAAAGAATGATGGTATAGTTTTAAGTCAAGATAATGTGTAGTTTGGAAGGGTACTTGCAGGCAGTTATGGTCCCATGTATCAGTGGCCCTTGCCCTTCTAGGTGGCAGACACCTTGGGTTTGGAAGGGATAGTCAAAGGAGCCTTGGTGAGTTACTGCAGTGCATCTTGTAAATGGTACACACTGCTGCCACATGTGGTAGAACGAGTGAATGCTTAAGCTGGTGGATGGGGTGGGAATCATGTAGGCTGCTTTGTGCTGAATGATGTTGAGACTTGAGTGTTTTTGGAGCTACACTCAACCAGGCAAGTGAAGAGTACTCCACCCAACTGCTGAATTGTGCCTTGCAGATGGTGGACAGGCTTTTCAAGACATGCAATAATTGAAGGATGATAATAAGCGAAAAAAAACCTTGGCCTGAAATGGAAAACATTCAATTGGAAGCAAAATTGGTACTGCTCATGTGCACTGCAAAATAGAGGAACTTTAATATTTAAATATAATTGCTAGAATGCTGGAACAGTTTGTATATTATGTTTGTGAACGTATAAATCTGCCACAACCCCACCCCTCCAACAGTTTTCTCCAGATTTTGGACTGTATTTACCCAAGAGAAATTAGTCGGTAGCATGTGCTGCTCTGATCTGCCAGAAAGGGACATTCATTGAATTACCTTAGACAGTGTCACTCTATTGACCATTCATTCAACTAAGAAAACCTTTCTGAATAATCCTGAATAAAGTTCATCCATTTTTTTAGTTAATGAGAATGGCAACAAATCGACGGCTTGCCTTACACTCTATTAATGAAAACAAACAACACAAATTGGGCACAAAATTGCTATCTTCAGAGTGTTTTCAGCTTTACCACTGTAACTCCTATGATTAAACACATACCAGTTTCCCTTTCTGGAATTAAAATCCGTCTCAATTACTTATATTGATTGTGTGTGGAGCAGGTGCCACTTCTTCCAACAAAGAAGATTTTCCATCTCTGCAGATTTCAATAAGCCTGCTGTCTACTAGCTTTTAAACGCCAAAAGCAAATCAATACGTTTCCATCTACAAACTACGGAGAAAAGGGCAGATTTTGTGAAATCTGAAAACTATACAACTGAAGTAACTGACATGGGAGAATGGATTATCTTTCAAGCAGGGAAACCTGCCAGATGGGACAATTTAATGTGTTCTATTTTAAAATCAGAAAGGAAGATTTCAAGTACCTTATTTAAGCAGTATTCTTGTTTTGGTTTCCTTGGACTAGACCGATAGTTACAGATAATGCTTACAATTATTCAAAGAATTCCACGACCACAATCATTCAAAGGATTCACACTGCCAGGATGGCTGACACTTGTACATAGGTCATTATAGTTTCATAGTTCTAGCCATAACACCCAAAGGAGGAGCAGTATTCAGTTAACAGCATTTAGTTAACAGCAATAAAATGTCATGAACATAGCACTATGTGTCCATAACTTCAAATTAGCATTAACAAAAAAAAACATTCAGGTTGTGAACATTTCAAGGAGTTGTGAATACATTGTGCAGTTTTCCTGGAAAGTTTTCAAATAAATAAAATCTGGGTCAACATTGATTATAATAAGGTTTGAATTTTTAATGCCTTGGCATGCCATTCTAGCTTTTAAAAAAATATACCAGTTAGATGAGGCAAACACCAGACAATGTAAGAACAGAGGGAATAGCAGCAGTAGACCACCATATGGCCCCCTTAGCAATTCAATATGGTCATTATTAACCGTGTTTCACTTCCACTTTCCCACCTGCTCTCCATAGCCCTCAATTTCCTGAAAAATCAAAAATCTGTCTCAGTCTTGAATATGTTCAACAATAGAACATTCACAATCACCAGAGTCAAACATTCAAAGGATTCACAACCCCGAAAGAAGAAATATAGCCTTATCTCAGTCATAAACAATTGACCTCTTTATCCTACCCATGTTCTAGATTTCCTAGCCAGGGGAAACAACCTCTGAAATATCTATCAAGTCTCTTCAGAATCTTATACATTTCAAAGAGATCACCTCTCATTCTTCTAAACTCCAGAGAGCACTGGCCCAGTTACTCAGCCTTTTATCATAGGACATGGAGCGGCACAGTCATTAGCACTGATGCCTCACAGTGCCAGGGACCCGGGTTCGATTCCCAGCTTGGGTCACTGTCTGTGTGGAGTTTGCACGTTCTTCCAGTGTCTGCGTGGGTTTCCTCCAGGTGCTCCGGTTTCCTCCCACAGTCTGAAAGACGTGCTGGTTAGGTGCATTGACCCGAACGGGTACCGGAGTGTGGCGACTAGGGGAATTTCACAGTAACTTCATCGCAGTGTCAATGTAAGTCTTACTTGTGACTAATAAATAAACTTTAAAACTTTATCCCTCATATTCCAGGGACATTAGTTGTACTGCCTCTAATGCAAGTATACCTTTCCTTAAATATGGAGACTAAAATTGCACCTACTCCAAGTGTGGTCCAATTAAAATCCTATACAACTGTAGCAAGACATTATTCTAACCCCATTGCAGTAAAGACCAGCATGCCATTTGTCTTCCCAATTGCTTGCTGTACCTGTATAATCACTTTACGTTTCTTGTATGAGTACACCCAAAACTCTTTTTTAAATTCTGTTTTTCTCCGTGAATAACCTCTCATTGTACATTACATTATACTGTTAGGGCCTGGGACCAGAGCCCCAAGTTACAACAGGAAGCCAGACTAGACCCTCACAATTTGTCTTTTTGGCATAAGTGTGAAGATAAGATGCTGCGCTCCAGCAATGATTCCACTGACAATGGATCTTTTATGATAAAACAATATTTAATAACTCAGTTTAAATAGAATTCTAATAAAAGAATCAGCTTTACCAATAACAGTTGAACAATATTTAAAAATGAAAAGACGCAACTTTGCTTTTTAGCTTATGACTATCCCAGTTCCAAATAAGTCACATTCACACATAAACGTAATCCACTTTTTAAGTAAATACGACTAGCAAACCCAGGCATACAAAGCTCAGAAGTAGTCCAGGAAGTTGAAGGAGGCAGCAGAAAGTTGGTAACTCCAGCATGGAGTCAGCAGGCTGTTGTACCCCTTTGGAGCAGAAGCATTCTGCCCAGCGCAGCTGAAAAACTGAAGCAGTGCTTGTGAGTTGGTGCTGGAATGCAAACTCAGGAATTCAGGGGAATGGAGTCTCCAGAGAGAAGACTTAAACACTGTGAGGTGGACTGCTGTTCTGGCCATCCAAGTTGGATGACCTTTGGAGAGAACTCAAGTTGAGAGCTTTGAAGATGAAGACTTGAATCCACCATGAGGGAGAGTTTCAATTAGATTGGTAGACTCAAGTGTTACTGGCATCTGGGTTGCTGGTTGAGAAATCCAGAATCTTGTTTTAGTTGCATCTGCCTATAATTGCACAGTGTGCTGTGTTCAACCACATTTTGCCTGTTAATTCACATATGCCTCATACTAACCCTAAATGTTAGAATACAAAATAGATAGTCAATTGTTACATCTTTCTGATGATAGTCAAGTTTATTTTTGCTTGTTTAAAACTGGAATTTTGTGACTTTATTCTCTTAGTAAGTGTCTTGAATTGGAAACTTTGTCCATTTTAAAGGAAAAGTTATTGACCCCTAACTGGATCATACCAATGACTTGGGGATCTGGTCTAGGGTAGTATCTTCAAGAAGGCATTAGTTCCAAGATCAAAAACAAAAACTCACTCACTATCTTCAGTGGGAAGAACCTGAAGCGAATAAATCCATTCAATGATGCTGGCTTTATCCACTAGATGCAAGGCACTCAGCATGTCCAGGCCAGACAGTGCAAAGAAAGCAATAGTCAATCTGCGAATATCAAAAATCAAGAAAAAAAGCACAGAAAAATTAAGAATTTTTAGACATCTTCACATTCCACATTGTATAGGATGTACACACAGCGTAAATTATTAATTGGGAACATGGCAAATGCTCAGTGTAACTTGCATATCAAGAGTCACATTCAGTATTACAGTATGCTATGTACAATACTCTGGAAATCCACAAAGTGTTAAAAGATCTACATGAACTGAAGGTTAGACAAAGAGATGAATTTCTGTCTAAGGAACGCAGGGTTCTCAGTTTCAAAATTTCACACTTAATGCTACACGAAGAAGTCTTACGATGCATCACCAATTCAAAACATTATTCCATCAGACAATGAGTCCAAAGATTTCCGCCGACTTCTCCAACAGACACATTCTACATTTAGGTAGTATATTACTTTCACAACTTCAATCAGCCCCACATGAAAACACTCTTATCTGATGATTTCTTCAATGCATATTCTTAGATTAGTTTTAAATGTCTAAGGAAACCAAGAGCAGCATACTGGGCACATCCTCTGGAACTCATTATACCATTGAGTAAAGGGAGATAGTGCCTTGCTCATATTTTTCCAGAAGGCACATCCCTGACCTGAACATATCCAAGCTATCCTCAGCTGGCAGGTGCGTGTTGACATAACAATGCCCGAAATTGTGGAAAAAGCAGAAAATATAAAGTCAATATAAAATAGAGGTACTGGGATAATAACTGGATTTCAGTAGTGATTAGCGAGTCAAAGCTCCTGAATGTATGATTATACTATTCTTTAGTTTATCCATGACTGGGACCAGAATAACTCCTGGGATGTCAGGATTGTCCCATGAGGAAAGATTGAGGAGCATGACTCTGTATTCTTCACAGTTCAGAAGAATAAGAGTAGGTGATCTCATCGAAGTGTACAAAATTCTTACAGGGCTTGACAGGGTGGATGCATCATTTGGTTTGGGGAGGGCGAGGGGGAGGGGGTGTAAAACTAGGGGACAGTGTCTCAGACTTAGAGGTTGGCCAATTAAGGCCGAGATGAGGAGGAATTCTTTTCACAGACTGTGGTGAATCTTTGGAATTTTCTAACCTGGAGAGTATAGAGGCAAAGATGGAAGGATTTCTAGATATCAATATCAAAGGATACAGGGATAACGCGGAAAGATGGAATTGAGCTGGAAGATACGCCGTGATCTAGATAAATGGCAGAACAGGCTCGAAGAGCCGAATGGCCCACTTCTACTCCAATGTTCTTTCAGAATTCAACGTAATGATACGCAGCAGTGTTTTTTTAAGCATTACAAACTGGCAGATGTAAACAAACCAAAAAGGGTAAAAATGAATGAGTTCTTAATACTTAAGCCTTTTATGCTTTATAGCAGGTACCAACTTTAAAATGTGTAAGTCATCAGCATTTAATTATAAAGCTGACTCCACACAATTCTTGAATTAGCAGAGCATGCACAAGTACTGAAGTGCATGCATGGTATTCCAACAGGTGCTCAAACGTGAATGAATTTATTTATAAGGACAAGTTATTTTATGGGTGGCACAGTGGTTAGCATTGCTGCCTCACAGTGCCAAGGGTCTGGGTTCGATTCCTAGCTTGGGTCACTGTCTGCTTGGAGTTTGCACATTCTCCCCGTGTCTACAAGGGTTTCCTCCCACAGTGCAAAGATGTGCAGATTAGATGAATTGACCATGGAAAATTGCCCCTTAGTGTCAGGGGTACTAGCTAGGGTAAATGTATGGGGTTATGGAGATAGGGCTTGGGTGGGATTGTGGTTGGTGCAGACTTGATGGACCGGATAGTCTCCTTCTGCACTGTGGGATTCTATGAACCAGTGCTTTTCACAATCATAGGACATTCCAAAAAGTGCTTTACAGCCAATGAATGCTACAGCAGTAAAGCTATAATATAGGAAACAACAGTGAAGGTGCACAAAGTATGGTTTCACAAACAGCAACGAAATAAACGACAGATGGTGTTTCTTTCAAAAAGGTGCTGGTTGAGGAATAAATATTGGTTATAGTGCTGGGAGAATGACACTGTCCTTTTATGACTAGTGCTAAGGGTTCTTATATCTCTACCTGAAATAGCAGACAGGAGATTGGTTTAACATTTCATCTGAAAGATGGCATTTCTGATGGTGTAGTAATACCTCAGGTTTGCACTGAAGAACCAACTGGGATAGAGTTGAAACCACAATCTTTTGGCTCAGAAGCTAAAGTGCTACCACTGAGCCAAGATTGTCACAAATATTAGCGAAGATTAGACTGTTTTATCTGGCCTATACTTGACTTCAGTCGTACAGCTATATGTGTGAAACTGCCCTCTGAAGCCACTCAGCTGTTTCAAACTGTTACCAATGGTTAAAAAAGGAAGCCCATCATCAGCTGTTCAAGCAAGCTAGAGACGGGCAACAAATGCCACCTTTGTCAGTGATGACATCCAGATAATTTATTTAAAAAATCAGCTGTGTAGCAAAACTGCAACATATTAACAATTTCATTATTCAAGAGCAGAGAGAAATTGTGATAAGTGTAATCAAGGGTGGGTGGGCTGATTGGGAACCAAGAAAATCAACTTGGAGAGACAGAGGGCATGGCCGAGGTACTAAATGAGCACTTTGCTGCTGTCTTTCTCATGATGAGGCTAGTGTCAATGTAGCAATAAAGGAAGAGGAAATTGTGACATTGAACAGGATAAAAATAGATAAAGAGAATGTATTTAAAGTGTTAACAGGCACCTGGTCTAGATGGGATGCATCCTAGAATATGGAGGGAAGGAAGTGTGGAAATTAGAGAATTCCGGGCACAATCTCATAATGCTCCATGGGTATGGGTGGGTGCCAGAGAAGCAAGTGCAGGGCACCAAATGTTACAACCTTATTTAAAGAGAGGGGGTTAAACTTGGCAACTATAAGCCAGTCAGCCTAATAGAGGAAACCTTTAGAGGGAAATATTCAGAACAAATGGGCAAATAAAGGAAAATCAACACAGATTTATGAAAGACATATTCTTGATGAAGTAATGGAGTGTTATTTTATTTTCTTACATGGGATGTGGGCATTTAAGAGGCAACCAAATGGCTGTGGATCTGAAATTACCTGTAGGCCAAACCAGTTAAGGGTAGCAGCTTTCCTTCCCTAAAGACATGATGGGCACCATTACCAAAACATGTTTTCTAATCCAGATTTTATTCATTGAAATTTAAAATCCACCAGCAGACATGGCGGGGTTTGAACCCATGTCCCAGAGCATTAGCCTGGGCCTCTGAATTATTTGTCAAGTGACATTAACACTGGACCACCATCTTCCCTTAATGAGTGCAATGCAATTATATTTCATAAACTTTCAAAAAGGTGTTTGACAAATACCATCAATAAATTTGTTCGCAAAATTGAAATTCATGGGAAAAAAGTGATAAATTTGGACATGAAATTGACTAATAGACAGAATGAACACTGAGACAGAGCTGAATAATTATTTTTCATTCTAGATAGAGTCATACAATGGTGTTCCCCAGGGGTTACTATGAGGCCCACTGCTACCACTCCTGGAAATGGCCTAGGCTTGGGTTACTCAGGACATAATTTCAAAGTTTACAGATGATATGGAACTTGGAAACAATGAGGATTGTAAACAATTTCTGGAGCGCACAGCCAGCCTGGTAAAAAGAACAGGCGTACGGCAGATGAAATTTAACTAGATAAATGAAAATGAGACGACATGATATGAACCAAATGGTACAATTTTAAAGGTGCAAGAAGAGAGATTTGGGTGTATATGCAGGCAAATGTTTGAAGGTTGAAAGACAAGTTGTAAAGGCTGTTTAAAAGCAAACTGAATTCTTGGCTTAATCAGCAGAGGAATAGAGTACAAAAGCAAGAAAATTATTTTGTTCATGAAACAGCAACTGCAGAATTGTATTCGATTTTCAACATCATACTTTAGGAAGAATACCAAGGCCTTAGATGGGATGCAAAATAGAATTACTAGAATTACATCAGGGATGAGAGATATCAACTATGTGAAGACACTGGAGAAGTCAAGATTGTTCTCAAAGAAGTGAAATTCAAGAGGAAATTTGATTGATTTTGTTGCAGAAATCGAAAAAAAACTGTTTCCTGTGGGAGAAGGTTGGATAACCAGAGCAGATAGATTTAAGGCAGCTGGCAAGAGAACCAGAAACGGAAGGAAGCTTAAAACACAGCATGTTGTTGTGATCTGAAATGCACTGCCCGCGAGTGGCAGAAGCAGTTTCCTCCTATTTGGTTGCACCATTCCAATAAATCTCTTCTGTATTATAAAGCCTTTAATATTTCTCCTAACATATGATGCTGAGGATCAAACACAATACTCCAGCTGCTGTTTCATAAACATTCAGCATAATTTCCTTGCTTTTCTACTCTATGCAGCATTGTGGGCTGAAATCCACTGTCCGAAAAAGTGGTTGAAACAGATTCAACAAAAACATTAAGAAAATTTCAAAAATACTTGGAAGGGAAACTTTTGCAGGGCTGTGCAGAAAGAACATGGAAATGGTCAGCACAGGGACAATTGAGAGGATGGCTTCCTAATGTATTATTGGCTAATGTATTATTGGCTACTAATGTATTATTATTCTTCTCCAATTCTCTGCCCAAAGGCAGGTCCAACCCACAATGCCCTGATCTCCACAATGGGTAGCACAAGGAGGTAGGATCCAAATCCACCCCATTCTGAATAGGAGATGAACCCCATGCTGTTGGCACCAAACTGATCCACACTGGCTGTTCAGTCAACTTTGCCAACCAGCCCACCCCAAGGAGTCCAAGTTGCTGCAGCAGCAACATACACAATAACGGATTGAGACTTTGATTTATTTCCAACAAATGGCCGACAGGAATCTCTCCCGTTCTTACCACTGGTTGGCCATATTGCGTCTTCCTTGGCCATGAAGTTCTGTATGGGGACTTGAACTGGAGCTCTGGACCAGAGGCAGGGATCCTGTATTATTCTATGATAATGAAGTTCCCAGATATTGAATCACAGGAATTCCAAACACCATTTCTTGCATATGCTCCTCCATTAAATTAGTTTAAATGATTTTGAAATAAAGTGTCGATTTGGGGAAGTTTTAGGACTGGCTCAACAACTCCAGTTTATATGGAAAATTAGGATAGATCTCAATATTACAATTTACAAAAGTAATGAACAGCTGAAAGACCTCCAAGAAAATTCAACATAAGCCATTGAAAAGTCGTGTTAAAGGTTTTCGGCAGTAAAATTCTATCCGGTGTTTCCGAAATGTATGTGACAGGAAGGACCAGATTGCGTTGACACACACACTCAGCAGTTTTTCCTTACCTTCCCCAACGCCCCACCTACCAAGAAACTCCCAGACAACCCGTTAACCTCTTGAGAGCTGCAGCCCATTGCCCGCCTGCTGGATCTCACCTGTCAGCTGAAGAGAGCCGGGTTTGCAGCCGGGAAATGCCGAGGCGGAAGAGATGCTGCACCTTCAGCCACTGCCTGTCTCCCCCCTCCCCGGGCTGTCTCTGGCGGGTGGGGCCCAGCTTGCAGCTCCCTGTACCGGACCAGCCAGCCGCCCGCCGGCCTCTCGCTTCACTCCGCCCGGACTTACCTGCTGGTCTCCAGCGAGCAGTATCTCTCGGGTAAGATATTGAGGCATCGCTCGAAGAAGCAGATGTGCCTCTCCCGCAGGAACTCCAGCTGCTCAGCACCCACCGTCTCTTCGGCCATGTTGGATCGCCATGGACACGCCCCGCCCCCTCGCCGGTCCAGCCAATCAGCGGCAGAGCCGCGCCTGCGCCCACTCAGCAATCCTTCACTTGGAAGATTGTTAAAGAGCAGATTGCTGATGTGAACTTTACCAAATAGTCCAACTGATAGAGGGGCAATTCCCTCTTATAATAGTTTAGATCCAGCAAATCTGTAATTGTAACTAGAAATACTCACCGACTCAAGAACAGATTCTTCCCTGCTGCCATCAGATTTTTGAATGGACCTATCTCATTATGATCTCTCTCTACGCCCTAGCTATGACTATATTCTGCACCCTCCTTTCCTTTCCTTCTTCCCTATGTACTCTCTGAATGGTCTGTATAGTGCGCAAGAAACAATACTTTTCACTGTATCCCAATACATTATGGATGGGATTTTCCAGCCACACTCGCCCCAAAACTGAAAAATCCCACCCAAGGTCAACAGACCTTTGCATGGTCCCCCCCCCCCCCCCCCCCCAATTCACATGGCAGGCGGGATGGGAAAATTTGT
The DNA here is from genome assembly GCF_964213995.1 of Mustelus asterias. NCBI lineage: Eukaryota > Metazoa > Chordata > Chondrichthyes > Carcharhiniformes > Triakidae > Mustelus > Mustelus asterias. The sequence continues at coordinate 83,345,921 of NC_135806.1, read as the reverse complement.
GCTTGGTCCAATGATTCGCTTGTCAATCAAAACTGTCTTAACTTAACCTTTAATATATTCAATGGCCCAGCCTCTTTGTAGAAGAGAATTCTAAACGCTCATGACCATCTGAGAAAAGAAAAACCTCATCTCAATGTTAATTGGGAGACTCCTTATTTTTAAACTCTGCCACCTTATTCTAGATTCTCTCATAAGAACAAGGAACAGTAGACAATTCAGCCCCTTGAGCCTACTCCACCATTCAATACGATCACGAATGAACATCTCAGCCTCAACTCCACTTTCCTGCTCATTCTCCATAACCCTTCAAGCCATTATTAATTGAAAATCTGTGTTATATGCCTCAATTAGATCTTCCCTCATTCTTCTAAACTCTAGAGTATAGGCCTAAACTGCTCAACCTCTCATAAGACAAACTCCTCATCTCTGGAATCAATCGAGTTAACCTTAACTAAACTGCCTTCAATGCAACGACATCCTTCCTCAAGTAAGGGGACCAAACTGTGTACAATGCCTTGTACAGTTGCATAAAGGGAAACATCTCAGCACATACCCTGATAAGCCATCTCTGGTAGCACATATCTCAAGAGATGTCAGTGAAAGTGACGTCACAGAAAGCAAGCCACGTGGCATAAGCAGGTTCTAACAAAGCCCAAGAAGGGAAAATGATTTAATTAGGCAAATTGGAGAATTTGCATTGAGGGTGAAGGTGAATATTAAAGTTATTACTCTTATTATTAAAGATTTTACCCTTAAGAGGCTTGATACAAGAACCAATGCCATGGCTTCAAACAGGGATATTAAAAGCTGCTAAAAACTGCAGATAAATTGTATTTTGTTTCCTATTTCTGTTTTAATGAAAAGATAAAGTGAAGTGATCCAAAACCCTGCTTGTGCCAATCATACACAGACTAATGTCCAATCCCTCAATGAAATTCAAACCTCACTAATTTAATTACAACCCACCAATATCCCAGGTCCTCCTGGCATTATTCTGGTTTCAAGTTTGAATTGATTGGGCAGTGCTGTGCCAGATATGATGCCACCATGTGGCAATCATAGAACTTAGAATCAGAATCCCTACAGTGCAGAAGGAGGCCATTCGGCCCATCAAGCTTGCAGTGACAACAATCCCACCCAGGCTCTGTCCCCGTAACCCCACGTATTTACCCTGCTAGTCCCCCTGACATTAAGGAACAATTTATCATGGCGAATCAACCTAACCTGCACATCTTTGGAGTGTGGGAGGAACCCGGAGGAAATCCACGCAGACATGAGGAGAATATGCAAACTCCACACAGACAGTGACCCGAGGCCAGAATTGAACCCGGGTCCCTAGCGCTGTGAGGCAGTAGTGCTAACCAGTGTGTCACAATGCCACCCTTATGCTGCATGATGGACGTTGTAATTTATTTTCCTTCATGGTAGTTGCCACTGATGACTGGTCCAGCTGTAGCTCAGAAATACACATGCACGTCCGTACCAGTTTATGTTAGTGTACCCACCAGGCACCAAAGTGTGGCGACAAGAGGATTTTCACAGTAACTTCATTGCAGCATTAATGTAAGCCTACTTGTGACACTAATAAATAAATGTTTTATGACATCACTGCCACGTATGCAATTAGATCAATATTTCAATGAAGCTTCTGTAGAAATTGTGTGTTGTATTATTTGCTCTAAACATTGTTTTAAAATTTGAGTGTTTTCAACAGCTACTGGGAGATGTAGATTCCAGGCGAACAACCCTATTGTCAAATGCTCTCAGAATCTTATATGTTTTAATAAGATCAACTCTTATTCTTCTAAACGCCATTGATTATAGGCCCAACCTGCTCAACATTTCTTCGTAGGACGTACCCTTCACCGACGGAATCAGTCTCATGAATCATCTCTGAACTTATATTGCAAGTATATCCCTCCTTCTAAAAGACCAAAGCTGTACTAGTCCTAGTAATGTAGTGGTCTCGCCATTATCCTGTGGAGTCGTAGAAAGACTTCCCTACTTTTACACTCATCCCCCTTATATTAAAGCCAACATTCTACTTGCCTTCCGAATTACTTGCTGTACCAGCATGCTAACCTTTTGTAATTTGTGTAAAAGCACAACCTGACCCTTCTGTACTGCAGCTTTCTGTATTTTCTCCATTTAAATAATATTCTGCTTTTCTGTTTTTCCTGCCAATATGGATAACTTCACATTTTCCACATTATACTCAGTCAACCATTTTTTTGTCCACTCACCCAATTTATCTATATCCTTTTGCAGACTCTTAGCATCTTCCTCATAGCTTGCTTTCAAACCTCTTTGTATTGTAGCTGTGTTTGCTTATGATGTCCCTTCACCAAATCTTTAATATAGATTGGAGATAGTTGAGGGCCCAGCAATAATCCTTAAGGCACTAGTTGGTTTGCCAGTCTGGAAAAAAGACCCATTTATCCTGATTTCCATTGAATAGCCCATTCTCTGTTCATGTTAATATATCATCCTCCAACACCATGAGCCCTTATCTTGTGCAGTAACCTTTTATGTGGCACCTCCCCGAATGCCTTTTGGAAATTCAAACACACATCATCTTCTGGGTCTCTTAATCCACCCTGCTAGTCACATTCTCAAAGAACTCTAATAAATTAGTCAAACATGATTTTCCTTTCGTTAAACTCTGTTGACTCTGCCCGATTATATTATGAGTTTTTAAATTGCCTGTTCCTACCTCCTTAATAATGGATTCTAACATTTTCCCAAGGTGTCAGGTGACTGGCCTCTAGTTTCCTGATTTCAGGCACACTCCTTTCTTGAGTAGTGGTGTTACATTTTGTACTTCCAAGTACCTTTTCTCTTGTGTGCTGCGAATGTTACTTGCCATTTGTCTCCCCAAATATGGATATTGTCTTGCTGCATTTGGACATGGACTGCCTCAGTATCTGAGGAGTTGAGAATGGTTCTGAATATTGTGCAATCATCATAGAACATCCTCACTTCTGACCTTATGATGGAAGAAAGGTCATTGATGAAACAGCTGAAAGATGGTTGGGCCTAGGACATCCCCTGAGGAACTCCTGCAGTGACGTCCTGGAGCTGAGATGATTGACCTCCAACCACCTTTGTTCCAGGTATTTCTCCAACCAGTGGAGGGTTTTCCCCCTAATTCCCATTAACTCTTGTGTTGTGAGCAATCCTTGATGCCATATTCAGTTAAATACTGCCTTGATGTCAAGGGCAGTCACTCTCAGCTCACCTCTGGCATTCAGCTCTTCTGTCCATGTTTGAACCAAGGCCGTAATGAGGTCAGGAGCAGAGTGACTGTGGCAGAACACAAATAGAGCAGCGAACAGGTTTTTGCTAAGTGGCACTTGACAGCGCTATTGATGATCCCTTCCATCACTTCACTGATGCTCGAGAGTAGACTGATGGGACAGCAATTGGCTGGGTTGGATTTGTCCTGTCTCGTGTACAGGACATATCTGGGCAATTTTCAACATTGCGAGTGGATGCCAGTGTTGTAGCTGTATTGGAACAGCTTACTAATTCCCATTTTTAATCACTATGTAGCCATATTTTCGTAATGGCAATTATATCATAGCCACTTATCGCTATTCAGGAGTGCACCCTTAACTTTGTCTTTTTGACATTATTCTGTATTTGATGCATTCTAGATGCTTTACTTTATTTCGCCTGCCTTCCAGTCCCACTATTACTTGTGTTACCAACTTTACTTCCCTTCCAATTTGAGCCACCCCGCAGGTTTCCATCCCCTGACAAGTTAGTTTAAACCAACCGCTACAGCACTAACAAATCTACCTGAGAGTATAATAGTGCCAGTCCTGTTAGGATGTACATGCTGGATGGGTTGCAGGTCCCATTTGCCCCAGAACAGGTCCTATTACCTCAAAATCTGATGTCCTCCCTCCTATGCCATTTCTCCAGTCACACATTTAATTGATCAATCCTCCTATCAGCTCAGTTTGCTGGATGACTGGCTGGTGATGCAGAACGATGCCAACAGCACAGGTTCAATTCCCATACCAACTGAAGTTACTATGAAGGCCTCATCTCCTCAACCTTGTACCTCGCCTGAGGTGTGGTGATCCTCAGGTTTAATCACCACCAGTCACAGCCTATGGTCATCTGGGACTATGGCAACTTTAATTTATGATCACTAGCAGGTGAAACTGGGAGAATCCTGAGATTTCTGCTCGAGATCCTACTTTTTAGCTTTCTTCCTAACTCTGTGCAATCAGCATTCACGTTGCTTGTGCCATCCTCCCAACTCCACTCTTACCCATCTTCTTTTATCCTCCCGACACTGCTCTCGCTCTTTGTCGCTCTCTTTTATCCAATGCTATGCTCTCACTGCTTCTTGCTCTTGTCGTATTCCTGGCTCCGCTCTTGCTGTGCTCCCGACTCTGCTGTCACTCTTTCCCGTACTCTTTAATCCTATCGGCATTGCTCTCCCTCTTTCTCACAATCCTTTATCCTCCTTGCTCCGCGCTCACACTTTGTTATGCTCTTATCATCCTAGCTCCGATCTTGCCATCCTCTCGGCTCTGCTCTCACTCTTTCTCGCTCTCAATGTCTTCCTGGCAGCGCACTCTCCTTTTCTCCCGCATTCATTTATCCTCCTGGCTCCACTATTGCTATCTTCCTGGCTCTGCTCTCCCTTATTCTCGGACTCAAAGCATTGCTCCGCTCTCACTTTTTCCCTCTTTGTCTTCATGGCTCCGCTCTCGCTGTGCTCCCAACTCCGCTCTCACTTTTGATGTCCTTCCAGCAGCATTCTCCCTCTTTCTCACGCTCTTTTGTCCAATGGTCTGCTCTTACTCTCGCTCACCGGCCTCCTGGCTCCGCTCTCACTTTTATCCTACCGGCACTGCTTTCCCTCCTTCTCACACTCTTTCATCCTCCCAGCTCTGCGCTCATGCTGTCATGCTCTTTTAATCTTCCTAGCGCGGATCTTGCCCTCCTCCCAGCTCTGCACTCCCCCTCTCTCATGCTCCTTTAGCCTCCCGACTCTACTCTCAAACTTTGTCATGTTCTTTTATCGTCTTGGCTTCAACCGCATCATCTGCACTCTCTCCTGTGCACTGCCATCCTCCCGCACCGCTTGCACTCTGTTGCCCTCTTGGCGCCGCTCGCACACTTAACTGTGCTCGCTTATCCTCCCAGCTGCACTCTTGCTCTTTCTAATGCTCTTTCATCCTCCTGGCTCTGCTCTTTTGTCCTCTTGGCACCGCTCTCACTCAATCACTGTGAGGCGAATGAGGATTCTGGAGCATGGGGAAGAGGTGAGAATGAGATTGCAGTATTGGATAAAAGAGTACGAGAAAGAAGGCGAGTACGAGAAAGAAGACTCGCGCTCACTCTTTCTCACACTGTTACATCTTCCCAGCATCATTACCATCTTCCTTGCGCTCTTTTATCCTCCTGGCACAGCTCTTGCTGTCCTCCTGGCTCTCTATCACTTTCCATGTTCTTTTGTCCTCTTCGCTCCATTTATACTCTTTCATCCTCCGTCCACCACCACGTTTCCTTTTTCTCATGCTCCTTTATCCTCCTGGCTCTGCTGCCCTTCTTTAGTTCTTTAAGCCTCCCAGCACCACTCTCCTTCCATATACTCTCTTGCCGTCCTCCTGGTTCCACTCTCCCTCTTTCTTGTGCTTTATCATCTTCCCGGCACAACTCGCACATTTTCCCACATTCTTTTCTCTTCTTGCCTCCGCTTTCATCCTCACTGCACTGCTCTTCCTCTTGCACTCTATTATCTCCCAGCTCCATTCTCACTCTTTTATTCTCCTGGCTCCGCCCTCATATTCCTAGCTTCAATCTCACAATCCTCTTAGCTCTGCCCCCACTCTTTCTCCCTCTTTTATCCTCCCGCCTTCTCTCTCACATGCATGCTGTTTTAACCTACTAGCTCCGCTCTCACTCTTTCCCGCGTTCTTTTATCGTCCTGGCACCGCTCGCCTTCTTTCTCGTACTCTTTTATCCAATACTGCAATCTCATTCTCACCCTCCCTCTTTCCCATGCTCCTTTATCCTCATTCACCTCCCAGCTCCGCTCTCCCATGTGCTCTTTTATCCTCCAGCTCTGCTCTCATACTTTGTCAGCTCTTTTAATCTTCCTAGCTCCAATCTCACAGTCCTCACAGCCTCGCGCTCTTTCTCGCTCTCATTTATCCTGCAGGCTCTGCTCTCCCTTACTTGCATTCTTTTGTCCTCCTGATTCCACTTGCACTGTCCGCCTGGCTGTGCTCCTTTATCCTCTTGTCACCGTTCTTGCTGTTTGTCACTCTCACTGCCCTCCCCACACTGCTCTCACCGTCACTCTCATTCTCCCAGTTCCATTCTTATCTTTATCACTCGCGCTGTGCTCCCAACTTCTCTCTCACAATCCTCCCAGCATCGTAGCTACTCTTCCTTGTGCTCTTTTATCCGCTGGTGCCATCCTCCCAGCTCCGTTCTCACTCTTCCTCACATTCTTTCATTCTCCCGGCACCGCTCTAGTATCTCAACTGTCTTTTTGGTAACACCCTCTTCCTTCCTACAACAAATGCAAAGTGCTTATTTAACATAGAAACTAGAAGCAGAAGTAGGCCATTTGCCCTTCGAGCCTGCTCCGCCATTCACTTTGATCAGAGCTCATCATCGAATTTAATATCCTGGTTCCCCCCCTTAGACATCACATGACAGAGATATGATCAGAAAAAAAGTCAAAGGAGGAATTATTAGGTGATGTGGCTAAAGTTCTGTAAGAGAGGTAGGTTTGAAGGAGAGTCATAAATTAAAGACATGGGGAGGGCATTTCAATGCATGTAGCTTAACAGCTGAAGCCAAAGAGGTTAACACTCAGGCAGGAGGAGTTGGGAGATACATAAAAGGCAACAATTGGAGGAATCGGGTGCTATAGTACTGAAGAAAGTTGCAGAAGTAGTAAGCGCAATGTTGGGCAAGGACTCAAAAACACAATTAAAATTTTTAATTGGATAACCAGCTAACATGGCTTGACAAGAGAAGGATGATAAGTGAGCAGATTATTTGCAATATTTGCTATCTTATTGTCTTACATTGCTGCTCAAGCACCTAAAAATCTCCACATTCAAGTCATCTCAACTGTTGGTGATTTGTAATGTGCATATTTGTACCATCTTTTATTTTTCTTTAGTTCTAACCAGAGTTAGCACTAAATACACCCTTCAAGACAAGCACCTCACCCTCTTGTTTCCCTTTGTACTGTTTCTAAAATTGTTATAAGTTGGAATATTCAGTAGCCAGTGCTATCCAAACACAACTGGTGTGTGTTATGGCTACTACATCATTCTGTTCCAGTTATTAATGCTTCCAACTCTCCAATTCTACTTTGATTGCTTTGTGTATTCATATAATCCCACTCAATCAATTTTTGGACCATTAACCGTTACGACTTCCCTGATTTTATTTTCATGGTAAGGAGTCTAACAACACCAGGTTAAAGTCCAACAGGTTTATTTGGTAGCAAACGCCACTAGCTTTCGGAGCGCTGCTCCTTAGTCAGGTGAGTGGGAGTTCTGTATGTTTTGAACTCCCACTCACCGGACGAAGGAGCAGCGCTCCGAACGCTAGTGGCGTCTGCTACCAAATAAACCTGTTGGACTTTAACCTGGTGTTGTTAAGACTCCTTACTGTGTTGCCCCAGTCCAACGCTGGCATCTCCACATCATTTATTTTCATGCCCCTTTCCCACGTTCACCAACACATTGACTCTTTATTTTATTTTCTCACAATTTATTTCATACTGCAAACAACAAATACTTCTATTAGTCAGTTCAGTTCTTTAGAATTCACAAAATAATACTGTTAGATCCCTTGCCTCCAAGATGGAATCGCCCTGAAAAACAATACAAGAAACAAATGTTTATATGAGGAGAAAGTAAAGCAAATTTTCAACTTCATGTCATCTGTTTCTTATTGAGAGATCTTTCTCATGCTAACTACTTACCGATGAGGAAGAAACATCATAGGCCCACCACTATTTTGGCCTGTCTCTTTTATGTGTTCCGCCCAACCTTTGGTAGGTTTGAATAATCTAGATGGATCTCGTTGTATTTGAGCATCAACCTGGGTAAATTTACAGCACAACAAAGTTTCACATGTTAAACCTCTTTCTAAAAGCAAAGACAAAACATAGTTCAAAAATCAGCTTTTCTTCCCTTCTCCTAAAGATTGTGACTTATATTGATCAATACAGACACTTAAGTTTAAAGTAACTGATTTAAATGGCTATGTTCATGGATGGCAAAATTAAAGCAAAAAACTAGATGCTGGAAACCCAAAACAAAAACAGAAAATTTGAGAAAAACTCAGGAGGTCTGGGAGCATCTGTGGACAGAGAAATAGAGTTAACATTTTGAGACAGGCGCTGAAGAAGAGTCACATGGATTTGAAATGTTAACTCTGTTTCTCTCTCTTCACAAATGCTGCCAGACCCGTTGAGTCTTTCTAGAATTTTCTGTTTATGTTCATGGACGGACCTGGGTATTTGCATCTGTGGAGAGCAAAACAAAGCCTAAGCCCATTACTCACACATGCCACGACAATACACATCCTTCAGTAGTAACTGAAAATGAAAATGTACTAATTTGACCTCTCCTGAACCCCAATTCACTCAGCAGACATCAGCAACTGAACCTGGGGCCTCTTTTGGGTCAATACCACAGTAGTTAGCCACTGAGTCATCAAAGACTCAATGATTTATTTCAGGAATGTTGCATTCAAGACCTAGTTAAATGGGCATTTTACCTAGCAAAATAATAATGAATGGGCACTACCAACTTTTTAACATTTTCCCATCCAAGTGAGAGATGAAACAAAGTTTCCTGTTTTACTATTTAGGAGGGTATTCCGGATGCAATTTTCGATCCTCACAATTTTAATCATTTGGGAAAATAGATACAAGTATTCACCATTGACTGCTCACCTATTGGACTTTTAAGCCAATTATCTTAATGTAATCCAGGTTACCCCTTCTATGACATTTGGCTGCATTAAAAAAAAATGCAAAGCATCATCAATATCAAATCTTGCCTAACTTATAGACATTTTTTCTGTCAGTCAATCTGAAATAAATGTGACCTGTGACCAGGAAGCTAAATCACAGAACCAACTATCAACAGAACGATACAGCATTTTGTGTCAATCATGGTATAGAATAAAAAATATATTCAAGTGGTGATACTTTGTATCTGATCTATTCCCTAGAGAGTAGCTATAAATTGCATAGCACACTGAGATTTGTTTATATGATCCTGAACCCTTGAGACCACCAACAGATTCAAGAGAATTTCTACTTTCCTTATCCAGTAAATAAATGTACTATCTTTTGAAACAAACACCCAGTAAAAATAACCTTTATGGTTGTAACATCTAACTTAAAACAAATGTATAACAAGATGAATTTGATTAACATTTCACCTGTGAACTGTCTTTCTTTCCTCCATTCCCTGTTGTATAATCATTAATTTTTACTTTTTTGCTTCACAATCTATTCCAATGAAATTTTCCTTAAACTCTTATGGGCAGCATGGTGGCACAGTGGTTAGCACTGCTACCTCAGTGCCAGGGACCCGGGTTCATTTCCCTGCTTGGGTCAGTGTGTGTGGAGTCTGAACGTTCTCTCAGTGTTTGTGTGGGTTTCCTCCGGGTGCTCCTGTTTCCTCCCACAGTCCAAAAGACGTGCTGGTTAGGTGCATTGGCTATGCTAAATTCTCGCTCAGTGTACTCGAACAGGTGCCGGAGTGTGGCGACTAGGGGATTTTCAAAGTAACTTCATTGCAGTGTTAATGTAAGCCTATTTGTGACTTAGGATCAGAGGTGAGCTGGCAAGATGGATACAGAACTGGCTCGGTCATAGAAAACAGAGGGTAGCAGTGGAAGGGAGCATTTTTGAATGGGGGGCTGAGAGGAGTGATGTTCCTCAGGGATCAGTGCTGGGACCTTTGCTGCTTGTACACGTACACACGTGCACGCGCGCACGCACAATATATAAATGATTTGGAGGAAAATGTAACTGGTTTGATTAGTAAGTTTGCAGACGACACAAAGGTTGGTGGTATTGCGAATAGTGATGAGGACCGGTAAAGGATACAGCAGGAAATAGATCGGTTGGAGATTTGAGTGAAGATGGCAGATGCAGTTTAATTAAATGTGAGGTCTAATTTAGATGGGAAATATATAGTAAATGCCAGAACCCTTAAGAGTATTGATAGACAGAGGGATCTGGGTGTACAGGGACACAGGTCGCTGAAAGTGACAACGCAGGTGGAGAAGGTAGTCAAGAAGGTATACGGCATGCTTGCCTTCATCGGCCAGGGCATTGAGTTTAAAAATTGGCAAGTCATGTTGCAGCTTTATAGAACCTTAGTTAGGCCGCACTTGGAATATAGTGTTCAATTCTGGTCGCCACACTACCAGAAGGATGTGGAGGCTTTGGAGAGGGTACAGAAAAGATTTACCAGGATGTTGCCTGGTATGGAGGGCATTAGCTACGAGGAAAGATTGGAGAAACTTGGTTTGTTCTCACTGGAATGACAGTGATTGAGGGGAGACCTGATAGAAGTCTACAAGATTATGAGGGGCATCTTGACAAATACATGGATAGGATGTGAATAGAGGGATATGGTCCCTGAAAGGGTAGGGGGTTTTAGTTGAGTCGGGCAGCATGGTCGGTGCAGGCTTGGAGGGCCAAAAGGCCTGTTCCTCTGCTGTAATTTTCTTTGTTCTTTACTAAATAAACTTTAACTTTTGCTCCCACCATCCACTTTGGAGATGAAAGATTGAGCCTTGACTGGCTGAATTAGTTGCAAAGGACGGTTTTTCAGCCAAAGACATAGATCAACATAGTTACCTCAGAATAAAATAGCATTTCCATAAAAAGTAGGAGCAGAATTAGGTCACTGGGCCCACTGAGTCTGCTCTGCCAGTCAATGAGATCATGACTGATCTGATATGATAATTTTCAATTCCGCTTTCCCATCTTATCCCCATAACCCTTGATTTCCTTACCAATTAAAATCTGTCTATCTCAGCCTTGAATATACTTAATGACACCCCCAGGCTCTAAAGCCCTCTGTGGTAAAGAGTGCCACAAATCCACTACCCTCAGAAGAAATTCCTCTCCTCTGACTTAAAGGGGCTATGATGTGGAGATGCCGGCATTGGACTGGGGTAAACACAGTAAGAGTTTTAACAACACCAGGTTAAAGTCCAACAGGTTTATTTGGTAGCAAAAGCTACCAAATAAACCTGTTGGACTTTAACCTGGTGTTGTTAAAACTCTTAAAGGGGCTACCCCTTACTCTAGAGATTGTGCGCTCTGGTCCTAGATTCTCACACCAGGAGGAAACAATCTTTCAAACATCTATCCTATCAAGCCTCCTGAGAATCCTATATGTCTCAATAAGGTTGCTTCTCATTCTTCTAAACTTCAATGAGTACATGCCCAACCTACTCAACCTCTCCTCATAAGAAAATTCCTCCATACCCGTGATCAACCTAGTGAACCTTCTCTGGACTGTCTCCAATGCCAGTATATCTTTCTGCAGATGAGGGAACCAAATATGTTCACAGTATTCCAAGTGTGATCGAACCAATGCCTTGCATAGTTTTAGTAAGACTTTCCTATTTTTATACTCCATTCCCTCTGAAATAAAGGCCAACATTCTATTTACCTTCCATATTAACTGTTGAACTTGCAGGCTGAACATTTATGCACGAGGACCCCCAAATTAGTATGTGCTACAGTTTTCTGCAGTACTTTCCATTTAAGTAACATTCAACTCCTTTATTCTTCCTACCAGTTCAGCTACTAGAACAGAGGATAACTCAAGAAATAATATGGGCATGTAAAAAAGACAGTAATTACATTAATCATGGGTGACTTTAATCTTCATGTGGAATGGAAAAATCAAATTAGCAAAGGTAGCCATAAGGAAGAAATCATAGAATGTATTCAGAAAGTTTCCTAGAACAATTTTTTGTTATGGATCCAAGCAGACTCACGCTATTTTGGATTTGTTATGTGTAATGAAGCAGGTTTAAAAAACAATCTCAAAGTAAAGGATCCCCTAGGAAGGAGGAAGGGTTATGGAAAACAAGCAGGTAAATGGAATTAAAGGCCCCGAATTAGCCATGATTGTACTGAATGGTGGAACATGCTCAACAGACCATAGTCCAATCCTGCTCCTATTTCTTGTATTCTCATTTTCATACAGCATGGAGATTGTTGATACTGAAGTTCTGTAAGGCACATGACTCAAGGACTTCGGAACACACCTAATAGTTTTTGGTGTCGAAAGAAAATCAACAAATTAGTCAAGGAGTTTTCATAAGAGTTCTAGAACCACCAGCAGGTCGTTGGAATGGAAATCAATGGCAAGTTTTAAAAATGGATATTTAGAGCTAGGCAAATTTTTGTCAGTTAATAGACTCCAAAGCTTTCAACACTAGATCAGAGTATGAAAATTAATGGAGAGATTTGAAAGAGTTGATTAGATGGACCAATGATTTTCCACCCAAATCACTATTGTGTTACTAATGCGATGTTGCTATCATCATAGCATTCACCCCAAGTACTGCTGCTCAGTGTTGAAAGCACTTTAATCAGCTGCTAATCCTTTCTTCCTGTATGCACCTTAAATACCAGCTGCTTTTAATAGCATTGCAAAGATATAAAATGTTATGAAGGAAAAAGTTAATTAGACTTGGAACATTGTCCACAAAAACAGACAAGCTTACAAGATGGAATAATTTGCCTTCTGTCAAAATGCAGCCCAATGGAGATTCTCCATCAGCTTGGTATGACGTTTCTCAGTCCTAAAGATCATAGCTTCAAAATTAATAAAGTGCTGAGTTGAATTTGAACATTCAGAACGAGGTCAGACTTGGAAGGGTCAAGAGAGAAGTTTCTTTATTGGGAGAATTAAAGTAGCAGATGTCCATCAGATTGCATTTTTACTGATTAGCTACAAACACATCTGGAAGGATAGACAGTTTTAGATTATTTTTCAGCCTTTGAAGGAGTAGAAATTGGAGTTATCTGCCAGAGCATTGTTCCTATTTAGAAAGTTCATATTAACAGATGAGGATTAATTAGTGAATCCCAATGAGCCAGTTGCTTTTTCTCATATTAAACTCAGTATGTTTTTAACCTTTTCTTTAAGCCTGGCCAATCTCTTCTCTCGTTCATCCTCTCTCTCTTGCTTTGATCGTTTGTCTGCTAATTTGCACTCCATCTTTTGAAAATCCTGTATGGTACAAAAAGGATGTTTAATAATTGCTTGGTGATTATTTTTATTTCCACAATTTTTATTTTTCATGAGACGTTGCACTGCCAAATTGAAAATCACAGAATCAGAATTCTACAATGCAGAAGACGTCATTAGGCCCATCGAGTCTGCACTGACACATGAAAGGCTCTGACCTGCCCACCTAATCCCACTTGCCAGCTCTTGTTCGCCCATAGCCTTGAATGTTACGGCATGCCAAGTACTCATCCAGGTACTTTTTAAAGGATATGAAGCATCCCGCCTCCATAGAAACATAGAAACCCTACAGTGCAGAAACAGGCCATTCGGCCAATCGAGTCTGCACCGACCACAATCCCACCCAGGTCCTACCCCCATATCCCTACACATTTACCCGCTAATCCCTCTAACCTGCACATCTCAGGACACTAAGGGGCAATTTTTAGCATGGCCAATCAACCTAACCTGCACATCTTTGGACTGTGGGAGGAAACCGGAGCACCCGGAGGAAACCCACGCAGACACGAGGAGAATGTGCAAACTCCACACAGACAATGACCCAAGCCGGGAATCGAACCCAGGTCCCTGGAGCTGTGAAGCAGCAGTGCTAACCACTGTGCTACCGTGCCGCCCACCCTCCCAGGCAGTGCATTCCAGACCGTCACCACCCTGAGTAAAAAGGTTTTTCCTCAAATCCCCCTAAACCTCCCACCCCTCACTTTTAACTTGTGCCCCCTTGTAACTAACCTTTCAACTAAAAAATAGCTGCTCCCTATCCACTCTGTCCATGTCCCTCATAACCTTGAATATCTCAATCAAGTCGCCCCTAACTCTTCTCTGCCCAAGCCTATCCAACCTCTCTTTATAACTTAAATGTTCCATCCCAGGCAACATCCTGGGGAATCTCCTCTGCACCCCCTCCTGTGTGTTCACGTCCTTCTTATAATGTGGTGACCAGAACTGCACACAGTGCTCCAGCTGAATACTCCATACTCACCAAGGTTCTATACAACTCCATCATGACCTCTCTGCTTTTGTAATCTGTACCCTGATTGATAAAGGCAATCAAGCCATATGCCTTTTTCACCACCCCATTAACCTGTCTTTCCGCCTTCAGAGATCTATGGACAAACACGCCAAGGTCCCTTCGTTCTTCGGAGCTTCCCTGTGTCAGACCTTTCATAGTATACTTCCTTATCAAATTACTCCTTCCAACGTGCATCACCTCACACTTTTCAGGGTTAAATTCCATCTGCCACTTATCCGCCCATTTGACCATCTCGTCTATATCTTCCTGTAACCCAAGACAATCAACCTCACTGTTCACCACCCGACCAATCTTTGTGTCATCGGCAAACTTACTGATCCTACCCCCCATATAGTCATCTATATAAATGACAAACAATAGGGAGCCCAGCACGGATCCCTGTGGTACGTCACTGGCCTCCGGTCACTAAAACAGCCCTCTGTCACCACCCTGTCTCCTACCGCTAAGCCAATTATGAATCCCTCTGCGAATTGCGCAAATATTTGCTCTTCAATTTCCTGCTGACTCTCTGGGGGTTTATCATAAACACCTAGCAACATAGCTGTCTCTTTTTTATTCCTAAACTCTACCCACAAAGCTTAATTTGATGCTCCCTCCAATCTATCATTTCTTCTTACTGCAGTACTTGCCTCCTTAACTAATAATGCAATGCCTCCTCCTCTTTTACCCCCTCCTCTGTCTCGCCTGAAGATTCTATATCCCAGACGTTGAGCTGCCAATCCTGCCCCTCACTCAACCACATCTCTGTGATGGCTATTATATCATAATTACATGTCAATCATCACCCTTAGCTCATCCGTTTTACCTTTAATACTCACGGCATTAAAGTAGAGGCCCTCCAGCCTCGTCTTACTCCCTTGAAACTTACTACCTTCTGACCTAATTGCTTTTCTATGTTATACTGTGTCCCTATTCTGCTAACAGTTTGGGTCCCTTCCCCCTGCCAACTAGTTTAAACTCTTCCCAACAGCACTAGCAAACCCACCAGCAAGGATGTTAGTCCCGCTCTGGTTCAGGTGTAAACTATCCCGCTTGTACAGGTCCAACCTTCCCCAAAAACGGTCCCATCTAAAACCCTCCCTCCTGCACCAACTCTTAAGCCATGCATTCATCTGTGCTATTCTCCTATTTCTGTACTCACTAGCTCGTGGCACTGGGAGTAATCCAGAGATTACAACTCGAGAGGTCTTGCTCCTTAGTCTACTGCCTAACTCCCTGAATTCTTGGTACAAGACCTCATCCTTCTTTCTACCTATGTCATTGGTACCAACATGTACCATGACCTCTGCCTTATCGTCCTCTCCCTACAGGATACCCTGCAGCCAGTGACATCCTAGACCCAGTGGCGGATTAACTACCACCCGGACACGTAGGCTGAGTTTTAGTAAGGCCCCCTGACCTTGCCCCGTGCCTCACCCTTCATTTGAATAGAATAAAGTGACGTTAGATAACTTATATCGTTGTACTATGTATAATGTACTACATGTATAATATCATAAAGTTATATGAATCAATTACAGCCCTTTCATTTATTTTTCATTTTCTTTACATTTGTACTTTAAAAAGCTTCTGTGTTTTTTGGTTTACAAAAGTGTCGATAACAGCATGTAAATCAACAGATCGAAGCATGTCTGATTCAATGTGCATGAGTGCCAGATGACTAAGTTTCTCATCGCTCACTGTTGAGCGCAAATAGATTTTGATCCTCTTCAGTGCCGAAAATGAACGCTCACCCTTCCGGGCCCCTACGCTTAAGCCTGTCAGCCTAACGGTTAATCCGCCACTGCCTGGACCCTGGCACCAGGGAGGCAACACACCATCTTGGAGTCTCTTTCATGACCACAGAAGCACCTATCTGTGCCCGACTATGGAGTCCCCTATGACTATAGCTCTTCTGCACTTTGACCCTCCCTGCTGAACAACAGAGCCAGCCGTGGTAACACTGCACTGGCCGCTGCTGTTGTTTCCCCCAATAGGCCACCCCACCCCAATAGTATCCAAAGTGGTATACCTATTAGAGAGGGGGACAGCCACGGGGGATTCCTGCACTGACTGCCTGCCCTTTCTGGTGGTCACCCATCTTTCTGCCTGCACATTGGGTGTGACCAGGTCTCTGTAACTCCTGTCTATGACACTTTCCGCCACCTGCACGCTCCCAAGTGCATCCAACTGTTGCTCCAACCGAACCATGCGGTCTGTGAGGAACTGCCATTGGATGCACTTCCTGCAGATGTAGCCACCCGGAACGCTGGAAGCGTCATGGACCTCCCACATCTCCGTTATAGCACTGCACCCCACTGACTGACATTTCTAATGTTAATTAATCAATCACTTCAAAATAAATAATTTCTGTAAAATGTAAGGAAGTGACATAACTTGGGATTACACCTCAAAATGTTTCCTTAAGATGCAAAATTTTACTAAGACTTTTATTAAATACAGAAAAAAGTATAAAGATATGTTCTCATATTTGACTATTTAAAAAGTGAACCAAAGAACTTTTTATCTCAGTTAGCAATATTGTTAAACATAATGAAATAGTTTATTAACAAGTCTAAATGACTCACCCTGTCTTGAAACCTGGAGATTTCTCTTGCCACCAGCCACAGTCTTTCTTCTCTTTCAGCTTCCTCTCTCGCTTGTGTTTCCAGTCGCAGAAATTCCTCCTTCTCCTTCTTTTGTTCAGCTAAATCTTTGAGCATTCCCTTTATTTTGAGCCGCCTCTGATTTTCCTTCCTTTGCCTTTTTGTTTTCTCCTCTTGTTCCTTCATTTGTTTTTCTTCCTCACGATAAAGTTCCAGTTCTTTCTGCTTCTTCCATGATTGCAGCCGAGCTTCCCTTTCTTTTCTCTCTTTCTCAAGCCTGAGCTGTTTGGCCTTTTCTTTAGCTAGATGTGCTGCATCTAGTTCCTCTTCAGTCTGTGCTTGCATCCTCAGCAGTTTCACTTTTTCATATTGTTTCTTTGTCTTCCATTTCTGAATAGCCTGAAAAGGTAATTCATCAGAGATTCAAGTTAATAATGATGGGCATTATCTATTTCTTAGGGTTACTGGTTCCAATTATGAAGATTCAGGGCTTCATATTGTATTGTACTCAAATAATTTCATTCTGAATGCCAAGTTTTGCACAAAAAGTACTGAGTTTCCTTTTCTGCAGAGTTTCCTCATGGTAAACTGAACGTGTGAACCTAAACCTCACCACTAATTTATTGAAGCTCTACTTGCTGCACTACTGAACTAGGTATTGTGATTTTCATTTTATTCTGTGCATTTCTTAGTTCCAAAATTAATAGATAAATTAAAATGTCCGCTTGCTACTGAATAGGAAGTATAGCCATCACAACAGAACTAAAGAGTTTTGTGTGTAGTAAATCTTAGCAGAAAGAATAACGGGGATTGCCAGGGGAAAAGAAAACTGAGCTCCTAAATTACAACTCTACTCAATACTTCAAAATTTTCTAACTAAATATTTCCACAACTTCCTACCTCTTTTTGCCTCTCTTCCAGAAAGAGAAACTCTTGGTACCATTGCACATGCTGCAGTATATCCTCACGAGTCCTCCCAACCAAATACTGCAGAGCGTCTTCAATGAACGATGCTTTTCCTTTGTGTTTTATCCAGACTTTAAGAAAGTTCTGATGGTCAAAATCATCCCAGCCACCTTGACGTCCAGTCTGCTGAAGGAACTGATCAAATTCTGCAATTTCAACCAATACATTGTCCGGACCAGATTTAATTGATGTTCCTTTTGCCACAGTAGTCTTGGATGTCATGGTTACTGAAGTCTGTGCCCATATTTCCATCTTCTTTTCCACAGCTGAAATTTCCTGAATAGTTGTCTTTTCTTCCTTCAGAAGTTCTTCGTATCTTAATTAAAAATGGAACAGAAAACATGTAACACACAATGTGGATAAAGGGGAATCTGTAGATATGCCAAAGCGTTTGATAAGGTGCCACATCAAAAATTACTGAACAAAATAAGAGCTCATGGTGTAGGAGGCAACATATTAACATATATAGATAATTGGTTAACAAAGAGGAACCACAAAGTAGTATAATTTTTGGGTTGGCAAGATGTGACGAGTGGAATACCATAGGGATTGGTGCTGGGGCTGTAACTATTTACAATATATATTAATGACTTGGATGAGGGGACCAAATGCATGGTTGCTAAATTTGCTGATGATACAAAGATAGGCAAGTTTTGAAGAGGACATAAAGAGTCTGCAAAGAGATTTAAATTGGTTAAGTGAGTGGGCAGAAATCTGGCAGCTGAGACTGTAATGTGGGAAAACGTGAACCTGTTCACTTCAGCAGGAAGAATAGAAAAACAGAATATTATTTAATGAAAAGAGACTGCAGAATTCTTGAATTACAGACTATGTACCAGTCTTGGTCCATAATCACAAAAAATTAATATGCAGGCACAGCAGATAATTAGGAAAGTACATAGGATATAATACAAATGTAAGGATGTTTTGTAACAGTTGTATAGGGTGTTGATGAGGCTGCATCTGGAGCTCAATCAAGTAAGCTACATAACTAGGAAAGTAAAGAGGACTTTAAACTAATCAAAGGGCGGGGGGAGGGGAGAGTGAGGGGGGTTTGAAGGCAAGAAGGAACAGAGAGAAAAGAAACCTAAGAATACAGCAATACATCAACAGTGAAGTCTAGATGTTACAAATATAACAAAAAGACAAAACTAAAGGCTCGGAATCTGAATGCATGTAGCATTCATAACAAAGTAAATTAACTGATAATGTACATTGAAGTAAATAAACATGATCTGATAACCATTAGAGACATGGTTGAAGGATGACAAGGATTAGCTCTTGAATATTGAGGGGCATAAGGCATTCAAGAAGAATAGGGAGCTAGGGAAAGATGGAGGGATAGCACTGTTAACCAAAGATGGCACTGGTGCAATAGTTAGAGATGACCTTGGTTCAAGAGATCATTAATTATAATTGGTTTGGGTGGAGATGAGGAATAGTAGGGAAAGAAGTCACTAGTGAGAGTTGTCTACAAACCCCTAAATAATGACCACAACGTGGATTTACATCTAGCAATCTGGATATAAACTGGAAAAGTCAAACTGGTAGTAGCAGCTGATTGAGAAGTTCTTGAAATGCTTTTGATAGAGCAGCATGTTCTGGAACAGGTTACATTAGACTTAATATTATGTAATGTGACTGGATTAATTAATCACCTCCAAGTAAAGATACCCTTAGGCTGCAGTGACCACAATATGATTAAATTTTACATCCAGTTTGAAAGGGGGAAGCGTGGGTCTAAGACTGGTACTTTAAAACTAAATAAAGACAACTATGTGGGCATGAAAGCTGAGCTAGCTGAAGTAAACTGGGATACTAGGCTGGGGATATATCAATAAGAGAAACAATGGCAGACATTTAAGGGAATATTTCAGAATATTAAGAACAAGTATATTTCTACTATAAAGAAAAATTCTAAGGGGAGGATCCACCATCAAGGAAAGCATCAAACTTCAGGAGAAAGCTTATAACTGGGCAAAGATGTGTGTCAGGTCAAAAGATTGGTCAAAATATAAAGAACAGCAACAAGTGACTAAAAGGTTAATCAGGTGAAAGAAATCAGAGTATGAGAGGAAGCGAAGTAGAAATGTTAAAATGGAGAGCAAGAATTTCTACAGGTATTTAAAGAAGTAAAGTGAATGTTGATCCTCTCAATAGTGACAATGGGGAGCTAATAGTAGATAATAAGTAAATGGCATATGAAATGAACAAATATTTTGCTTCTCTCTCTTCACTAAAAAAGGTACAAAAACATTCCTGTAATAGCTGTAAATCAGGAGGTTGTGGGGGGGGGGGGGGGGGGGGGGGGAATTTGGTGAAATTTTAATCTCTGGGGAAGCGGTACTGAGGAAACTGATGGAGCTACGGTTGACAAGTCTCCACATCCTAACCAGTGGAACCTAGTGAATTTTGATGAAAAAGTCCTCTGCAGTATTTCATTAAACTTCCCCAGCAGAGAAAGAAGGGATAGGAATAATGGTGGGTTGGGGCAAGTGAAGGATTCAAACTTCCTCAAAAGGAAAGGAAAAAAAACTGGCAAGAAAGGGAGAAACCAGAAGAGATGGTCCCTTTAATCACCTCAAACGTCTCCCAGCTCCACACCACCAATGAGCAACATGAACTTCATTCCAGTTCTATCAACAACACAATCTACATTTGCCATTTTTAATTGTACATCTGGCTGTTTTTCCACAGTTCAAACAGAGATAAGTACAAAAGTTTCAGATCCCCCAGGACTTAACTCTAAAATCCTGATAACCGTGACAAAGTGGCTCCAAAACTCAGTGCAACCATGGAACTCATTTTATGCTAGTAAATGTAAAGCTTTTCTACACCGATATTGAAAAATAAATCACAGATTGGAAATGTGTGGACCATTTTTAGGTTATAAAAAATACTATGTGCAGAGACTTCAGGGTTGAAATACTGACTTCAAAGATGCAATTAAGTTGAAGTTAAGTTGAATTTATTAGTGTCACAAGTAGGTTTACATGAACACGGCTATAAAGTTACTGTGAAAATCCCCTAGTCGCCACACTCTGGCATCTGTTCAGGTACACTAAGGGAGAATTTAGCATGGCCAATGCACCTAACCAGCATGTATTTCGGGCTGTGGGAGGAAACTGGGACAGCCAGAGGAAACCCATGCAGACACAGGGAGAACATGGAAAACTGACTTTCATTGCAATTTCAATTTTGCCTTCAGCCAAAGCATTAACACATCTAAATGCAAGTCACTAGAAGCTCTAAATTGTCATAATGGTACTGGAAGTTCAGATATTTAAGGACTTACATCTGCCGTTGCTCTTCTTTAAAGACATTGATTGCATCTTCAACTTCTTCCATGATTTCTCTCAACTTTTCTATAACTGAGAACATCACACTTCTTAATCCATTAGTAAATACACAAGAGCAAATGCCACAACTACCACCATTGGTAATAGCTGTATCAGTGAATCAAATACTTGTAAAATAGATAAATTTGAAATTATTTAAATATACAGACCATAGCATTAGGTGAAATAATTCAATTCCAGCTACATTGGAAATACCAAAATGAAACTGAGCATTTTTGTACCAGGGAAGAATTAGTGAAGAATCATCACAAAAGATGATTCAAAAGATACAAAAGTCCGAGGACACGTACCAACCGAGTCAAGAACAGCTTCTTCACTGCTGCCTTCAGACTTTTGAATGGACCTACCTCACACTAAGCTGATCTTTCTCTACACCCTAATTATGACTGTAACACTGCATTCTGCACTCTCGCCTTTCCTTCTCTATGAACAGTATGCCTTGTTTCTAGCGTGCAAGAAACAATACTTTTCACTGTATACTAAAACTTGTGACAATAATAAATCAAATCAAAGCCACCATCACTCACCTCCAAAAAGCTATAAAATCAGATTTGTGGACCACAACAGCTGGATGATTTAAGGGCAATTTAACAATAAACTAGAATCCTATATCCAATAGAACTTTGGTAGTCAAGTATGTTATGCATTTGTTAGAAATTCAAGTCTGCTGTAGAACTACCTTGGTGTCAAAGGCATCAGCCACACACTGAAGCAGTTTGAGGGCCTTGCTTTTATGGGGTTGACTCAATATTGAACTGTTACAGCATAATCCACTGTGATTTGGACCAATTATTATACAAAGGTAATTGTTTAAGTTCTCGGATGACAATGTACATTTAGCAAGATGAAGCTTTATATTAATTGCTAAGCTGCTTTATTTCACATTGTGCGATGTTGCTCCAAGACAATGAGTTATTTCTCTCAACTTAAAACACAGTAGCTCTTCTGAATTCTGGTCCACAGTTCAAGAGCATCTAATTTTCCTGCTGCTTCCTCAACTGAACTCTCTCGATCTTGTTACTTTTTTATTGCCGAAGTATAACTGTCCTCACCAGTCTGTTATTTTCCAAGGAAAGCCTGACCCTATTTATCTTCGACCAATATTAAATAGCTTGGTGAAATATCACCAGGTGTTCTTTGAACACTGACACAAGCTAACATATTACTTATTATTTGATGTCTGAATTAGCCAATTTATTGTACCACATTAACCATCCTTTGTTTAAATGCCTATAAAAAAAACTTGAGAATATATTTTGTTTTCATAAAAAAAATTAAAAGTATTAAATTTGCTCTTTCTGTAAAATAAAATGGCCAAAACAGCCCTGAAATGTTACAGCATTCGAAGTCAAACCTCACAAAATAGAATCCAAATTTCACAGTTCTCACCAAGAGATGAAGCACTGCACAGAAGCAGCGCAATCTGGTTCAAGCGTAATTTGGTAGTCAACTGTGGAAGTGCAATTCATTACACAATTTTAAAACAGCCTTAACGTCAGTTGTTCCTAGTCAGTTCTCCAGATTGCTGCAACCTTCTTCAAGAAATAGCAGAAAGCTAAATTAGGGATTGACAGATCTTCGATCTATGTTGACTAGCTAAAGGTAGCATTAGAGTAAACAATGACTATGCAAACATTATCAAGAGAAGGAAGTATACATATTTAGTAATTCATTAGAAAAAGATGTAGTGCCAGAAAACTGGTAAAACAGGCAATGGTAAAATAGCTAATTTTAGCTAAAATAGCTAAAATTTGATAAAACATCTACATTATATAGGAGGAAATTATTAACATCAGTAATTGCAAAAATGGAATCCCTACTAAAGGAGAATTTAGAAGAACATCTAGAAACGAAATACAATAATGAACATTGATCAATCCAGACTCAATGGGCTAAATGTCCTCCTTCTGCATTGTAAAGACTGTTAATGAATTCTGAGTAAATAATAATAATGCTGTAGATGTAATTCATTTGGATTTTCAAACAAAGACCTTCGAAAAGGTGCTCCATGAGAGACTAATGAATGAAGTCAGAGAATACATAGTCAAGGGAGATGTTTGCAAGCTAGCAAGACAGAAAACAGACTAAGAATAAAGGGCAATTATTCAAAGTGGCAGAAGGTGGGAAGTGATATTCAACACGATTCATAGCAGGACTATTGTTCATTACAATTTACGTTAATGATTTGGACTTTGGAATCAAAAACATAATCTCTAAATTTGCAGATGTCAACCAATTGGTTGGAGAGGTGGGAAGATATTCATTACTGAGGAGCAATGGAACAAATCAATAAACTTGTATAATGGCCAAATAATTTGCAAATTAACTTGAACAGATGAATGCGAGGTAGCACATTTTGGGAGGAAGAACAGGGTGGTCACTTCTTACTTGGAAGATGCAAATCTAGGAGGAGTAGATGAACAAACACCAATCATTTAAATTTGCACCACAGGTTAGAAAAGTAATTAAAAATGAAGCACTAGGATTTAATTCTAGAAGGATAGAATTGAAAAGTAGGGAAGTTATGCTTTAACCTCTATCTACGATTTAGGTTAGATGGATTAGCCGTGGATAGGGCAAGTATGAGCCTGGGTAAGATACTCTGTCAGAGAGTTGGTACAGAATTGATAGACCAAATGGCCTCCTTCAACAATGTAGGAATTCAATGAAACCTTGGTTATACCATACTTAAGCGTACTGAATGCAGTTTCAGTCATCATATTAACAAAAGGTTATATATGTATTTGACATGTTTTAAACAGGATTTGCAAGGATAATACCAAAAATGTGAGGATGTACATATCAAGGAAGAATGAAGTGTCTGGATCTCTTGTCTCTTGAAAAAGGGCTGAGGACTAACCCAAGAGTTTTTTCATAATAAAAGTTATGGAAGTTGATATTGCAGATTCAGAGGGTATGTTTCCACGTTTGGGGAAGAGCATAACTAGAGGCCTTCAATAAAAGATCGTCATCAAGAAATGAAAATGGGAAATCAAAAGAAATGCCTTGACCCAAACAGTGGTGAGAATATGGAACTTGCTACCACAGGGAGAAGTTGAAGCAAATAATATGGATGCATTTAAGGGGAAGCTAGACAAGTATACGCAGGAAAAAGGAATGGAAGGAAATATGCTGATAAATTTAAATGAGAGAAGACAGGAGGAGATTCAAGTGAAGGATAAATGCTGAAAAGCACAGCACGGGCCAAATGGTCTGTTTTGGTGCTGTAATATCCTATGCAATCCTACTTACACGTATACAGTGTTCTTTTTCAGTTCAACACATTTATTTCTGACCAGATTTGAGCTTTAATTTTCAAATAGAATAATTTCTTAGGATTTAAAACATTTTGCTATCAATACTAAATCACAAAATCCGCCAACAGGGTTAAAAAATTACGAGATGCAGTGTGTAGCTGTTCTTCTCCTTACATGATAAATGAATATGGTGTCATGTTTTATACAATATTATTTTGACAGATCGACATTTTACAAGCCATTTAATCTATTAATTCATTAAACAAAATATCTAAACAAGCAAGAAACTGTCATTTCTTAGAATTCACAGCGATGGTTCAAGGTCCCCCTCCTGTTGGAAAAACATCCAGACTCCCTGAAGTACAAATATTATTTCTATATTAAAAATTAATCATAAAAGTAAACATATTTATTGTTTTATTTATTTAATGTGAAGCTGGTTGCTGGCACTGATTGTCTCCAGTCACGTGGTAAAAAGCAGCAGCAAATCTGTGCACAGCAAAACCCGTAACAAAAAATTGGATGGATTGCTATATAGATTTTGCAACCAGGTTCTAGATGCACTTCCCAATCCAAAATTATGTATATTATATATGAAACATTTGCTAAATAATCTGCTGTATACTAAGAATTATGCTGATGACAATTTAAGATTGTTAGTCGGACTCTCAATGTGGCGCATGAGTGTACTGGAATCTGCAAAGAACATGTACTCACAACATGCCTGTTCAGTTAAACAAAAAAGTGAGTCATTTGCTGATATCTGTAAGTCACTATCAACTAGTGCATTCTCCATGGTGACAACTCTACTAATCAAAGTCCAATTGCCAACCTATCAGCATTCTCTTCTCACAGCATAAATTGTTTCCCCCTTTACTGATATTCTTGAAGTGTCCTGATGAGTGCAAGACGAAAAGCATCGACACATCTCTTTCGCAGCAATAAAGAAAACATGGCTAACTTTCATGACCATCTTTGCCTTGTGAGTAATACACCCTGGACTGGGACCAAAAACTGCATTCTCCTGGCAAAAGAGAACAGTCTGATCAGCTATCAAGCTGTGCTTAGCTCTGTAAACAGCTGCCATGGACAATTCACATCACAGAAAAAGTGAAGTCAGCCATGTAATCACCCACTATATTTGGTTAAATCTCAGCCCATTACCTTAGCAAAATTGAAGTCAATGGGAATCAGGGAGGAAACTCTCCACTAGTCATTTCCAGCAGAGGCTGTGGTTGTTGAAGGCCAATCATCTCAACCCCAGCGTATCATTGCAGGAATTCCTCAGGTTATTGTCAGAGATGATACCATCTTCAGCTGTTTTAGCAGTTACCATTTCTCTGCAGAAAGTGGGGTCATCAGGATGAGAAGTGGGATGTTCTCTGACAATTGCACATTGTTCAGTACCATTTGTAATTCCTCAGATAATAAAGCAGTCGAAGCCCACACACAGCAAGACCTGGGCAACATTCAAACTTAGGCTGATCAGTAGCAAGACCATCCACAAGAGGAGAAAATTCTAATCATTTCCCCTTCATTGCTGAATCTCCCACCATGAACATCCTGTGAGTTATTAACCAGAAACATAGAAGATAGGAGCAGGAGGAGGCCATCTGGCCCTTTGAGCCCGCTCCGCCATTCATTACGATCATGGCTGATCATCCAACTCAATAGCCTAATCCTGCTTTTTCCCCCATAACCTTTGATCCCATTTGCCCCAAGTGCTATATCCAGCCGCCTCTTGAATGCATTCAATGTTTTGGCATCAACTACTTCCTGTGGTAATGAATTCCACAGGCTCACCACTCTTTGGGTGAAGAAATGTCTTCTCACCTCCGTCCTAAATGGTCTACCCTGAATCCTTAGACTGTGACCCCTGGTTCTGGACTGGAAAAGACAGCTAAGATGATTTGATAGAAATGTTCAAAATCATGAGGGGCCTGCTCGTAAAAGGATCAAGGATAAAAAGCTATAGAATTAAAGTGATTTGTAAAAGAAGCAAATGTGATGTGAGAAAATCCGTTTTCACACAAGTCGCTCATGCCTGAAATGCACTGCCTGCAAGTGTGGTGGAGGAAGGTTCAATTGAAGTATTCAAGAGGGCATTAGATGATTACTTGAATAGAAACAATATGCGGGCAACAATGGAAGAAACTAAAGGAATGGCACCAAGTCATGATGCTCGTTTGGAGAGCTGTTGCAAGCATGATGAGCCAAATGGCCTCATTTTTGGGCTGTAACAATTCAGTGATATAATGTACATACATTCTGGGGTCGGCTTGACATCCATTAGCTGGCTCTGGAATCTCTTCACACTGTGATGTATTTTGGCAAGTTGCTGTTGAACCTTCATCTCTGTTGTAAGAAAATTTCAAACAAGAAATGTTATACTTACAAAAAACATTGAAGGTAATAAAATATCTCAAGGCAGTTCAGAGGGGCATTATAAAACAAAATTTTGACATCAAGTCAGGTGAGGGGGACAAAGGGCAGATGAGCAAAAGCTGGGTCAGAGAGGTTGGTTTTAAAGAGCATTTTAATGGAGAACAAGTAGAGAACGGGAGCGGTTTAGGGAGGGAATTCCAGATTTTAGGATGCTGGCACCTGAAAACACAGCCATCAGTGGTGGAACAATTAAAATCAGGAGTGCTAAAGGGGTCAGAATTAGACAAACACAGATATTTCTTAAAGCCAAGTGCGATTTCAGAGATAGGGAAGGGAAAAGGCATGGAGGGATTTGAAAACAAGGATTATAATTTTAATATTTAATTGAAGCAAATTTTTGTTCAGTACTAGAAGTTTGAAAAACTTGATAATTTAGCAACAGTGGAGTAGTCAAATGGGGCAGGAACAGGTTGATATGAGGGGTCTACCAGGTCCTTTTTTGTGGATTTTGCTAAGGAGGTAGAAGCAGGCTGTGGGGAGTTCGGGGACTATGAAGTTGGAAGCTGTGGAGGGAAGACCTCCAGAGAAGATGAGGTCAGTCGCAGTCCTGGAAATAACGGCCCTAATGTTCGGTGGTGGGGGTCATGGTCAGGGAGAGGTATAACAAAGTGCCTTGAGAGTTGGTGCTCAGACTCTGCGAGGTAGAGGTCAGTATGCCAGGCTACAACAATACCACCCTTGTCGGTAGATTTGATAACAAAGTCAGGGTTGGACTTGAGAGAACTGAGCGCAGCAAGTTCAGAAGGAGGCAGGTTGGAGGGGGCAGAGAAATTGAGATGGCCCAAGTAGCCTCCTTCAGCACTATAGGGATTCTATGACTCTATGGTACTGTTAAATTTGATTCGGTGATTGGTTAGAACTTGCTGAACTATCCTGAGTGCGACAACAGCTACCCCAACAACCAATTGAAGATAATCAGTCAAGCTCATAACATGGCTCATTTATGATTCCTAGAAGCAACATACATTCATATGCAGAGATCTATTCTCTGCAAACAAACTGAATATGTTCAAGCCTTGTGCCTTTTCTAAGATAGGCTGGGAGCTTAGGGAGCATATAGTTCTCTCTTGTTCTCTATGTGGCAGAATGCCTTGGCCAATCAAACAGCAGAATTTTGTCCTGTGGTACAAACTGATATGATTTTTAAATATGCTATTCTTGGTGTTTGATCTGATGAGTGCAAGATGAACAGTTTTGGCAAAAAGTCTCTCTTTTCAATAATATTCAAGATGCACTCCATTCTCAATTACATCGAGGGGGGAGAAGAACAGGTTGCCATGATAGCAAAGAGAAAACTCTGATTCAAGAAAAAGCAAAATACTGACAAATAATTAATCAGTTCCTACTTTCTGTTTTCCTGTTGTTTATCAGTTTCAGCTCCAGTTCTTCAAGAGTGCTGTATTCGGCTCTAAATTCATTCCTTTTATTGAAAAGATGGGTATTCTTGTCCTTTTCTAAATTTGCTATTCTGTATTGGGAGAAAAATAGTTTTAAAAATTAAGAATTCTAGATTATGTGCAGAAGATTTCAGATTAATAGTGCATTCCCAAAATTCATTTGCACCACTTCATGTTTGAACGACCGGTGACAGACAGCATTCTGCATTTCAGATGCTCAAACTTATTTATTCTGCAGTTATGCTACAATCAGCTTGGTAATGTCCACACATACCATGAAAAACTTTAGATATTAATAACAAGTGCTTATATTCTCTCCTGAAGGCACAGGCTTTAGCTGAAATATAACTCTGCACACACTGGCAGCCTTTCGATATCTCAGAACATGATTATTCTTCATATCCCAGCCTGCAGGTTAATGGATTATTCGAGGGCATTACAACCAAGTTTATTCATCTCTTTATCCAACATCCACAGGAGTGCACATTTTAAATCTGGGACTTTCTGATTCAGAATTGCTCAATGTCATACAAGAAGTATTTCTAAATGTTCCCATCAAACATTTATTTTTCATCAAAATTGCAAATGCAAAAAACTTTAGAAATCAATGTCTTTAAAGTCTAAAGTTATCACTGAGACGGGATTCCAAAATGCTGGAAATCTTAGAGAAGGATGAGTTTCAGCAAAAGTTACGGTTGTTTTAAAACAAATAAAAGATTTTAATTGAAACAAAAACTGAAAATAGTCAACAAGTCAGACAGCATTTGTTGAACGATAAACCTGGTCTGGCCTACATGTGACTCCAGACCCACAGCAATGTGGTTGACTCTTAAAAATTCCCTCTACACAAAGGCAACTGGGGATGGACAATGAATGCTGGATTAGCCAGCATATTCCATAAAAAAAGGATTTTTAAAAAATGAATTCCTGGAATGTGTCTGAGATGAGTTTCTGAAACAGTGGGGCCGATTTAACCAAATCGGTTCTAAGTGCCGGGTGCAGTTGTAAATCAGACCTGCGCCCGGCAGCCGCGCTCTAGCGCCCCCATACGCCTTTTTTCGGCGCAGGTCCAATGGGCGGGGCCTAGCGCATTTGCATCTGTCGGAGCACCGAACTGCGCATGTGCAGTTCGAAGCCGACAGCACTCAGCGCGCCCGAGCGCAAAAGTCAAAGGCAGCACTGACAGCACTGCTATCTGCGCTGCCTTTGACTTTCCCCTGGTGTGGGGGGGGGGTAGGATGTGACGTCTCTTCCCTGAGGGGTAGGGGGGGGGATCTGACGTCTCTTCCCTGAGGGGGGGGGGGGAGATGTGACATCTCCGCCCCCCCCCCCCCCCCCCAGGGGCAGAGATGTCACATCCCCCCCCTCAGGGAAGAGAAGTCACATCCTCCCCCCAGTGAAGAGAAGTCATCCTACCCATCAGCAGCAAGGCCAGGATCCAAGATCGCAAGATGCTTTCGACGGACACCAGCGATCAAGGTAGGTCGGGGGTCCGATCCTGGGGAGGGCGGGGCCTGCGTCCCAGTGTGGTCCGTTGGGGGGGCTGCTAGGGTGGTTTGCGGGGGCGGTCCGCGAAGGGTGGTCGGGGGCGATTCGGAGGTTCAGTTGCTGAGTTGAAGCCCTATCGGACTTGAATTCAGCAACACGGTAAATGCGCGGGCGCCGATCAGATCGGAGCCTCGTAAAGTGGGAAACCTCGGGTAAGTTGGGCGCGGGCTTCATTATGCCAATTTAAATGCATGCAAATGCATTTAAATTGGCCCGCTGGCTGATTCGGGCGCGCGCCGGATCGGCCATTGGTAAAGGCACGATTGGCCTTGGGTTGGGTCTGGACCGCGTTTTAGGCCCGACGCCCAACTTTACCACGATTTTGCACCTGTTGAGAAGCCAACTCAAGATTTTGGATTCATTGTTGTGCAATGAGAATGGGCTAATTAATAACTTTGCTGTAAAGGAGCCTTCAGGAAATAGTGACCATATAATAGAATTTCACATTAAGTTTGAATGCAATATAGTTCAATCTGAAGCTAGGGGCTAAAATCTGAAGGAGGAAATTATGATGGTATGAGGGGTAAGTCGGCTATGATGGATTGGGAAAATACAAAAGGATTTGTATGGACAGGCAATAGCTAATCTTTGTCTACAACAGATATACATTCCTTCAAGGCACAAACACCCAAAGGATAAAGATAAATCAACTGTGGTTAATGAAATAATTTAAAAATTGCATTTGATCAAAGGCAATAGTTTAGAAGGATGCCAGAAAAATTGATAAGCCTGAGGACTGGGAGCAATTCAGAATCCAGCAAAGGATTGTAAACAAGCAAAGAACATAAAGACAGATTGTAAAAGCATCTTTAGATACATGAAAAAGAAAATATTACCTTGGACAAATGTGGACCGAATACACATGGGGACAGGAAAATTTATGATCCAGAACAGGGAAATAGAGGAGAATCTAAAGTTACTTTACATCTGTCTTAATGGAAGAAGGTACAGAAAATTTCATAGAAGTACTTGATAACAAAGGGGCTTATGAAACTAAGGAACTGAAAGAAATTAGTATTAGTAAAGAGGTAGCACTTGAAAAGTTAACTGGATTGAAGGTTGCTAAATCCCTTGGATAAAATGAGCTTCATCCCAAAGTTTTGAAGGTGGCAGCCAGAGAGATAGTGGATGCATTGGGGGTTATTTTTCAAAATTCTTTAGATTCCAGAAAAGTTCCTGCAGACTGGAAAATAGTAAATATAACCCCACTATATAAGAATGGAGGAAGAGAGAGAATGTAGAACTATTAACTGTTAAGTTTACATCAGTAGTAGGGAAAATGTTACAATTTATTAGTAAGGATGTGATAACTGAACATTTAGAAAATAATGGTAAAATTAGACAGCGCCAACATAGATTAAAATCACGTTTAACAAACTTGGGAGTTTTTTTGAGGACTATTTCCTCAGGTGGATGGAGCTATTACAAGGGGGCATAACTATAAGGTTCATGGTGGGAGATATAGGAAGGATAATCAGAGGTAGGTTCTTTACGCAGAGAGTGGTTGGGGTGTGGAATGGACTGCCTGCAGTGATAGTGGAGTCAGACACTTTAGGAACATTTAAGCGGTTATTGGATAGGCACATGGAGTACACCAGGATGATAGGGAGTGGGATAGCTTGATCTTGGTTTCAGATAAAGCTCGGCACAACATCGTGGGCCGAAGGGCCTGTTCTGTGCTGTACTGTTCTATGTTACTTGTAGCACAAACAAAGAACCAGTGGATGTGGTGTATTTGGATTTCCAGGCTATTAATTACTGTTCAATACAAGAGAGGCGAGTAAATAAGGGAGCACATTGGATTGGAGATAACATACTGGTTTAACAAACAGAAAGCAGGGAGTAGGAATAAAAACATCATTCTCACGATAATAATACACTGCCTGGAAATGTGGTGGAGGCAGATTCAATCAAGGCATTCGAGAAGTCATAAGATGATTACTTGAACAGAAACCATGTGCAGGGGTACAGGGAAAAGGCCAGGAAATCGTACTTAGTCGTGATGCTCATTTGGAGAGCCAGTGCAGACACAATGGGCTTAATGGTCTCCTTCTGCACCACAACAATTCTGTGGTTGTTAAAAAGGGCTGTTACTGGTGGCGTACCACAAGGATGCGTACTAGGTCATAGCTGTTCCAAATCTCTACAGATTATATGGATGTGGGGACCAGTTGTAATATTTTCACATTTGCTGATAACACCAAACTGGGTGGGAACACAAGGTGTGAAATAGATGCAAGGCAAGAAGACTTGAAAAGTCTAAATGAATGGGCAAGCACATAGCAGATGGAATATAATGTGAATAACTATGAAGTTATTCACTTTGGTAGAAAAACAGAAAGGTGGGATTTTCTTAAATGCGAAAGGTTGGGAAGTATTGATATCCAAAGAGACCTGGGTGTCCTTGTTCATGAGTCACTAAAAGCTAGCATGGAGGTGCAGCAAGCAATGAGGAAAGCAAATGGTATGCTGGCCTTCATTGCGAGGGGATTTGAGTACAGGAGTAAACATATTTTGCAGCAGTTAAAAAGGGCCTTGATGAGACCTCAACTGGAGTATGGTGCATAGTTTTGACCTGCTTAGCTAAGGAAGATATACTTGCCATTGGAATATAATTGAAATATAACACCATTATTCCCACGAAACCCATCTCCAAACTCCGTGGCCTGGGCCTTGGCACCTCCCTCTGTGACTGGACCCTGAACTTCCTAACCCACAGACCACAATCAGTAAGGATAGGCAACAACACCTCCTCCACAATCATCCTCGACACCTGGTGCCCCACAAGGCTGTGTTCTCAGTCCCCCTACTATACTCCTTATACACCTATGACTATGTGGCCAAATTCCCCTCCAATTCGATTTTCAAGTTTGCTGACGACACCACCGTAGTGGGTCAGATCACAAACAATGACGAGACAGAGTACAGGAATGAGATTGAATATCTGGTGAACAGGTGCAGCAACAATAATCTCTCCCTCCATGTCAACAAAACGAAGGAGATTGTCATCGACTTCAGGAAGCGTAAAGGAGAACATGCCCCTGTCTACATCAACGGGGACAAAGTAGAAAGGGTCGATAGCTTCATGTTTTTACCAACAACCTGTCTTGGTCCCCCCATGCTGACACTATAGTTAAGAAAGCCCACCAATGCCTCTACTTTCTCAGAAGACTAAGGAAATTTGGCATGTCAGCTACGACTCTCACCAATTTTTACAGATGCACCATTGAAAGCATTCATTCTGGTTGTATCACAGCTTGGTATGGCTCCTGCTCTGCCCAAGACCGCAAGGAACTACAAAAGGTCATGAATGTAGCCCAATCCATCACGCAAATCAGCCTCCCATTCATTGACTCTGTCTACACTTCCCGCTGCCTCGGCAAAGCAGCCAGCATAATTAAGGACCCCACGCACCCCGGACATTCTCTCTTCCACCTTCTTGTGTCAGGAAAAAAACACAAAAGTCTGAGGTCACCTACCAACCGACTCAAGAACAGCTTCTTCCCTGCTGCTGTCAGACCTGTGAATGGACCTACCTTGCATGAAGTTGATCTTTCTCTACACCCCAGCTATGACTGTAACACTACAATCTGCACTCTCTCCTTTCCTTCTCTATGAGCGGTATGCTTTGTCTGTATAGCGCACAAGAAACAATACTTTCCACTGTATGTTAATACATGTGACAATAATAAATCAAATCAAATAACGGATGACTCCCTGGAATGGTGGGATTGTCTTATGAAGAGACTGCGTCTGGGGAGTGACTTTATTGAAACTTACAAAATCCTTACAGAGCGAGACAGGGTGGATGTTTCCCCTGGCTGGTGAGTCCAAATGTGGAGATGCCGGCGTTGGACTGGGGTAAACACAGTAAGAAGTTTAACAACACCAGGTTAAAGTCCAACAGGACTTACTGTTGGACTTTAACCTGGTGTTGTTAAACTTCTTACTGGTGAGTCCAAAAACAGGGGCCTGGGTAAGATGGAGTCAGTGCAACTCAATGGGTCAAATGGACTCCTCCTGCACTGTAGTGCTATGGTTCTGTAATCTCAAAATAAGGGGCAAGTCATATAAGACTGAGACAAGGAGGAATTTCTTCACTCAAAGTGGTGAATCTTTGGAATTCTTCACACAAAGGGCTGCGGAAGCTCAATCACTAAGCATGTTCAAGAAACAAATTGATTGATTTTGAGACCAATGAATGACATCAAGGGATATTGAGGAAGTGCAGGAAAGTGGCATTGAGGTAGATTTTCAGCCATGGTCAAATTGAATGGCAGAGCAAGCCATGTTCCTGGAGTTGTTTTAGTCCTGATAAAATGGCATCTTGACCTGAAACATTAACTGCTTCTCTCCACAGCTGTCGCTGAGTATTCCCAGCATTTATTTCAGATTTCCAGCATCTGCTGTATTTTGCTTTCATATACAAGTTATCTGAAAATTGTTTATGTAAGATCTACTTAAGAAGTAACTGTAATTTTAGAAGTATAGCTTAAAGGTTACTGTCATTCTAAGTTATTTAATCAAAGAGGCAATTGGGTTTACATGATTTTGTGATGCCATGATGTGTCAACACAGTAAGAAGTTTAACAACACCAGGTTAAAGTCCAACAGGTTTATTTGGTAGCAAAAGCCACACAAGCTTTCGAGGCTCTGAGCCCCTTCTTCAGGTGAGTGGGAATTCTGTTCACAAACAGAACTTATAAGACACAGACTCAATTTACATGAATAATGGTTGGAATGCGAATACTTACAACTAATCCAGTCTTTAAGAAACAAAACAATGGGAGTGGAGAGAGCATCAAGACAGGCTAAAAAGATGTGTATTGTCTCCAGACAAGACAGCCAGTGAAACTCTGCAGGTCCACGCAACTGTGGGAGTTACAAATAGTGTGACATAAATTCTGATTCTAGGATCGCATGATAAAGACTCAGGAGGAAAAAAGCAGAAATATTTATGTGAAATAGTGGTCACGGGCATTCGGCCTCTGATATTCGGGTAAGCGTTCTCCAAGGCGGCCTTCGCGACACACGACAGCGCAGAGTCGCGGAGCAGAAACTGATAGCCAGGTTCCGCACACACAAGGACGGCCTCAACCGGGATATTGGGTTTATGTCACACTATTTCACATAAATATTTCTGCTTTTTTCCTCCTGAGTCTTTATCATGCGATCCTAGAATCAGAATTTATGTCACACTATTTGTAACTCCCACAGTTGCGTGGACCTGCAGAGTTTCACTGGCTGTCTTGTCTGGAGACAATACACATCTTTTTAGCCTGTCTTGATGCTCTCTCCACTCCCATTGTTTTGTTTCTTAAAGACTGGATTAGTTGTAAGTATTCGCATTCCAACCATTATTCATGTAAATTGAGTCTGTGTCTTATAAGTTCTGTTTGTGAACAGAATTCCCACTCACCTGAAGAAGGGGCTCAGAGCCTCGAAAGCTTGTGTGGCTTTTGCTACCAAATAAACCTGTTGGACTTTAACCTGGTGTTGTTAAACTTCTTACTGTGTTTACCCCAGTCCAACGCCGGCATCTCCACATCATGATGTGTCAACACAGACAAACTTAATCTTTTAAAAATAAGTATGAAAATCTTATCAGACCAACAAAACAAATGTTAAACTGAGTGTTGACAGAAGGAAGTGGCAGGAGGGGGCTGTGCCAAAACTTTATAATTAGAGATAGACCATGAGAGATGGTGTTAGGAAGCACTTCTTCACACAAAGGGTACTGGAAATCTGAACCTCTCGCTCCTAAACTATTGCTGAGGCTAGTTCAGTTGAAAATTTTTAAAATGTGATTGATAAAGTATTGTTAGGCAATGACATTAAGGGTGACAGACTAAAGTAAATAAATGGAATTATGATATAGATCAGCCAAGCTGTAACTAAATGACAGAATAGGCTGAAGGGTTAAACAACTTACTCCGGTTCCTATGGAACATATGTGCCTCGAGGAATTTTCTATTTAAAATATACGATATAAAGTTTTCTGTCAGAGAAATTCCAAAAGCAACAGTGTATTTACAAAAGTATTGCTCAAATTTGACATTATCCTAATACAAGTGAAATATGATATTTTTTCTTCTCTAAAGATGCCTTCTGAGGTGGTCATGTTCCATCTTAAGAGTGTGCAGACAGAGAGGGAGTCAGATAGCCAGTCAAGTAGGACCAGGTGGTAGTACATGGGTTCTGGTTGAATCTCCCCAACAGTATTCAATTGTGAATATTGGTGAGGGTGAGCCAGAACTAAGTTCACAATACCATGGGTGGCTCAACTATGCAAGGGGGTTGGAGGAAGGAAAGAAAAATAATGATCAGAAATTCAATAGTTTGGGGGAGACAGGCAGGTGTAAGATGTAATTCCAAGCTGGTGTTGCATCCCTGGTGCCAGGGTCAAGGCCCCTCATAATTTTATATATCTCAAATGTCTCCTCCATCCCTCTGTTCCAAAAAAGAAAACTCCAGCCTATCCAATCTTTCCTCCAACCCCCTTGCATAGCTGAGCCACTCACGATATTGTAAACTTAGTTCTGCCTATGAAGAAAGACCCATTTTCATTAGCAGATGTCAATAAAAAGGGAGCATAGATTTAAAGGTGGTAGGATTAGGTGGATGTTGAAGAGTGCCTGAGAGAGGAGTAGAGGCAAAAACACTCATGGCATTTAAAAAAATATTTGGATGAATACTTAATGTCAGAAAATACAGGGTTACAGACCAAGGACTGAAAGATGGTTCTGAAGAAGTCATACGGACTCAAAGCCTTAACTGTTTCTCACTCCACAGTGCCATGAAGCCAGCAGGTTAAACTAGCATTCCAAAAAGCATTTCACAGGATGCGAGTCCCAATAACAAAATTAGCTGTTGTCGACGGACCTCAAAAATACACCATCCTGCTAATGGGAAACACTTTGGGTAGGCGACTGCACCATCCAGGGAAGGCATACATATGTTAATCTCTTTCAGAGCTACAGAAGATGAGGGGGACAGACAGCAAATACACACAGAGGTGTCACAGGAAAACAATAGTATAATTGACAAGATAAAAGCAAAATATTGCAGGTGCCCTCTTTTTAGGTCAAACCAAATAAACAAACTCAGATTAAGTCGGGACAAAGTAAAAGGGGCAGCTCCCCAAAAGGAAGGGGAACAGCCCGAACAGAAATCAAAGTACAAAGGAAACTTAAAAACATCAAATTAAAATGTGATTGTCAGGGTCAATAATGCATCCCAACCCCTGTGGTGCCCAACGGGCGCGGAAGGCGTCAAACGCGCCCGTGGACACTGCATGCTCCCTCTCCAGGGACACCCGGCCGCGAACGTAGCTGCGGTAGAGGGGAAGACAGTCAGGATGGACGGCCCCCTCGATCGCCCACTGCCTGGACCAGTAAATGGCGCGTTTCGCCAGGCCCAGGAGCAGGTTCACGAGGAGGTCGCCATCCCGACCCTCCCCGCACCGGGTAAATCAGAAACTCCGCCAACTCCAACATGATACCACCACCAAACACATCTTCCCCTCACTCCTCTAGTCAGCAACCATTCTCAGCCTTTAGCACCATCATTTAGTATAGAACAGAATCCTTACAATGCAGAAGGACAGCATTTGGCCCATCAAGTCTGCACCGATAACAATCCCACCCAGGCCGTATCCCCATAACCCCATGTATTTACCCTGCTAGTCCCCCGAGACTAAGGGTCAATTTAGCATAACCAAACAACCTAACCTACACACCTTCCAACTGTGGGAGGAAACTGGAGCACACGGAGGAAACCCACGCAGACATGGCGAGAATGTGCAAACTCCACACAGTTACCAGAGGCAGGAATTAAACCCAGGTCCCTGGCACTGTGAAGCAGCAGTGCTAACCACTGTGCCACCCTTACATTCCCTTTGTCTTTTTGTCTATGACATCTTGGTCAGTTATATAACCCCTCCCCCACAATTCTCCTCCACCCACCACCCCCCTCCTTACAGTACAAATCCCATCCTATTTTATTTGTCTTCAACGCTGATGAAGGGTCATCCAGACTTGGATTGTTGGCTCTATTCTCTTTGCACAGATGCTATCATACCTGCTGTGATTTTCCTGCATTTTCTGTTTTTTTTATAATTGGCTAACATTTAATGGAAGCAGCGTGGCAGATTCCATCAAGCAGCCCGAGTGGCAGGTTTTCCATCTACTGCCTGTAAGCTGGTTATAGCTAGCAGACCAGAAGCAAGAGTGCAGAAACCTTTGTGGAGGCAGTTAAAACCCATATCTTCTCTGAACCAAGAGACATTTCCCTGAATAATTGTATACAGTAACTATAGCTGACCTTTACTTATAGATCTACTGAATTGGATGTTGTTTGAGAAGAGGGGAGTCCTGAAAGAGTTCAGAACTCAAGTGCACTTTGAATCAAAAAGAGTCATTTCTACTTAAACTGTGTGGGTGCATTTAGCAATTCCTTAAATTGAACTGTCTTAGATCATTATAGTCATGTTCAAGTATATGTGTCTTTTTCTGTAATTTAAGAAGTCTCACAACACCACATTAAAGTCCAATAGGTTTATTTGGAATCACTGCTCCACCTGATGAAGGTGCAGCACTCCAAAAGCTCATGATTCTAGATAAACCTGTTGGACTTTAACCTGGTGTTGTGAGATGTCTTACTGTGCCCATCCCTGTCCAATGCCAGCATCTCCACATCATGGCTACCATTTTTCTGTATTGGAATAAATAGTCATTACTAAGTGCTACAACTGAGCTGGTCACTGTTCTCACATGTGGCTCCTCACACCATTCTTGTAAACAAAACTATACACCACCACAAACCAGTGCACCAGGTTGGGACACCTTCACAGCTGGGTGGTGACAACAGACTTGCCATAGCAGCTGAGTTTTTCTAGTGCTTTCTGTCTTTGTTTCAGTTCTCCGGCATCAGCAGTATTTTCCTGTATTTATATTATTGAAAAATGGGATATCTTGTGCTCAGCTAGTACAGAGGCTATGGGCCGAATGGCATTATCAGGTCGAGTGAACTAATCAAAGCCTTCTCTTTAATTGCAGGAGTCTGAGGAGCTTCAGTGCGGCCGCACATTGACACCGGAGTGTTGTGTCTGAGACTGGGGAGAGTTTACACTCACTGGAGACGGAGTTTGCGGAGCTCCCGGCTGAAGGCCGCCTTCCCGCCCAGCTGCATGCGGCCGGGAACGGGAACCTGCTGCTGCCCCGACACAGAATCCGAAATCCGACCGCAATCTCCAGCCTGTCAGGGAGAAAGAGAATTTATTCAGAGACTACAACAGAAAAAATTCACACCGAGCCTCGACAACGCGATGAATGGCTCCTTACCATCACCACCGTTGCTAAGGCCGCCATCTTTATCAGCGCAGGTGCAGATTGACTCTCCGGGCCCGGGGGTGCGCAGGTGCAGATTGACACTCCGGGCCCGGGGGTGCGCAGGTGCAGATTGACGCTCCGGGCCCGGGGTTGCGCAGGTGCAGACTGACTCGCTGTACCCGGGGACGCGCAGGCGCAGACCCGCTCTCCCACTCGCGGCCATGGCCTCCACTAGAGGGCGCTGGGAACACAGCGAAGGAAACAGCGGCTCAGCAAAAATAAGCAGCAATGTTGCAGACAGCTCGTTACAAGCTAGCAGGAACCCTGCCGTAAATTGCAATTGCCCCCCCCCCCCCCACCTACTAGCCAAACTCCTTCCTCTTTTTCTGCACACAAACACAGGCCCATTTGCTGCAAGTTTTCCGCAAATGCAGTTTGACGTTGCGGAAAAAATTGCGGAACGACTGATAATTCGCGACCCATGTGCATACTTGGCAAAGAGGTGCAGTTGCTCAGACTGCGGAATCTGCCAAACAAGCTTTTGGGCATGTTGACAGCATGCAAATGAATATTCTGCTGGGAGTTAGTCAGCCACGTGGTGCAGGGAGTTTGCAGATTTCAGCAAAATGGCAGAACAGCAGCAGAAGAGACAGAGACTGCCCAAATTCAGCTCAGAGGAGCTGGAAATACTGATTGCTGAGGTGACCACCCATAAGGATCAACTTTTCAGTCGTGCCCACAGGTTGTCGCAGCGAGATCGTGACAAGATATGGCAAGACATCACTGCCAAGGTCAATGCGGTCTCACGAGTCAAAAGGTCCGTAAAGGCCATCAAGACACGTTGGGATGACCTTATGCGGCGTACAAAAGAGGTCGCCAATTTGGCACGAGAGGCACACCAAATTCAAGTAGGAGCATGTGGAGCCGAAGACCTAACCCCACAGGAATGGAGAGTCCAGCAGGTCATTCACCCTCAGTCCATAATTTGCATGGGGGGACTTGATCCCGTGGACTTTCCATATTGGAGGGCAAGTAAGTGTTTCCCTTCAATTAATCTCTGTAAAGCTTCTAAACGTAATCTAATTTTATTGTGTTAAAGTTTTTAAAGTTTACTTATTAGTGTCACAAGTAGGCTTACATTAACACTGCAATGAAGTTACTGTGAAAATCCCCTAGTCGCCACACTCCGGTGCCTGTTAGGGTACACTGAGGAAGAATTTAGCACGGGCAATGCACCTAACCAGCACGTCTTCCGGACTGTGGGAGCACCACAAAAACCCACGCAGATGCGGGGAGAACGTGCAAACTCCACACACACAGTGACCCAAGCCGGGAATCGAACCCGGGTCCCTGGCGCTGTGAGGTAGCAGTGCTAACCACTGTGCTGCCCCAAGTTAGAATTTAGTGGTCACTAAATTAGGACAAGATTAAATTATCATCTGAAATTAGTCATTGCCTTCGCAAATACACGTGATCATATTTGAACTGAACTGTTTAATATGAGCCCACTCACCAGGAGATAGTTATAATAAGTGTATGTTTTATGCTGTCACTTTTCCTACATTACAGCAGTGGCACTTCAAAAAGTAATTCGGCACAGTGGTTAGCACTGCTGCCTCACAGCGCCAGGGACCCGGATTTGATTCCCGACTTGGGTGACTGTGTGGAGTCTGCACATTCTCCTTGTGTCTGCGTGGATTTCCTCCGGGTGCTCCGGTTTCCTCCCACAATCCAAAAAATGTGCTGGTTAGGTGCATTGGCCACGCTAAATTCTCCCTCAGTGTACCCAAACAGGTGACATGGGGATTTTCACAGTAACTTCATTGAACTGTTAATGTAAGCCTACTTGTGACGAATAAATAAAGTTAACTTACTTAATTCATTGGCTATGAAGCACTCTGGGATGTTCCGAGCTCGTTTTTGATTTTAGTGCATGGGTTTTATTCCCTTTGGGGAATGGTGGGGAAGCGGTGGGAGGATTGTTAAGCTGATTAGAAGCCCGTTGAATCACCCCTTCCATGGTCAACAAGTGGGACTTCAACCCAGAGCAATACCACTGTGCCAGAAGACTCCCACGCCCATGAAACTTGCCACACAAATGCAGGTTTTTCTTTCAGTAGCTCCTCAATGTAGAAATTGATGGATTGGTTCAGCCAAATGACCACTTTCTGTGTTGGAATTTGTATGTGTCAAGGTTCAGATTTGAATTGACTGATCCAAATAATAATTTCAAACACACAACTTGAAAATGTATCATCTTGCACCGGAAATAGAAGTATTCCCAACACAACTGCCCTGGAAACAGATGGATTCAGAATCCATACTCCCAGCTGGACTGACAGGTTAAAAAAGACACACACACACAATGAAAATCAGCTTCTTCCCAGACACAAGTACAGAAAGCAACCATCTCTCTCAGCTCTTGTTAACCACAAAAACTAAAGGCAACTTGGCAAAGTAGAGTCAGACTGCAGTAAATGGATCCATTTCTTCTCTCCTTTTAGTTTGTTAACAATTGTGTTCTTATCAAGGTCAGAGCTTTCAGTGCAAGTGAATGGAACACTTTATTCCCCATTTTGAGCACCCTGTATTCCCCAGGTGCTGCCGGATCAGATTTGGCACGAATAAGGTGCAGGTTAAAACTCATCATCTTCAGCCCAAGCAGCAGGCTTGAATCCCACTCTGAGAAGAGTGCATCTTACTAAATGGATGTGAATGGTCCCACTTCCCATTTTTAACCACTCTGGAAGCACCTGCACGAATTTACCAAGTAAAGTTGAATTGTCATTGGTTTGTCTCGAATCAGTGACCACAGCAACAAGACAGGTATATTTATAATTATAAATTGCTGATCATGACATTCACCACCAGCATTGCATTTTATGAATTTGGACATGCACCTAAATTCATGGGCATGTTCTCCCGATGGGTGAAACACTGTGTTAGGATCATTAAACTGCATAATTCCTCCTTGGATTGAGACTTCCCAAATAACTTAAAAGTAAAGTTTAAAATTTGTTTATTAGTTCCAAGTAGGCTTCCATTAACACTGTAATGAAGTTACTGTGAAAACTCCACAGTCGCCACACTCTGGCGCCTGTTTGGATACACCGAAGGTGAATTTAGCACGGCCAATGCATCTAACCAGCACGTCTTTCAGACTGTGGGAGGAAACCAAAGCTCTCGGAGGAAACCCATGCAGACACAGACAGCGACCCAAGCCAAGAATCGAACCCAGGTCCCTGGCGCTGTGCCACCATGCTGCCCTCTCATATCCTTACAATTACTAGCATGAAATGACTTAAAGCACATCAGTCAAGTTTGGATTCAAACATAGGCCTGGGAAACGCAAGGGCATTATAAGCTCCTGTGTCAAAACCTGGCAAATTATTTTGCTTAGTTAAGAAAAAACTGAATCTGCATTTAAATGAAATGTCTAACAATGGTGTGAATTGAGTGAGTCAGATTTGGGTCCAGTAGGACCAGATATGGAGCTCAGTCTCATCTTGCTTCTGTGTAAAAAGATTCTGTATTCAAGCACCACATCAGGACCTGATCACATCATCTCAGCTACCACTCCAGTGCATCACCAAGGCGCTGCTGCATTCTCAGAGGTGCTAACCTTTCGATCAGATGCTAAGCCATAATCCTGGTGGTTCAGGCACTGTTCAAGATCCTATGATGCATTTTTGATTCAACATTCAATCAATGTTACCACAATTCATCTCATTCTTGAGATATCATTGGCTCAGAGTAGCTGCTGCATTTACTAAGATAACATTGATCACTGCACTTGCAAGAGTCGTTAACCTATTGTAAATATTTTCACCCAATTGAGGTGCCATGTTACTCAAACACTTATTTTCATTTCACCACTAAAATATAATATGCACTGGGATTATATAGATGGGATGATATGAATTTAAAATGAGTGGATAGGAAGTTCGTACCTTCCCCAGGTTCTTTCTGAAGGAAGATTATCTTCTGTTCATATCAGGCGTGATTTTCCTGCCCCACTGCGTCGAGTAGCGGGGCGGGAAATATAAGTAGGAGGCCAATGACGGGAATCTTCCCAAGCCACTTAAATTGATCTAATCAGCTTTGCGCGGGGAATGGCGTGAGGCTGATTTTAATATTCATGAGCTCATTTAAATCTGTTTAGTGAGCCCTGGACGGTATTGTCTAGGCTCACTTAGGTTCCGACCTCGCCGGTGGAGGTCCACACCAGCGGAGATCACAGATGTTCCCCAGCAATGGGGATCTGACGTGATGGCCTCGTTGGTGGGACCGGAGACCATTGAGACCCTTGGGAGGTTGGAGGCAGTGCCGGGCTGTGTCCCTCAGGCAGTGCCAGCCTGGCACACTGGCATTGCCAGCCTGGCACAGCGTAGTGCCAAGGGGATGGGGCCTGAGGGTGCAGAGCCAAATCGGGTGGGGGAGGGAAGGGGAATTTTTCATCGGGGGTGGGAGCTGATGGTGGGACTAGAGATCGAGGCCAGCCATTGGAGTCGGGGCTAGCGATCGGGAGCCTGCTGATGTCCGGGTTCGTGGCTGGCGATAGGGGGGAGGAATAAAGTTAAAGTAGTTTATTCATCACAAGTAAGGCTTACATTAACACTGC
This sequence comes from Mustelus asterias, assembly GCF_964213995.1. Lineage (NCBI taxonomy): Eukaryota > Metazoa > Chordata > Chondrichthyes > Carcharhiniformes > Triakidae > Mustelus > Mustelus asterias. The sequence continues at coordinate 83,302,089 of NC_135806.1, read as the reverse complement.
AATGAAGTCACTGTGAAATTCCCCTAGTCACCACACTCCGGTGCCTGTTCGGGTCAATGCACCAAACCAGCGCGTCTTTCGGACTGTGGGAGGAAACTGGAGCATTTGGAGGAAACCCACGCAGACACAGAGAGAACGTGCAAACTCCACACAGAAAGTGACCCAAGCCGGGAATCGAACCCTAGTCCCTGGCGCTGTGAGGCAGCAATGCTAACCACTGTGCCACCATGCCAGCTAACAATCTCCCAGTATAGTGGGATATCGGCACATGCCCAATGGCCCCCAAGCACTCTGCTGCCGGCCTTTCCAGTGGGATTAGGCTCCGCCCCCTTACTGGAGCGAATCGCCTGACGGCCTCTGCATTGCACAGAGTGTGGTAAATTTATGAAACTTAGCTCATCAAAAAAACAGGTGGGAAAAGCTCCTATTTTCCCACCTATTGGGCACTCTGAATTATTTTGGGAAAGTCATGCCATAGTGCCTTACATCATCCTTGGGTCACCCCAAAACATTTACGTAGTTATTATATTTGAAGTGCAGATGGTACTTTGTGCATGGAAATGCTGCAACCAATTTGTAAATAACAATATCCACAAACAGTGAATTAAAAATGGCCCACTAATTTCTTTTTGGGAGTGTTGTTTGGAGGAGGAATGTTGGCCAGGTCAGAGTACAATGGAATAATTTTTGTTGAATTTATTTTTGTTTTTAAAAGGTTTAATTGATTGCTATTATCTTGATTAACAATATATTGTTCTGTTGGAATGTATTTGGTTACTTAAGACAAACTTTGCAGAGAATATGGCCTAAGCAAAGTGTTGGAAAAAGCCTCCTGAGAGTTATTTCTGTTTTTAATTTGCCCGTTCCTCTATTTGGAGACCTTTCATTTGTGGGTCCACATACAGTCAGAAGCTACATCTAATAATACCAGATATATTTATAGATTTCATTGTTGGAAGGTGAAAGCGTTCTACAAACTGAGAGGTCGATATCTATTCATGTGGACATCTCAATAAACCTTGGAGCCAAAAACACATGATAATGCTTGAAAACTTGACTTGGTTTTGTTTCTAACCCTTAAAGGGACAATTTTGTTATGAAATATTGTTCTTTCATGACACTGTGCAGTGTGTAGAAATTGAGGAGATTGCATTGATTCAACATGCTGCCAGTGACATGAGGCCAAAAGGGTATCGATTTTTAATTGAAGTGCTGGTTAAATGTTTCTATAAAATAAACACTGAAAGTTTCCCTGATGGTTGACAGTGATAACAATAAATGTTTTACGTTACGCTATTCAATGTGTTGAACCTGCCAAAGACTCACTTATGAAGCAATATAATTGAAACTTTGTTTGCATCTTAAATGACAATGAAGCTTGAACTTTCAGAGCTCATTTTTAAGTAACTTACTGCTACAAAGCAGTTGTGATTGATTAAAATTTGAGTGTATTGTAGCTCTGGTGATTTAATACGAAAAATCCGATTGCATTTTTTCCAGTAAAGGAGGAAGGAGGATCCTCTGCAGAGGAAGCCAACTCGTCAGCAAGACAAGCCACTTACAAAGAAGATGGATCAAGAAGTTGGACACCAACCTCGGAATCCCCATCCTCCCCTCCTGTGTCACCCTCATTACCAGAGGCTTACCCTTCCCACGGGGACCCATGCCCACCACCCAAGGCCAGTTTAGTGAATGAGTTTGACAGGCAGCTGCTCATATCTCAAAGCCAGCAGACTGCGCTCTTGAAAGATTTTTGGGCAGGATTCCAGCCCCTCATGCGGGACCTCGTACAAGCCACCCGGGAATTAGCTCACGAAACTCATTTAGTTGCGGAGCACACCCACCAGGTGGCTCAGCAGACGAAGGGAGTGGCTCAGAACACCAGAGAGCTGGTGCTGCAGAACCAGCACTTAGTCCTTCACACCCGGGAAATGGCTCAAAACATCTCAGAGATGCGTCTGTCCCTGCAGCAGCATTTCTCCCAAGCATCTCTCCAGCCACTAAAGCCCACCGGGTCTGGGCCTGAACAACTCACCCGCACAGCAAGTTTACACGGCTGCTCTCCCGCGCATCTCCCTCCGCCCGAGAGCCCAGGATCTTCCGGGGTTCAGCACCCTGAAACACGTGGTTTAGCACTGACAAGAAGGAACTCTACAACCCCAGAAAAGAAAAGACGATTAGTCTGACAACTAAGGTGCTCTTATGAAGCAATATAATTGAAACTTTGTTTGCATCTTAAATGACAATGAAGCTTGAACTTTCAGAGCTCATTTTTAAGTAACTTACTGCTACAAAGCAGTTGTGATTGATTAAAATTTGAGTGTATTGTAGCTCTGCAATATCTCAAATGGAAGATGTTTAATTCTTTAAATGTATATTTTAAAATATTTTGTTATATTTTTGAATCCAATGTCTTGTTCAACTTTCATTTTCTACTTTCCAAAGAAGAAAAATATATGCAAAAAACTTAAGATCATATTTGTTAATTTTGCTCAAACTTTATTTTAAAAACCTGGTTCAAAGCAGCAATGTGCAGGTCCATGGCATGACAGGAAAAGTGATTCACAAGCACATAAATTACAAAAGCCTGGAATCTGATCCACCGTTATGCTATCTTCAGCTTCTCTAGGTGACGCATGCTACATTATTTGATGATAGAATTAGCAATAGACATTTATCATGTGAAGCTGGGTAGACAGGACGCTGCCTAGTTCTGCCCTGTTGTTACCAAAGCTGCAACCTGTGCTTCTATTCCTGCAAAAAAAAAAACCCCACAGAGCTTCCCTGATATTGCTGCAATAATGGGTTGGTTAATAAATGCTGGCCTGGGCAGCGACACCCACACCCCATGACAGAATAATAAAAAAAGTGAAAGTTGCAGATTGCAGTCATGTTTTTTGGGTTGCAGAACTCTGAACTCAGTGACGGGCAGCCTTCTCCTCAGCCTCCACTGGGAAGATGGCACATCTTCATTCAATGCCCTCTTCCAGCAGCCTCATGCTGCGTGAAATCAACCGATGCCACTTCGTCACCAACGTTATCCAATTTCCCCAGATGAAATAATCTGAGCAGAAGAGGCAAGTGATGCAGGGGTGAAGCTTGATGCGGCTGGGGCGGTAAAAGAGTGGGCAGGGGTTTTGTGCAGGAACTCATGGGTGGATTCTAATCCAAACTGATCTCCAGCCTCATCCTCTGAGTTATCATCCTCTTTGTTCCTCTTTGCTCTTGTTCTTACTTTTCTCCTCCTCATCATCTTTTTCCTACTTTACCATCCTGCATGGCCCACCCCATTGCTATGGTCAATCTGCAGAAAAGGAGTTATTAGCTAAGAATGGGATAGAAACAGGTGGTAGGCGGCAGGCTCTTGAGTGGGTTGCTCTGCTTGCCTGTTTTCCATGGTTATGTCCATTCCCAGGTATCCCTGATGAGGGAGCTCCCAGTTCAAGGGCAAGTAGGGATGGACAGTAAATCCTGGCCTTATTGCACCCCATGAAAGTTGCATTGGGAGCTGAAGTGACCGGTTGGCACTGAGTGAGTCATGATGGCATTACCCTGTTCAAGTGAGAAAGGAGTTGTGGGGATGTGTATTAGTCATTGCTATTTGGTAAAATAGGTAGGCAAATTGAGGAATCCCAAGTCAGTTCCATGTTGACCAGGTTATATGTTGAAGGGTTTGTTGTCTAACTGTTTGAACAGTGTGCTGCTGCCAAAAGAAGAAAAGGGAATGTGGCTCTATGTTACCTTACCTACTCTGATCAGATCATCAACATTTTCCAGCATTGGATTGGGGTGTGAAAAACTTATTGTGCCAGTGCCACTTCTCATGGCATGAGTAACCTTGTTACCCCATTTACTAACATCAAAATACATCACTTTGTCTCTCCTGATTACTTTTTCAAACTTGTGCCATCTTTTCTGCTTGTGCCTTCTATAATTCTCCTGTATTAGATATTCTTATAAAATGGCACATACTATCAAGCTGACTGAGCCAAACACTCTGGGACAAGTTTATGAGAACAAATTCTAAGTGCCTATCGAGCGTGAAAACAGGAGAATTTCTGATCCATTTGTTAGGCGAGACAAAATTGCACATCTTACGCACTTAAAGAAAGAAAAAATGGACTAGACTGTTTCTAGCCACTAGAGGGAGTGGGCAGGACTTAATTCACCAAAAAGGCTGCTGCAGCAGCGGAGGGCGCCATTGTGCATGTACAGACCTTTGGTTGCACATGTGCAATGGCAACCAGCAGAGAGCTGGCAGGTCTGGGAGATCTCTCAGCGTTCTGCTGCTGCAACCAGCCTCAATGAACCCCCGCCCCCCAGCTATCCCAGGGTCCCACATCCGATTGCCCACCCCCCCCCCCCCCCACCAATCACATGCAGAGTCACAGCCTATCCGATCGGGCTGTCCCTGAAGGCCCTGCCCCCGGCACTACCCACTAAGCAATGCCAGGGTTCCAGGATGGCACTACCCAAGGGGCACTCCCCATTGCCCTTGACCCCCGGGGGGACCTGAATGGCCTTCGGTTCCACCGGTGAGACAAACACAACCAGTCCCTATTCGTGGGGACCATACGTGATCCTTGCCGGGGAGAACCTCTCCCAGCGAGGCCACAAAGGCAAGTGAGCCGAGACAATTGTGTTCCAGGCTCACTAATCACATGGAAATGAGTATTAAAGTAAATATATATAATTTATTCAGTCTCTCGACGGAAATGGGCGAGAGGCTGAATGCACCAGACATCCAGTGCCAGTAAGATCACGAGAGGCGAGAAATCGGGCGTGAAGCTCCTTTCTTAGCTCTTGTGCGATTTTATCAGCTTGCCCCGCCCATCTGGCAAAAATTGCCCCCTCCGTCTTATTTTCCTGTTGCTGCTCACCTGTTGCTCCAATCTTCAACTAAGACTGCCTTTTTAAGGGAGGTGCTCTAATTTTCATGTTTGTTAGGAGATTATTCCTGTTTATTTGGATTTTAGGCCAATCGTTACTCCTATATACATTTGAGCTGCCCCACAAAATTTGCTTGTAAGTACCCCCCCCGGACCATCTATTATATAACTGGCATAACTCATCATGTAGCATTTCTAAGCCAATATTCTTTTTATTGGTACATTCTGTTTTCCCATGTGGATACAAGATGAACCAGAACAATTCAGAACTACTATGATGAACTACGGAGTTAGATGACCTCATATTTACACATCAGAACTCACACTTTGGATGTTGGTCCAGGAATTAGATACATGAGCATTCTCTGACATTTAAAGTCCACAACTTGGAAAGATGCAGAATGGATGGGCCCCCAAATCCTGTCCCCTTTGTCCATACATCAGAATTTCCAGCCAATGAAGGGGCAATGAAGGGGATGTATTGTGATGTAATGCAATGCAAATGAGGAAATTGTTACATACCATTCTGAAGGCACAAGAGGTATCTGGGCCAATGCACTGTCTAGCATATGAAAAGTTATCTATTAAAGAGATGTGGACACGATTAAACATTTTTGAGGACCTCTGAATGATCATAGTGCCTACTTATTGATGCCACAGCAAAGTTCCAATCCAAGAAGTGCTGTGAGTGGATAAATATTGGCTGAATATTTGTTTATGAAAGGGCCAATCATCTCAACCCCAATTTGTTGCTGCAGTAATTCCTCAGGTAAAGTCACTAGATGACTATAGACTGCTCTCCCCTTTGAGAGCTGATTAGTGGTGATTTTTACCTGAGGATCACCACACCTCAGGTTTTACCCGACTGATGATAAAAAGTGATGTTGCAATAGTAATCCTGCTCAGTACGAGAGGAATCGCAGGTTCAGACATTTGTGTTTGTGCTTGGCTGAAGATGTGTGAGATTATATATGACTGAACACTTTTAAGTCAGAATCCTGCTTAAAAGGGTGAGAAGACAGGCAGGCCTCTGCTGGCACAGGAATCAAACCCATGTTGTTGATGGCACTCTGCATCCCAAACCAGCCATTCAGCCAACTGAGCTAAACCGACCTTTTTTTCCTCAGGATAGTGTTCTAGGCTTAACTACCTTCAGCTGCTTCCATCCACCATTAGATCAGAAGTAGGGATGTTCTCTCATGATTGTATTGTGATCAGTTCCAGATAACTCCAGATAATGAAGCTGTTCATGTCCACATTCAGACTTAGGCTGATAAATAGCAATAGCACTTCTGCCACATCAGTGTCAGACAATGACCTTCTCCAGCAGGACACATTCTAACCATCTCCCATTGATGTTCAATAGCATTACCATCAACATCCTGGAAGCCACCATTGACCAGAAACTTAACTGGATCATAGAATCCCTACAGTACAGAAGGAGGCCATTTGGTCCATTGAGTCTGTACCGACCACAATCCTACCCAGGCCCTATTCCCGTAAACCTCATTTACCCTGCTAATCCCGCTGACACTATGGCTATGCTAAATTGACCCATCAACCCAACCCGCACATCTTTGGACTGTGGGAGGAAACCGGAGCACCCAGAGGAAACCCACGCAAACATGGAGAAAGTGCAAACTCCACACAGTGACCCGAGGCTGGAATTGAACCTTAGTCCCTGGCGCTGGGAGGTAGCAGTGCCAACCACTGCGCCACCGTGCTGCCCCCTAAAATATGGATTAGCCTAATATGGATTAGGGCGTGAATATGGATTAGTCATATAAATACTGTGGCTACTAAAGCAGGTCAAAGGCTGGGAATTTTGTGACAAATCATTAACTTCCTGATTCCCCAAAATCCTTCCACCATCTACAACACACAAATGTGATGAAATGCTATCCACTTGGCTACATAAGCATAGCTCCAACAAATCTCAAGAAGTTTACACCATCCAAAGCTGCCAGCTTGATTGGCATCTCATCCACCACCTTAAACATTCACTCCACCACTGATGCACACGGCAGCTGTGTGTATTATGACTATTGTCCGATGGCTCTTAACATCCATCATTATGAAGTACTTCGAAAGGTTAGTCATTTTACCAATCAATTCTGGACTCCCAGATTGCCTGGATCCACTACAGTTCGCCTACTGCCGCAACAGGTCCACAGCAGGTGCTATCGCCCTAGCTCTGCGCTCAACCCTGAAACACCCAGATAACGACACCTATGTCAAACTCCTTTTTATCAACTACAGCTTAGCCTTCAATGCCATTATTCCTATGAAACTCATCTCCAAACTCCATGGCTTGGGGCTCGGCTCCCCTCTGCAACTGGATTCTGAACTTCCTAATCCACCAACCGCAATCAGAAAGGATAGGCAACAACACCTCCTCCACGATCATCCTCAACACCATTGCCCCACAAGGCTATGTCCTCAGCCCCTTACTATACTTATACACCTATGACTGTTTGGCCAAATTCCACTCCAATTCAATTTTCTAGTTTGCTGATGACATCACCATAGTAGGTTGGATCTCAAACAATGATAAGACGGAGTATAGGAAAGAGATAGAGAATTTGGTGAACTGGTGCGATGACAATAATCTCTCCCTCAATGTCAACAAAACGAAAGAGATAGTCATTGACTTCAGGAAGTATAGTGGAGACATGTCCCTGTCTACAAATGGGGATGAAGTAGAAATGGTCAAGAGCTTCAAGTTTTAGGTGTCCAGATCACCAACAACCTGTCCTGGTCCCTCCATGCTGATGCTATAGTCAAGAAAGCCCACCAACGCCTCTACTTTCTCAGAAGACGAAGAAATTTGGCATCAACATTTACAGATGCACCATAGAAAACATTCTTTCTGGTTGTATCACAGCTTGGTATTGCTCTTGCTCTGTCTCAGAACATAAGAAACTACAAAGGGTTGTGAATGAAACCCAGTCCATCACTCAAACCAGCCTCCCACCCATTGACACTGTCTACACTTCCCACTGCCTTGGAAAAGCAGCCAGCATAATTAAGGACCCCACGCACCCCGGAAAAAGTTTCTTCCACCTTCTTCCTTTAGGAAAAAGATACAAAAGTCAGGGGACACATACCAACCGACTCAAGAACAGCTTCTTCCCTGCTGCCAAACAAAACAAAGAACAAAGAACAATACAGCACAGGAACAGGCCCTTCGGCCCTCCAAGCCCGCGCCGCTCCCCGGTCCAGGATTGAATCCTGAATCCAGGATCCCCACCCAATTTTCCAGCCTATCTACATACCAATATCCTATCCACCGAGCTGTCCCTCACAGCTACGATGCTTTGTTCATTACAACCTATTAACTTACCCCCACCCCCCCATTCCAGACCATGTGATCTCCAGGGAGAGGCGAAAACCCAGAGTGAAAAACCCCAGGGCCAATATGGGGAAAATAAATCTGGGAAATTCCTCTCCGACCCCCTGAGGCGATCGAAACGAGTCCAGGAGATCACAATGGCCCCGATCGGAAAATGCTTCCCAACCCTAGTCATTTCCACTTCCACGAACACCATATGAATCCCCTGCCCCCGAGACAGGTTCCCAACTATCCGCAGTCTCACTCTGTACTGGCACCAGCAAGATGATCGTAGAATGAAGCCTTGAAACGAGAAACCAGGAACAATTAGCCCGCGCCGCTCCCTGGTCCAAACTAGATCACTCTTTTGTATCCCTCCATTCCCACTCCGTTCATATAGCTGTCTAGATAAGTCTTAAACGTTCCCAGTGTGTCCGCCTCCACCACCTTGCCCGGCAACACATTCCAGGCCCCCACGACCCTCTGTGTGAAATATGTCCTTCTGATATCTGTGTTAAACCTCCCCCCCTTCACCTTGAACCTATGACCCCTCGTGAACGTCACCACCGACCCGGGGAAAAGCTTCCCACCGTTCACCCTATCTATGCCTTTCATAATTTTATACACCTCTATTAAGTCTCCCCTTGCCAGCCGACTTTTGAATGGACCTACCTCGCATTAAGTTCTCTACACCTTAGCTATAATTGTAACACTACATTCTGCAGTCTCTCCTTTACTTTCCAATATCTGTATAGCATGCAAGAAACAATACTTTTAACATGTGACAATAATAAATCAAAGTCAAAAGCAATTTGTCAAGACCTTTTTAATTTGCTAAACCCCTGACATTTACCACCTAGAATAACAAGAGCAAGTGGCACAGACAAGCTCCCCTCGAGGTCACACACCATACTGACTTAGAAACATTTTGCTTCTTTGGGTCAAAATTCTGGAATTCCCAACCAACAACAAAATGGAAGCATCTTCGCTACATGGAATGTAATTGTTCAAGAAGGTGACTCACCATCAAATTTTCAATGGCAATTAGGGATGAGCAATAAATGATTACTTTGCCAGCAACACCCACATCATACAACTGAATAAGAACTGTTTTAAGCTTCTTGAGTATTGTTGCAACTGTTCAAATGGGGATGAAGTAGAAATGGTCATTTGCAACTGTTAAACAATAGAAGACTATCTTTCCATGCTTCTGACTTTGCAATGTAGGTGGTGGAGAGGCTTTGAGGAGGCAGGAGGTGAATCACTCACCATAGAATATATAGAACAGTACAGCACAGAACAGGCCCTTCGGCCCACGATGTTGTGCCGAGCTTTATCTGAAACCAAGATCAAGCTATCCCACTCCCTATCATCCTGGTGTGCTCCATGTGCCTCTCCAATAACCGCTTAAATGTTCCTAAAGTGTCTGACTCCACTATCACTGCAGGCAGTCCATTCCACACCCCAATCACTCTCTGCGTAAAGAACCTACCTCTGATATCCTTCCTGTATCTCCCACCACGAACCCTATAGTTATGCCCCCTTGTAATAGCTCCATCCACCCGAGGAAATAGTCTTTGAACGTTCACTCTATCTATCCCCTTCATCATTTTATAAACCTCTATTAAGTCTCCCCTCAGCCTCCTCCGCTCCAGAGAGAACAGCCCTAGCTCCCGCAACCTTTCCTCATAAGACCTAGCCTCCAAACCAGGCAGCATCCTGGTAAATCTCCTCTGCACTCTTTCCAGCGCTTCCACATCCTTCCTATAGTGAGGTGACCAGAACTGCACACAATATCCCAAATGTGGTCTCACCAAGGTCCTGTACAGTTGCAGCATAACCCCACGGCTCTTAAACTCCAACCCCCTGTTAATAAAAGCTAACACACTATAGGCCTTCTTCACAGCTCTATCCACTTGAGTGGCAACCTTTAGAGATCTGTGAATATGAACGCCAAGATCTCTCTGTTCCTCCACTGGACTGGAATTTAATGGCACCACATCCCCATTCACCAGTCAGAAAGCTAATGGCAACCCCACCTTATCTATTTCTGGGAGTCTCATTGGGGTCAAAAGTCAATCTAAGCAGTTAACTACCTGCCTTTGGAATTCCCGTTCCTGTAAAGGTGAAGAGACAGTCTCCAAGTGCTGCCAACCAATCAGAGAGTAAGCCCCTCTTCAGCCCCAGCAACCCTACTGGGAGCAGTCACCGCTGCTGAAACTGCAGGAGGCTCCAGAAAAGCAATGAGAAGTCTCCAAAAGACAGGGGAGTGAGGCTGTCTTGTTGGAGGCAGAGAGGCATGTCCCGGTGATGGAGGAATGTAGTTGTTATGGAAAATAAGGGAGGTGTTCTTGTGAGAGGGAGTGGCCCTTGCCACCAGATCACCCTCCATGGAAAATAGTTTGCCCAATCAGGTGAACATGCTAACCCTGAGTTCGTAGAGATGCCATCAGAGTATACCTGACAGCCGACCTATATAGCATCTGCATCTCCCACTCCTCAGCTAGAATAGCAGCAGAGGGCTACAATTGTCCTCGGGACAGTCAAGCTGTCCTTGACCTTCCCTGCCATGACTTAATCACTGGGGGAAATCAGGAAGGCAATGGGCTGTCTACCCTGTGCCTTTCCACCTGATTATATGGCCCACCCACCTCCCATCTGTCCTGCTGGGCAGTTGGGGAGCATAACAAACAAAGAACAATACAGCACAGGAACAGGCCCTTCGGCCCTCCAAGCCTGCGCCGCTCCCCGGTCCAGGATTGAATCCTGAATCCAGGATCCCCGCCCAATTTTCCAGCCTATCTACATACCAATATCCTATAGGGGCTGGTAATTATATTGTGATGTGGAGATGCCGGCGTTGGACTGGAGTGAACACAGTAAGAAGTCTCACAACACCAGGTTAAAGTCCAACAGGTTTATTTGGTAGCAAATACCAATTATATTGTGCCCATAGTATGAAGAAGGGCTTTCAAATAGCTGTGTACAGATTGGTTTTACCTAAATGGTAAGGTTAGTATTCCGCTTTGCCATTCTTTATCAACATTACAGGACTCCCCAGTCGAAGAGGATTGAAGGAAGTAATACGGCCATTGGGCTGAGTAACACATATTTGTCATGTGCAGTGAATGTTGTAAAAGAGAAATAATACAAATAAAAAAAACTACAGGCTGTAAATTTTAATTTTCACTAAAGAATATTTCATAATGAAGCATTAAAATTAATGTCAGTGCTCATTTTTCCACATTATATAACTTCTAAAATAACATATAATTTTTATATAGGTGATTAGCATAGAGGTAAAACTGCCTATTCCTAATTGCCTCAAAGAGGTGAGAGGCCTTCTTGTGGTGGCAATTGTTTTGTAAATTTAGTGTCTTGCTAGGCCACTTAGGATTGGAGACACAGATAATAAAGATGAGGATTAATAGATTTCCTCCCTTGAAGGACATTAGGGAATCAATGGGTTTTTAATATCACAACACAGCAGATTTCATGGTCAGTTTTCTTGCATTAAGCCACAAATTACTTAACTTATCAAATTCGATTCAATGACTTGGCATGCTGGGGTTTGAAATCAGGATCTCTAGGCTTGCAGTTAGTATTGTAACCACTGTCCTACCACTCCAAAAGAAGGTGAATTGTCAGTATGGAAACCACAAAGTAAAGTCGTCACAGCCCCAGATGATCAGAGGCTGCTCTCCCATTTGAGAAGGAGAGCTGAATGGTGGTGATTTTTAACCTGAGGATCACCACACCTCAGGTGAAGGGCAAGGTTGAGAAGGTGGGGCCTTCAGTAATAACCTCAGCTAGTACAGGAATTGGAACCGCACTGCTGGCATCGCTCTGCATCATGAACCAGCTGTCTAGCGAACCGAACAAACTCCAAAGTACAGTTTCAATAAAAAGAGCAAATCATTCCTGCATTAATATGACTGCACACTAGATGGAGCATTCAAACTATAATTTTGATAACATTGTAGGCATCAGTTAATCACTAACTAGGTTTATCACAATAATAGTTAAACGAGGTGCAGAGTGAAATGTGTTACTTTATACAAATTTACTTATGTGCAAAATTTACACTTAGAATAATATCAAAAACATAAATGGAGATCCTCATACAATATTAGGCAACCGCTGGTCAGAGGCTGGGAATCCTGTGGCAAGTATCTCATCTCTTGACTCCTCAGCAGACTTGATTAGGGAACTTAAGATGAAGGAACCCTTAGCGAGCAGTGACCACAATATGATAGACTTTACCCTGCAGTTTGAGAGGGAGAAGCTGGAGTCAGATGTAACGGTATTACAATTAAATAGAGGTAACTACAAAGATATGAGGGAGGAGCTGGCCAGAGTTGATTGGAAAGGCAGCCCAGCAGGGAAGACAGTAAGTAGTCTCACAACACCAGGTTAAAGTCAAATAGGCTTATTTGATAGCATGAGCTTTCGGAGCACTGCTCCTTCAACAGGTGAGTGAAGAGTTGGGTTCACAAACAGGGCATATATAGACACAGACTCAATTTACAAGATAATGGTTGGAATGCGAGTCTTAACAGGTAATCAGATCTTTACAGGTGCAAACAATGCTAGTGGAGAGAGCGTTAAGCACAGGTTAAAGAGGTGTAAATTGTCTCAAGCCAGAACAGTAAGTGAGATTTTGCAAGCCCAGGCAAGTCATGGAGTTACAGATAGTGTAATGACTTGTAGTGGCATTGGTGGAGATCTTTCAGGATCTCTCAGGAATCACTAGAGGCAGGGAGGGTTCCAGAGGACTGGAAAGTAGCGAATGCAACACCGCTGTTTAAGAAGAGAGAGAGGCAGCAGACAGGAAATTATAGGCCGGTTAGCCTGACTTCAGTCATTGGCAAGATTTTAAGAGTCCATTATTAAAGATGAGATCGCAGAGCACTTGGAAGTGCATGGTAAAACAGGACTGAGTCAGCATGGCTTTGTCAGCGGGAGGTTATGTCTGACAAATCTGTTAGAGTTCTTTGAGGAGGTAACAAGGAAGTTAGTTAAAGGAGAACCAGTGGATGTGATTTATTTAGATTTCCAGAAGGCCTTTGACAAGGTGCCGCATAGGAGATTGTTAAATAAGTTAAGTGTTCATGGTGTTAAGGGTAAGATCCTGGCATGGATAGAGGATTGGCTGACTGGCAGAAGGCAGAGAGTGGGGATAAAGGGGACTTTTTCAGGATGGCAGCCGGTGACTAGTGGTGTGCCTCAGGGGTCAGTGCTGGGACCACAACTTTCCACAATATACATTAACGATTTGGAAGAAGGAACTGAAGACACTGTTGCTAAGTTTGCAGATGATACAAAGATATGTAGAGGGACAGGTAGTATTGAGGAAGCAGGGGGGCTGCAGAAGGACTTGGACAGGTTAGGAGAGTGGGCAAAGAAGTGGCAGATGGAATATAATCTGGAAAAGTGTGATGTGATGCAGTTTGGAAGGAGGAATGGAGGCATAGACTATTTTCTAAATGCGGAAATGCTTAGGAAATCAGAAGCACAAAGGGACTTGGGAGTCTTTGTTCAAGATTCTCTTAAAGTTAATGTGCAGGCTCCGTTGGCAGTTAGGAAGGCAAATGCAATGTTAGCATTCATGTCGAGAGGGCTAGAATACAAGAGCAGGGATGTACTTCTGAGGCTGTATAAGGCTCAAGTCAGGAGTATTGTGAGCAGTTTTAGTCCCCATATCTAAGAAAGGATGTGCTGGCCTTGGAAAGGATCCAAAGGAGGATGAGGAATGGTTGAGGACTCTGGGTCTGTACTCGTTGGAGTTTAGAAGGATGAGGGGGGATCTTATTGAAACATACAGGATACTGTGAGGCCTGGATACAGTGGATGTGGAGAGAATGTTTCCACTCGTAGGAAAAACTAGAACCAGAGGGCACAACCTCAGGCTAAAGGGACGATCCTTTAAAACAGAGATGAGGAAGAATTTCTTCAGCCAGAGAGTGGTGAATCTGCGGAACTCTTTGCTGCAGAAGGCTGTGGAGGCCAGGTCATTGAGTGTCTTTAAGACAAAGATAGATAGGTTCTTGATTAACAAGGGGATCAGAGGTTATGGGGAAAAGGCAGGAGAATGGGGATGAGAAAAATATCAGCCATGATTGAATGGCAGAGCAGATGCGATAGGCCGAGTGGCCTAATTCTGCTCCTATGTCTTATGGTCTCGAAGCCTGTCCACCATCCCCAAGGAACAAGTCGGCAGTGACATTGAATACACTCCACTTGTGTGGATGAATGCAGCCCAACAACACTTAAGAACCTTGATACCATCCAGCAGGACAAACAGCCCACTTGATTGGCACTCATTCACAAATATTCACTCCCTGCATCCAGTCACAAACATTCACTCCCTCCACCATTGAAGCATAGTGGCAGCAATCTGTACCATCTATAAGATGTACTGCTTGTATTAAGATGCTTGTAACAAGATGTATTGTTACAGTACAGAAGGAGGCCATTTTGAAAGAGGTGTGGGACCCAAAGCCGTAGGGAGATGGAAGAGAAGGTTGAGGACAGCACAGAAGTTAAAGAGAGCACATTAAGTAGTAAAGACAGTGTCAGTAATCCTAGTAAGAAGTCTCACAACACCAGGTTAAAGTCCAAAAGGTTTATTTGGTAGCAAAAGCCACTAGTAATCCTAGTACCAGACAGATCAGGCAAAAGCAGAGCAGAGAGCAAGGGAAGTCCAGATTAAACTGCATTTATTTCAATGCAAGAGGCCTGACGGGCAAGGCAGATAAACTCAGGGCATGGATGGGTACGTGGGACTGGGATATTATAGCAATTACTGAAACATGGCTAAGGAAGGGACAGGACTGGCAGCTCAATGTTCCACAGTACAGATGCTATAGGAAAGATAGACCAGGAGGTAAGAGAGGAGGGGGAGTTGCACTTTTCATTAGGGAAAACATCACGGCAGTACTGAAAAGGAATATATCCGAGGGTTCAGTCTATTGAGTCTATATGGGTAGAACTGAGAAATAAGAAGGGGGAAATCACTTTGATAGGGTGTACTATAGAACCCCAAATAGTCAGTGGGAAATTGAGGAGCAAATATGTAAGGAGATTACAGATAGCTCCAAGAAAAATAGGGTGGTAATAGTAGGGGATTTTAACTTTCCCAACATTAACTGGGACAGCCATAGTATTAGAGGGTTGGATGGAGAGAAATTTGTTGAGTGTATTCAGGAGGAATTTCTCATTCAGTATGTGGATGGCCCGACTAGAGAGGGAGAAAAACTTGACCTCCTCTTGGGAAATAAGGAAGAGACAGATGTGTTAGTGAGGGATCACTTTGGGACCAGTGACCATAATTCTATTAGTTTTAAGATAGCTATGGGGAATGATAAGTCTGGCCTAAAAGTTAAAATTCTAAATTGGGGCAAGGCAGGAACTTTCAAAAGTTTACTGGGGGAGTCTGTGGGAAGGCAAAGGGACGGCTGGTAAGTGGGAGGCTTTCAAAATTGTGTTAACCAGGGTTCAGGGTAAGCACATTCCTCTTTGAGGGAAGGGCAAGGCAGGTAGAAGTAGGGAACCCTGGATGACTCGGGATATTGAGGCCCTGATCAAGAAGAAGAAGGAGGCACATGACATGCATAAGCAGCTGGGATCAAGTGAATCCCTTGAAGGGTATAGGGGGTGTAGGAGTAGAGTTAAGAGAGAAATCAGGAGAGCAAAAAGGAGACACAAAATTGTTTTGGCAGATAAGGCAAAGGAGAATCCAAAGAGCTTCTACAAATGCATAAAGGCCAAAAGACTAACTAGGGAGAGAGTAGAGCCTCTTAAGGATCAACAAGATCATCTATGTGCGGATCCACAAGAGATGGGTGAGATCCTAAATGAATATTTCTCATCAATATTTACTGTTGAGAAAAGCATAGATGTTAGGGAACTTGGGGAAATAAATAGTGATGTCTTGAGGAGTGTACATATTACAGTGAAGGAGGTGCCGGTAGTCTTAAAGTGCATCAAGGTACACCTTGATACACCTGATGAAGTGTATCTCAGGACATTGTGGGAGGCTAGGGAGGAAATTGCGGATCCTCTAGCAGAGATATTTGAATCATCGATAGTCACAGGTGAGGTGCCTGAAGATTGGAGGGTGGCAAATGTTGTGCCTGTGTTTAAAAAGGGCTGCAGGGAAAAGCCGGGGAACTACAAGTCAGCGAGCCTCACAGCTGTGGTGGGTAAGTTGTTGGAAGGTATTTTGAGAGATAGGATCTACAGGCATTTAGAGACGCAAGGACTGATTAGGGACAGTCAGCATGGCTTTGTGAGTGGAAAATCATGTCTCACAAATTTGATTGAGTTTTTTGAAGGGGTAACCAAGAAGGTAGATGAGGGCAGTGTAATTGATGCTGTCCACATGGACTTTAGCAAGGCCTTTGACAAGGTACCGCATGGTAGGTTGTTGTATAAGGTTAAATCTCACGGGATCCAGGGTGAAGTAGCTAAATGGATACAATATTGGCTTGAAGACAGAAGCCAAAAGGTGGTTGTAGAAGGTTGTTTTTCAAACTGGAGACCTGTGACCAGCGGTGTGCCTCAGGGATCGGTGCTGGGTCCACTGTTGTTTGTCATTTATATGAATGATTTGGATGAGAATATAGGAGGCTTGGTTAGTAAGTTTGCAGATGACACCAAGACTGGTGGCACTGTGGACAGTGAAGAAGGTTATCTCAGATTGCAACAGGATCTTGATCAATTGGGCCAGTGGGCTGACGAATGGCAGATGGAGTTTAATTTAGATAAATGTGAGGTGATGCATTTTGGTAATTAACATCGTGGGCCGAAGGGCCTGTTCTGCGCTGTACTGTTCTAATTGAACCAGGACAGGACTTACTCAGTTAATGGTAGGGTGTTGGGGAGAGTTACAGAGCAAAGAGATCTCGGGGTACAGGTTCATAACTCCTTGAAAGTGGAGTCACAGGTGGACAGAGTGATGAAGAAGGCATTCAGCATGCTTGGTTTCATTGATCAGAACATTGAATACAGGAGTTCGGGAGTGTTGTTGAAGTTGTACAAGACATTGGTAAGGCTACACTTGGAATATTGTGTACAATTCTGGTCACCCTATTATAGAAAGGATATTATTAAACTAGAAAGAGTGCAGAAGAGATTTACTAGGATGCTACCGGGACTTGATGGTTTGAGTTACAAGGAGAGGCTGGATAGACTGGGACTTTTTTCTCTGGAGCGTAGGAGACTGAGGTGTGATCTTATAGAGGTCTATAAAATAATGAGGGGCATAGATTAGCTTGATAGTCAATAGCTTTTCCCAAAGATAGGGGAGTCTAAAACGAGAGGGCGTAGGTTTACGGTGAGAGGGGAGAGATACAAAAGGGTCCAGAGGGGCAATTTTTTCACACAGAGGGTGGTGAGTGTCTGGAACAAGCTGCCAGAAGTAGTAGTGGAGGCGGGTACGATTTTGTCTTTTAAAAAGCACTTAGACAGTTACATGGGTAAGATAGGTATAGAGGGATATGGGCCAAATGCGGGCAATTAGGGCTTTTTTAAAAAGGGGGCGGCATGGACAAGTTGGGCCGAAGGACCTGTTTCCATGCTGTAAACCTCTATGACTCTATGATTTGGCCCATCATGTACTCACTGACTCTCCAAATGAACATTTTGACTTAGTGCCATTCTCCTGCCCTTTTCCCCATAACCCTGTACATTGTTGCTATTCAAGTAATCATCTAATGTCCTCTGGAATGCTTCTATTGAACCTGCCTCCACCACACTTCTAGCCAGTGCATTCCAGACCGAACCACTTGCTGTATGAAAAAGCCTGTAATAGCATAGCACCCCTCAGGTGATGTCAAGACACTTAAGGCTTTGTTAGAAACAAACAGTATTTACCGATAAAGAAAAAATTGGGTAGAAGAGCTTTGGGACAGAGCCCCAGTTCTTATCTGCTTATTACATTGCTGCTCGATGATTCTGCGCAAGAGATTACCCTACATCTTTTAGGGTAATCACTCACTCTCCATTCCCATTGGTCCTTCAAACGAGATGACCTCTTCTGCTGTGCTGTTTTAAAGAGACAGACACCACAATCACTTTTGTCACATCGCATTTGCTTTTTTTGCAAATCACTTTCAATCTCTGCCCCTCATTCTCAATCCTTTTATGAGTCAGAACAGATTCTCGCTATCTACTCTGTCCAGCCCCCTCAAAGTTTTGAACACCTCTAACAATTATCCTCTTAGCCTTCTCCATTTCAAAGAGAACAGTTACAACTTCTACAACCTTCTTCATCCCTGGAACCATTATTGTAAACCACTTTTGCACTCTCCCCAGTTCTTCCTAAAGTGCCCAGAACACACAATATTCCAGCTGGCGTCTAACTAGTGTCCTATACAATTTCAGCAGAACCTACTTATTCTTGTACTTTATGTCCTTATTAACAAAGCCTAGGATACTGCATGTTTCATTAACTGCTCTCTCCACCTATCCTGCCGTGTTCAGTGACTTATGTACACACAATGCTCCTGCACACTGTTTAGAATTATACCCTTTATTTTATACTGTCGTCTCTCCAAGTTCTTCCTACCAAAATGAATCACCTCACACTTCTCTGCACTGAACTTCATCTGCTACCTACCTGCCCACTCCATGCACATATCTATGTCTTTTTGAAGTTCTGCACTGTCCTTCTCACAGTTTACAATGCTTCCAAGTTTTGTATTATTCACATGTATCACCATTCCTTCATTGTTGCTTGCTCAAAACCCTGGAACTCCCTCCCTAACAGCACTGTGGGTGTACCTACGCCACATGCACTGCAACGATTCAACAATGCAACTCATCACCACCTTCTCAAGGGCAATTAGGGATGGGCAGTAAATGCTGGCCTAGCCAGCAACACCCATATTCCATGAATACATTTTTAAAAATTGCAAACCTGGCACCTATCTGAAAATTTCCTCACGTTGCTCCCTGAATACTGTCAAATTCAAACTATATTCATATTCAACTGCTGCACAAACAATCCTCCAATGTCTCATAGAAGTGGCATTTTGATGTAATGAAGAACAATTAACTAATCCACCATCAAAAATATTAAATCATTTAAATAACAGAGGTAAATTGCAAGCCAGTCCCTAAAATATGTGTATTTGTGGATAAAAAGAATTTTACTGGAGAAATGTTAAATAACATACTTATCCTGAGGTGGGAGTGACCTGCATGTATTTTTCGGCTGTGGTTTCACTAACACTGGAGTTTCTGATCTTAGATCAGCATCAATTAGCTGCCAACAGTAACTGATTTATTTTCTGACTGTAAATTTGACCGTGACATTAAGGAGAGCTCAGGCTTACATGTGCACTGCTTTGCTCCGAGCCACCAAATTTTTAATAAATGAAAATATGCACATGAATATTCACTCCCTCAAAATGTTTAACTAAATGCTGCTTACATTTGTAAAATTAAGTAATGTATTCCCAAAGCATTTTCCGACTTGGTTTGACTCAGCTGGTGTTATATAATACTTCATGATTGAAATAGTACATGGTAAAGAAGGCATGTAGGGATTTGGTGCTGATTTTCTTTCTATTAGTGCCTGGACATGGAGCATTCGAGGCATGTCACTGGTACGGTCAAAACCTTTGCATCCAAGTTTACTGGGACCAGTTAAAAGTATGATAATGACTTGAAACAAAAGCATGGCACAAAAACATCTCCTGCATTAAAGTAAAGTTTATTTATTAGTCACAAGTAGGGCTTATATCAACACTGCAATCAAGTTACTGTGAAATTCCCCTAGCCGCCAGACCCCAGCGCCTGTTTGGGTCAATGCACCTAACCAGCATGTCTTTCAGACTGTGGGAGGAAACTGGAGCACCCGGAGGAAACCCACGGAGACATGGGGAGAATGTGCAAACTCCACACAGACAGTGACCCAAGCCAGGAATCGAACCCGGTCCCTGATGCTGTGAGGCAGCAGTGCTAACCACTTAGCGGTGCTAACCATTAATTACATCAGTTCGCACCAGGAAGTAAATGCCTCCCTTGTGAAGAGAACTAATGTTTGCTAAGTTGCAAGCAGAGAAAGGTTAAAGGGAAATCTTTACTTTAATGCTGTCCTGAAAAACATAATCAATGGAAATGCCCTAGGCGGGGAGGGGGGGGATATTTTTCTGCTTTCTACAATTGAGGCCTTACTTGGAGAAAGAGGAGAATGGACAATGGACAGGTACTCCCAGATGCCTAAGGAAGCGCAACAATATTAGAAGGTGGCTCACACCCATACATACCTATTTTCTACAACCTCATTCTTAAGAAAGGCATCCATATAAGAGCCCCCCAAAAAAGAGCTCTGTGTAGAGAAGATGGAGGGTATCACTATAGAGCTAGCAAGCATCTGTCTGATAGGCCATTTAGATACTTTGCATTTCTTGTTCTCCATGCACCTTTCTCTATGTTTGTCAGAAAAATAGCTACTTTCTGCAATTGCAAAACCTCCCTTTCTCCTCTTCTGCATTCCACATCTTCTTCCCCGGCAACATCAATAAAAAGGTACCACAAGATTACAAGTATAAACTAAGCATATCTTATTTCTTGTGTCGACTGTGGAGCTATCACTAGAATTCAGTTGAGACTGTTTCTATTTATTTTGTACAGGCCTCTTACACCCTTTGGAGAGGTCCAAATCTCAGAGAAGTGTAAAAACAATACGGTAATAATAGTAGGCAATTTCAACTTCCCAAATATTAATTTGGATAGGCAAAGTGTGATAGGCTTAGAGGGGGTGGAATTTTTAAAGTGCACCCAAGCTTTTTGATTCAATACATAAAGAGAGGAAGCAGTACTGGGCCTAATTTTAGGGAAGGAAGCTGGGCAGGTGGTAGAGGTGTCAGTGAAGGAGCAGTTCGGTGATAGTGACTATAACTTAGTAAGATTTAAGATAATTATGGAAAAGGACAAAGATGGACTGGAAATAAAGATTCTGAATTGGGGGAAGGCTGATTTTAATAGGATAAGACAGGATCTGGCCAAATTGGCCCAGGAACAGCTACTTGTAGGAAATTCTACATCAGAGCAGTTGGAGTCATTCAAAAAGGCAATAGAGAGAATATAAAGACAACATATTCCTGTAAAGGTAAAGGGTGTTATTAAAGAATGAGAGAACCCTGGAGATCATGGGATATATAGGATTGGAGAAGGAAAAAAAGGGAAGGCTCAAAACCATGCAAGCCCTAGAGGAGTGTAGAAAGCATTGGGGGGATGGGGTACTTAAAAAAGAAATTAGGAGAGCAAAGGGGGAATGAAAAAACACTGGTGGGGCAAAAGTAAGGAAAATCCCAAAATGTTTTATAAGTATATTAAGGGTAAGAGGGTAACCAGGGAAAGAGTAGGACCTATTAGGGACTAAAGTGGCAACCTGTGTGTGAAGCCGAAAGACACAGGTGAAGTATTAAATGAATATTTTGCATTTGTGTTCACTATGGAGAAGGATAATGTAGGTACAGAAAACAGGGAGGGAGACAGTGATATAATTGAACAGATTTGCATTGAGAGGGAGGAAGTGTTAGTGATTTCAGTGGGTTTAAAAGTGGATTAATCCCCAGGTCCAGGTGAAATGTATTCTCGGCTGCTCTGTGAGGCAAGTAAGGAGCTTGTAGGGGCTCTGATGTTAATTTTCAAATCCACTCTGGCCACAGGTCAGATGTCAGAGGACTGGAGGACAGCTACCATGTTACAATTATCCAAGAAGGGAATTGGGAAAAAACAAGAAATTATTGGGAAAAACTCCGAGGGACAGAATTAATCTCCATTTGAAGGGCAAGGGTTAATCAAGGATAGTCAGCATGGCTTTGTTAAGGGCGGATCATCGCTGGAACTCTATCACCTCACCCACCATGGAATCAGCGTGGCGAGGGTCCAAAGGTGAGAGCCCATGGGATCCAGGGTAATTCGGCAAATTGGATCCAAAGTTGGCTTTGTGGCTGGAGACAAAGAGCGAAGGTCGAATGTTGCTTTTGTGACTGGAAGCCTGTGTCCAATGGTGTACCGCAGGGATCGGTGCTGGGTTTATTGCTGTTTGAAATGTATATTAATGATCTAGATGGGAACATAGGGAATATGATTTGTAGGTTTGCTGATAACACCAAAATTAGTGGTGTGGTAAATGACAAGGAGGAAAGTCTTAGGTTACAGATGGGCTAGTCAGATCGGCAGAACAGTGGCAAATGGAATTTAACACTGAAAAGTGTGAGATGATGTATTTTGGGAGGACTAACAATACAAAGGAATACACAATGAAGTAGACAGGACCAGAGGGACCTTGTAGTGCATGCCCAAAGGTCTTTGAAGGCGGCAGGACAGGTAGATAAGGTGCACATAGGATACTTGTCATTTTTAGCCAAGGCATAGAACATAAGAGCAGGGAGGTTATAATGGAGCTGTATATAACACTCATTAGACCATAGCCAGAGTGAGTGTAATTTTGGTCACCACACTATAGGAAGGATGTGATTGCACTAGAAAGGGTACAGAGGAGATTCACCAGGATGTTGCCTGGGCTGGGTTTTTCAGCTATGAAGGGAGGTTGGTTAGGCTGGGGTTGTTCTCTTAGAGCAGAGAAGGCTGTCGGGGACCTAATTGAGGTGTACAAAATCACGTGGGACATAGATAGGAAGAAACTTTTCCTCTTAGTAGTGGGGTCAATAACCAGGGGGCAGAGTTAAGGTAAGGGGCAAAAGATTTCGAGGGGATTTGAGGAAAAATCTTTCTGGAATCTGAAACTCACTGCCTGAAAGGGTGGTAGAGATGGGAACCCTCACCACATTTAAGAAGCACTTAGATGAGCACCTGGAACGCCATAGCATACAAAGCTATGGGCCAAGTGCTGGAAAATGAGATTAGAATAGGTAGGTGCTTGATGGCTGGCGCAGCCACAGTAGGCTAAAGGGACTCCTTTTGTGTTGTAAAACTCTACGATTCTACGACTCTAACTGCATCCAACTCATCTGGATTTTGATTCACATCATGGAGGAAATTTCCTCCTAGTTTCTCCACCTCCACCACAAAGGAAACTCTGTTAATACAGTGTTCAAATCCTTTTCTCAACTCAGATTTTATGAGAAGACATCTACTTTTCTTGGCTCTGTTATGGAAATTTGACAGAAATAGTCTAAAAAATAGACCGGTTATGGATAGTCTTTTCCTTTTGAGTATTAGGAATATCAAAGAACTTTGTAAACAGTATTCAGTCAAATTGTGCGTAAGGGTTCCAGTTCAATAATTCTCAATAAGTCTGATTTCACAATTCTGGTCAAGCTGGTTCTGGAATCTTTGCGTACTATGATGCAAGTAAATAGGAATCTAAGGTAAAGAGAAAAGCTAAATTCACCTGGTTCAGGTAGGTCAGTTTTTTAAAATGATTTCTGGATTCTGCCTGTATCAATGTGCTTTGGCTGCGGGTGAACTAGGAGTGGAGAGAGCAATAACTCTTCTATGAAACTACTTCTTATTTTTGCCCGCTTGCTGCTGGGAATCTTGCCAATGGGTGTGCCAGACTATCTGATTTAAAACTGCCAAGTAACAGCCTACAGGCCTGTAATGACTCAAAGGTCTTACTGGAAAGGAACATATATTTTACAGAATGCAAAGTAACACCATCATCATTGTGTACACACACTAGTCACTAACTGGGACTACAGTTCACCAGGTCCAGTCCTGGGTCTGCCTTATAAAAGGCTCAGGTAACCTGTTCCAACTGGGTAGGCCACTGCATATTACAAGAGGAATTCACACTTAATGAACCCCACAGGGAGATCAATCAGTGATTCCCCATGGGGGTCATCACAGGGCCATATCTAAACCTAAAGCCCTAGATATATGGCAAAAAGTGTCATGTAGGGCCAAACTGCCATGTAGATCAAAGGGTGCTCACGCATTTACAGAACTTGAGAGAATATCCAATGAATCAATGATTGGTACATTATTCTTATCCTTGCCCATTTCATTCTTTTCCTTCTTTCTTCCTCTTCTTCTCTTTGAGTCACTGTGGGTGGAACTCAGAAACAGGAAGGGTGCAGTCACTATGCTGGGGGTGAACTACAGACCATCCAACAGCCCACAGAAAGTGGAGGAAAGGATATGTCAGGAGATTCTGGATATGTGCAGAAAAAATAGGGTTGTTGTAGTGGGGGACTTTAATTTCCCTGGTATAGACTGGAAAGTGCTTAGAGCTGGGGTTCCGGACGGGAAGGAATTTGTAAAATGCATACTGGAAGGTTCTTTGGAACAGGATGTAGATAGCCCGACTAGAGAGGGACCTAGTTCTAGGAAATGAGCCCGGTCAGGTCGTCAAAGTTTCGGTAGGGGAACGTGTGGCAAATAGTGACCATAACTCTGTTAACTTTAGGATAGTAATGGACAAGGATGAGTGCTGTCCTACGGGCAGGGTGCTAAATTGGGGGAAGGCTAACTGTAGCCGGATTAGGCAGGAATTGGTGGACGTTGATTGGGAGGGGATGTTCGAGGGTAAGTCCACGTCTGGCATGTGGGAATCTTTTAAGGAACAATTGATAAGGCTGCAGGATAGGCATGTGCCTGTAAAAAGGAAAGATAGGAAAGGTAGGATTCGAGAGCCGTGGATAACCAGGGAAATTGATGATCTGATTAAAATGAAAAGGGAGGCGTACGTTAAGTCCAAGCAACTGAAAACAGATGGAGCTCTGGAGGAATACAGAGAGAGTAGGAAAGAACTCAAACGGGGAATTAGAAGGGCAAAAAGAGGTCACGAGATGTTCTTGGCAGATAGGATTAAAGAGAATCCTAAGGCATTCTATTCATACATTAGGAACAAAAGAGTTGTCAGGGAGAAAATCGGACCTCTCAGGGACAAAGGAGGGGAATTATGCTTAGAACCCAAGGGAATAGGGGAGATCCTAAATGAATACTTTGCATCGGTATTCACGAAGGAGAGGGACGTGTTAACCGGGTGTGTCTCGGAGGGAGGTGTTGACCCGTTAGAGAAAATCTCCATTACAAGGGAGAAAGTGTTAGGTTTTTTAGGGAACATTAAAACTGACAAAGCCCCAGGGCCTGATGACATCTGTCCTAGACTGCTCAGGGAGACGAGAGATGAAATTGCTGGGCCTCTGACGGAAATCTTTGTCGCTTCTTTGGACACAGGTGAGGTCACTGAGAATTGGAGGATAGCGAATGTGGTCCCGTTGTTTAAGAAGGGTAGCAGGGATAACCCCGGAAATTATAGGTCGGTGAGCTTGACGTCCATGGTAGGGAAGTTGTTGGAGAGGATTCTTAGAGACAGGATGTATGTGCATTTAGAACGGAACAATCTCATTAATGACAGACAGCATGGTTTTGTAAGAGGGAGATCGTGCCTTACAAATTTGGTGGAGTTTTTTGAGGAAGTGACAAAAACGGTTGATGAAGGAAGGGCCGTGGATGTCGTCTATATGGATTTCAGTAAGGCATTTGACAAAGTCCTACATGGCAGGTTGGTTAAAAAGGTTAAGGCTCATGGGATACAAGGAGAAGTGGCTAGATGGGTGGAGAACTGGCTTGGCCATAGGAGACAGAGGGTAGCGGTCGAAGGATCTTTTTCCGGCTGGAGGTCTGTGACCAGTGGTGTTCCGCAGGGCTCTGTACTGGGACCTCTGCTATTTGTGATATATATAAATGATTTGGAAGAAGGTGTAACTGGTGTTATCAGCAAGTTTGCGGATGACACGAAGATGGCTGGACTTGTGGATAGCGATGAGCATTGTCGGGCAATACAGCAAGATATAGATAGGCTGGAAAATTGGGCGGAGAGGTGACAGATGGAATTTAATCCAGATAAATGCGAAGTGATGCATTTTGGAAGAAATAATGTAGGGAGGAGTTATACAATAAATGGCAGAGTCATCAGGAGTATAGAAACACAGAGGGACCTAGGTGTGCAAGTCCACAAATCCTTGAAGGTGGTAACACAGGTGGAGAAGGTGGTGAAGAAAGCATATGGTATGCTTGCCTTTATAGGATGGGGTGTAGAGTATAAAAGCTGGAGTCTGATGATGCAGCTGTATAGAACGCTGGTTAGGCCACATTTGGAGTACTGCGTCCAGTTCTGGTCGCCGCACTACCAGAAGGACGTGGAGGCGTTAGAGAGAGTGCAGAGAAGGTTTACCAGGATGTTGCCTGGTATGGAGGGTCTTAGCTATGAGGAGAGATTGGGTAAACTGGGGTTGTTCTCCCTGGAAAGACGGAGAATGAGGGGAGATCTAATAGAGGTATACAAGATTATGAAGGGGATAGATAGGGTGAATGGTGGGAAGCTTTTTCCCAGATCAGAAGTGACATTCACGAGGGGTCACGGGCTCAAGGTGAGAGGGGCAAAGTATAACTCAGATATTAGAGGGATGTTTTTTACACAGAGGGTGGTGGGGGCCTGGAATGCGCTGCCAAGTAGGGTGGTGGAGGCAGTCACGCTGACATCGTTTAAGACTTACCATAGTCACATGAGCAGCCTGGGAATGGAGGGATACAAACGATTGGTCTAGTTGGACCAAGGAGCGGCACAGGCTTGGAGGGCCGAAGGGCCTGTTTCCTGTGCTGTACTGTTCTTTGTTCTTTGTTCTTAAACTGCAGACTGACCCTCTTGGTCCTTTAGCTGAAGTGATTTGCCCTTAGCATTGCCACATTGTGCAGGATACAACAGACGTAGATACCTTAGGTTGAATTTTACCTGCCCTTTGGAGACTGGCTGGGAGGCAAGAAGGCTGGCAAAATCATGCAGAAAGGCATTGGGAGTGTTCCCATCATGCCATTTTGCCTATGGCAGAAAGGGACAGATCACCCACCAGCCGGGAGCCAAATTGAACCTTGTAAGTGGCTAATTAAGGGGGCTTTTTTGCATCAGGGTGGCCTGTGTCCACAGGGGGAGACTGTCCAGTAAAACCTGATAGCTGTCCAGTGGGATTTGAGAATGGGGGCCCTCATTTTTGGGAACACCATAGTCACGGAGAGGCCATGTAACAGCAATAGCCGCCCATGCGGCAAGACGTCGCCTCTGCTTTACGACTCCCACCCTGATCATTGGGGTCTGCCGCCCTGGTTCCAGCATCCTTCAATCCCATTTACTCCTCTTTGGGGGTCCCTTGGCCATTGAGTCATCCTCTCCTTGCAGCTGCAGCCTCAGCAATGGCCAAGTCAAGTGGTGATGCTGCTAAAGATGCCAAATTGCCAGCCCTCTGAATGGACCATCAACCCTTATGAACAGGTCACTGCCTTTAATTGGGATGTCAGCCCTAGCGATGATCACATAAGAACATAAGAACATAAGAAATAGGAGCAGGAGTAGGCCATCTAGCCCCTCGAGCCTGCCCCGCCATTCAATAAGATCATGGCTGATCTGACGTGGATCAGTACCACTTACCCGCCTGATTCCCATAACCCTTAATTCCCTTACCGATCAGGAATCCATCCATCCGCGCTTTAAACATATTCAGCGAGGTAGCCTCCACCACCTCAGTGGGCAGAGAATTCCAGAGATTCACCACCCTCTGGGAGAAGAAGTTCCTCCTCAACTCTGTCTTAAACCGACCCCCCTTTATTTTGAGGCTGTGTCCTCTAGTTTTAACTTCCTTACTAAGTGGAAAGAATCTCTCCGCCTCCACCCTATCCAGCCCCCGCATTATCTTATAAGTCTCCATAAGATCCCCCCTCATCCTTCTAAACTCCAACGAGTACAAACCCAATCTCCTCAGCCTCTCCTCATAATCCAAACCCCTCATCTCCGGTATCAACCTGGTGAACCTTCTCTGCACTCCCTCCAATGCCAATATATCCTTCCTCATATAAGGGGACCAATACTGCACACAGTATTCCAGCTGCGGCCTCACCAATGCCCTGTACAGGTGCATCAAGACATCCCTGCTTTTATATTCTATCCCCCTCGCGATATAGGCCAACATCCCATTTGCCTTCTTGATCACCTGTTGTACCTGCAGACTGGGCTTTTGCGTCTCATGTACAAGGACCCCCAGGTCCCTTTGCACGGTAGCATGTTTTAATTTGTTTCCATTGAGATAGTAATCCCATTTGTTATTATTTCCTCCAAAGTGTATAACCTCGCATTTATCAACGTTATACTCCATTTGCCATATCCTCGCCCACTCACTCAGCCTGTCCAAATCTCTCTGCAGATCTTCTCCGTCCTCCACACGATTCACTTTTCCACTTATCTTTGTGTCGTCTGCAAACTTTGTTACCCTACACTCCGTCCCCTCCTCCAGATCATCTATATAAATGGTAAATAGTTGCGGCCCGAGTACCGATCCCTGCGGCACGCCACTAGTTACCTTCCTCCAACCGGAAAAACATCCATTTATTCCGACTCTTTGCTTCCTGTCGGATAGCCAGTCCCCAATCCACTTTAACACACTACCCCCAACTCCGTGTGCCCTAATCTTCTTCAGCAGCCTTTTATGGGGCACCTTATCAAACGCCTTTTGGAAATCCAATCACATAATTGGTCACAACTGGGATTAAGCATCTCTGGATCCCACCGCTGGGAGAAACAGTTGCTTTTTGCTCTCAGCCCCAACAGTGAGCCTTCAGCCTTCAGGGTAGGATTCTGGCTCTTGTCAGAGCTGCAGAACAATACCCCTTGTGACCAGGCAGCATACTCATTGAGCCCAATGGTTCAATATCACTAATTTAGATTCATAGAACATAGAACATAGAACATTACAGCGCAGAACAGGCCCTTCGGCCCACGATGTTGCACCGACCAGTTAAAAAAAAACTGTGACCCTCCAACCTAAACCAATTTCTTTTCATCCATGAACCTATCTACGGATCTCTTAAACGCCCCCAAACTAGGCGCATTTACTACTGATGCTGGCAGGGCATTCCAATCCCTCACCACCCTCTGGGTAAAGAACCTACCCCTGACATCGGTTCTATAACTACCCCCCCTCAATTTAAAGCCATGCCCCCTCGTGCTGGATTTCTCCATCAGAGGAAAAAGGCTATCACTATCCACCCTATCTAAACCTCTAATCATCTTATATGTTTCAATAAGATCCCCTCTTAGCCGCCGCCTTTCCAGCGAAAACAATCCCAAATCCCTCAGCCTCTCCTCATAGGATCTCCCCTCCATACCAGGCAACATCCTGGTAAACCTCCTCTGCACCCTCTCCAAAGCCTCCACATCCTTCCTGTAATGTGGGGACCAGAACTGCACACAGTACTCCAAGTGCGGCCGCACCAGAGTTGTGTACAGTTGCAACATAACGCTACGACTCCTAAATTCAATCCCCCTACCAATAAACGCCAAGACACCATATGCCTTCTTAACAACCTTATCTACTTGATTCCCAACTTTCAGGGATCTATGCACACATACACCTAGATCCCTCTGCTCCTCCACACTATTCAAAGTCCTCCCGTTAGCCCTATACTCAACACATCTGTTATTCCTACCAAAGTGAATTACCTCACACTTCTCCGCATTAAACTCCATCCGCCACCTCTCGGCCCAACTTTGCAACCTGTCTAAGTCTTCCTGCAAACTACGACACCCTTCCTCACTGTCTACCACACCACCGACTTTGGTGTCATCAGCAAATTTGCTAATCCACCCAACTATACCCTCATCCAGATCATTAATAAATATTACAAACAGCAGTGGCCCCAAAACAGATCCCTGAGGTACACCACTTGTAACCGCACTCCATGATGAATATTTACTATCAACCACCACCCTCTGTTTCCTATCCGCTAGCCAATTCCTGATCCAATTTCCTAGATCACCCCCAATCCCATACATCTGCATTTTCTGCAGAAGCCTACCATGGTGAACCTTATCAAACGCCTTACTAAAATCCATATATACCACGTCCACTGCCTTGCCCCCATCCACCTCCTTGGTCACTTTCTCAAAAAACTCAATAAGGTTAGTAAGGCACGACCTACCTGCCACAAAACCATGCTGACTATCACCTATCAATTCATTACTCTCCAAATAACTATAAATCCTATCCCTTATAATTTTTTCCAACATCTTGCCGACAACAGAAGTGAGACTCACCGGTCTATAATTCCCGGGGAAGTCTCTGTTCCCCTTCTTAGCACATCCCTGTGACATAGTTACACTGCCGTGTCTGTACATGAAGAGGAGGTATGCCCAAGGCACTGCATGGAATTATATTGAGGAGGTTATTTATATTATGTTCATACAGTGTAATGTCTGTAGGTTTAATGCTATGAAATTATTTTGCCAGATGTAGTTTCTTGCAATTTATTCTGCTTTTCCTCCAATTGTCTTTCTTAGACTGGTTATCAAACCTGAAATGCAAGCGTTTTGTAATAATTTTCATTGTCGAGGCACATGGATTTTTTCCTGTTATTTTGACCAGAATAATCAGGGCCTGAATTTTACATTCGGAGGTCAGGCAGAGGGCGGCATGGTGGCACAGTGTTTAGCACTGCTGCTTCACAGCGCCAGGGACCCGGGTTCAATTCCAGCCTTGGGTGACTATCTGTGTGGAGTCTGCACGTTCTCACCATGTCTGTGTGGGTTTCCTCCGGGTGTTCTAGTTTCCTCCCACAGTCCAAAGATGTGCAGGTCAGGTGGATTGACCATGCTAAATTGACCCTTAGTGTTGATTACTGGAGTAAATGCGTGGGGTTACAGGGACGGGGAGGGGGTTGGATCTGGGTGGGATGCTCTGACGGGGAGTTGGTGCTGTACCTCCTTCTGTACTGTAGGAATTCTATGTGTGCTTGATTCAATCAAATGTAAAATAATGTCAAACGACGATGAGCTCACTTCCCGACATCATCGTGCATGTGTGAACTGAAAGGCCTTCCGCTCAATGAATGTGTTGATCGTCTGCGACCACGAGACACAGGTTCTCCGGGGGTGATTTTACCAGTGCATTGCATCCATTTTTGGGCGTGCAAACTTGGTAAAGCTGGAAGTGAGGCGAGTAGCGTGATCCGCGCCCGCGTCCGCGCCGATTCCCCCTTTACCAAGACCTGAAAATGGCCGTTTGCATGCATTTAAATTGAATTAATGGGCTGCACACCCAACTTTACCAGCACTTCCCCCTTTAGCACCGCGTTAGCCAATCGGGAATCGGCGCGAAATGGGCATGCTCAATATAAGTCCGATTCGAGCACTTCATCAGTGAGGAGTTGGTGAGGAGGTAAGTGCATAGTGTCTCTGCAACTCACGGGTGTCCTGTTGTTGCGGCCGTTTTCTTCCTTGGGTCGGTGGTGGCTCTGTGAGTGTGTGGGAGCGGGGTGCGCTGTGGGGGCTGTTGCTCTGCAGGGTCTCCGATGTCCGACGTGCAGCACGGACCCCCGGGTCTCAGCACTGACCTCGGGTCTTGTGGTGCTGCTGGGTCCTAGTGCACCCAGCTCACTTCCAGCCGAAGGATGTGCACAAAGTCCTTGCAAATTGCACTGCTGCAGTCTCTCAACTTTGCAAGGAGCTGTGATTGTGGGGAGCATGTGGCTGGGGGAATTGGGGGGCGGGGGGGCTGTGATTGTGGCTCTGCTAGGGGCAAGCAGCATTGCATAACCTCCACATTTGTTCCTCTCCACCTCCCCCACCTCCCCCGCCTCCACTTCAGAGTGACGAGATGGCTTTTGCGATTCAACCAATCGATCGAGCTGTTCTTTTGGTTGCTGCTGGAGCTGAAGCGGAGCTGGAGAAAGAATTGCAGGCACAGGTGGCCCAGGCCTTACCACTTCCAGGACCAAGGGGAGACGACCACCAGAGGCAGGAGGTGGCCGCCATTCACCCAGACGGGGGTGTAGGAGAAGGAGGGAGCAGAGACCCCGGCAGGTCCATGCACGAGTGTCCTTCGAGCAGATGTCGAACACCGTATGCTGCCAACGTTTCCGACTCCAAAAGGAGACCGTGCAACACCTGTGCAACCTGTTGCAGGACCTGGCACCTAGGGGCTGGGGGGCGGTGGGGGGCACCCACTCTCGGTGGCTGTCAAATTGACAGCCGCTCTGAACTTCTACGCGACTGGTTCTTTCCAGACCCCGAACGGAGATGTCTGTGGCATCTCCCAATCTGCCGTGCACACCTGTGTGAGGCAGGTCACTGAAGCTCTGTATGCCCGGGCTGGCCAGTTCATCAACTTCAACCTGGACCAGGCGCAGCAGGAAGCCCGGGCTGCAGGGTTCGCAGCCATTGCGGGGCTGCCGAATGTGCAGGGGGCGATCGACTGCACACACATCATCCTCAAGGCCCCCTCCAGAATCCACGAAGATTTCTTAATAGGAAGGGGTTCCACTCCCTGAATGTTCAGCTAGTGTGCGACCATAATATGACCATCATGCGCCAGACATCCAGGCAGCGTGCACGACAGCTTCATTGTCAGGAGCTCGGACATCCCGGAGGCATTTGAGGAGGAGCCCAGGCTGCGGGGGTGGCTCATGGGTGACATGGGTTACCCGCTTCGGACATGGCTGATGACGCCTGTGCGGAGGCCTTTGTCTGAGGCGGAGACCCGCTATAATGAGGCCCATGTAGCCACCCGTGCAATGATGGAGAGGTACCTTAGGCTCCTCAAGATGCGATTCCTGTGCCTGGACCGATCTGGCGGGGTCCTCCAATACAGCCTAGTGATCTCTTCCCACATTGTGGTCATGTGCTGTGCCTTGCACAATCTGCCTCTACAGAGAGGTGACCCATTGGAGGAGGAAGAGGATGTGGAGGCTGACCAGCCGGCCGTCGCTGGGGAGGATGACCAGCAGGAGGAGGAGGAAGAAGAGGAAGATGAGGAAGAGCACACCTTGGATCACACCCAGGCGCTGGAGGGCTGGCAGCTCAAATGAGGCATGCAAGGGTGGCTAGGGAGGCCCTGATCACCAGGCGGTTCAGTCGCTAGGGGTTTGTGTCTGTGGGTTCCATTCCCCCCCCCCCTGCCCCCCACCCCCCCCCACTCCCCACCTCCCATCCCCCCCCCCCCCCCCCACCTCCCATCCCCCTCCCCCCCCCCCCCCCCCCCCCCAACCTCCCCATGCCTTCTATATATCCTGCACAATGTCACACCGGAGTGGTGGGCCTGGGTACTCTGTGTTAGCGAGTTTTTTGGCAGGCAGGAGGGTGATGACGACTCGCTGAGCACCATTATGATGATGCCCTGGTGCAAACTAGTCTGACTCCTACCTGAGCTCCACATGCACGCTGGCACCTGGTCCCACGTCTGTGTAGTGGGTAAGGGATCTGAAACCCCCATACAGGGCTCTGGGGCGGGTGGGGTGGAAGATAGGAGGGAATTGCTCATGGGTCTGGGGAACGAATGGCTTCCTTTTCTCAGGGACACAGCATTGAGGGGCCTCCCAAACTGACATCAGCATGAAGCATCTGTCGGGTGATCATCAATGGAACAGGAATCATAATCGAGACAAATTAGTCGCAGGTGGGTATTGAAAAAATATTTATTTACAATAAAGATGTTTAAATAAGACATTCTAACATAAAAACTTGTGAACAGAAAACGTTAAGGTGCTGACATTTCTTTCTAACTCGTGCAGCCCTTCATCCGTGCCATCTCAGCGCAACTACAACTTCCTAACCTATCGTAGCCGACCACTGCATCTCAGTGACTCCCCAGACTATACATTGGAGGTGGAGGGGGCCAGCTGCCCTACCTCGCCCCATGGCCTGTGATGCGCGTGGCGGGCGTCCTCTGGAGGCCCTGGACCTTGAGAGCCCTGGCCTGCTTCCCGGTGTCTGGGATCTTTTCATGACACCCCCTCCACCCTGCTGCTCCTGAGATGCCGCGGTGCCAGGAAGGGGGGAGTCAGGAGTGTTGCCACAGCCACAGTCTCCTGGCTGGAAGGCCCCAGCATGGGCTCGAGCCCTTCCTCCTCCCTTGGGGTTCTTGTTGGCCCCTGGGTCACTCCATGGAACGGCGGTGCTTCTGCAGTGAGCTCCAGAAACTCCGGCATCACCTAGCACTGCCAGTCCTGGAGGACCACCTGTATCCTATCTATGGTGGTTGACCACTCTGCGATGGCCACTTGAGTCAGGGGTCATCTCTCAAAGGCCACAGCAAGTGCCCTCTAAGACTGGGCCACATTCTGCAAGTCCTCAGTCATGGCCCTCTGAGACTGGGCCATGTTCTCAAGGGTTGCTGCCAAAGCCCGCTGTGTCTCAGCACTGTCCCGCTGGGTCTCCTGCAAGCTCTCGAGCCTCTCAGCCATGGGCCACAGAATCTCGAGAAGCCTATTCAGTCTCTCAGCTGTGACCTGCTGTGACTCGGTCATCGCTTAGAGCCTGCCATTCATGGTGAGGATCCCCTGCCCCAAGCTTTCCACTGCAGACACCACCCTTGCAGTGTTGGCCTGGGAAGCACGCATGACAGGCAATAGCTGGTCTGCCTGCAAGTTTAGGGACTCCTCCCAACAGCCTCGCAGTCGGTCCAGTGTGGCTGTCAGCCTCTCCTGCATTCCCTGGCTCTGTTTCTGCATCTCCAGCAGCTGAGGGAGAAGTGATCACAGAGGCCCAGCATGTAGCCTAGGGCCAGCTGAGTCCTCACCTCCAGCAGGCCCCCGCTCACCAGAGGTCTTGGACGTTCCCTCCTCCACCCCGATGTACATCAGCAGGTGTCATGCTCACCAGATTGTGACCCAGAAGCTCAACACTAACTGGATCCACCGATGTGTCAGTCTCTGGGATGGTGAGTTGTGAGGTACAAGCTGACAAATAAACAGCCTTGGAGGTCCCTTCACCCATATCCTCCGAGGACTTGTCCGAGCTTTCTGGACCAGGAGGGGCGGGAGCTGAAGCAGTGGCTTGTGGTCCAGAAGGCCCCGGGGTGTCCAGATCTGTCTCTGTAACACAGAACACAAGGTTAAGTGCAAGGGAGGGAGAGGAATCCAGGATGCCAAACACATGACTCACATGTCTCCATTGAACATAGAACAAAGCACCAACAAAATTACATCACAGGAGCAGGCCCTTCGGCCCTCCAAGATTGTAGCGACCAGGTTACCCATCTGATTTGTTAGCCCCTACCCTTCCGGGGGCCATATGCCTCTATTCCCATCCCATTCACATAGCTGTAGAGATGCCCCTTAAGGGTCACTATCGTATCTGCATCCACGACCTCCCCCGGCAGTGAGTTCCAGGCATCCACTACCCTCTCTGTGCAAATAAACATGCCTCGTACATCTCCTTTAAACCTTGCCCTTTGCACCCGAAACTTGTGCCCCTGAGAAGTTGCCTCAAAGTGAGTGGGGGAATGACAGGTGCTCACATCTTGACGGCAGCCCGACCATGCTGTCACTGACAGCCCCCATCTCCCCTTCTCTGGAGAGCTCCAGCGCCCGCTCCTCAAAGGGGGTGAGGACCCAGAGGTCTAGCTCACCACCCGCTGTCTTTGCCCTCTCACGGGTGTTGTGTTCGATCTTCCTCTGTGGAGACAGAAGGAGCCATAAAAGAAATGATGGCATGACTCCTGCAGAGTATCAGGTGGTGGCCCTTGAAGGGCAAGCACAGTGGAGCTCTTGGGGGGATAGGAAGGAGGTGCTTGGGGGTCAGGAGCTGGAAGCATGCAGGGTACTGGGAATGGGAGGATCTGGGGGAAATTTGGGGGAAGATGCAAGATGGGGTTCAGCACTCACCCTTGCTGCACGGATGAGGTCATTGACTTTTTTCCGGCACTGCTTCCAGGTTCGGGGGGCCAGTGTCCTGGCACTGACTGAGGCAGCGACTTCCTCCCAGGCTGCATTTCCATCAGCCCCCTGGGTCTGTGTTCTCCTGGGAGGAAGAGGTTGTCCCACCTCGCCTCTGCTGCATCCAGCAGCCTCCCGAGGTTGCCCTCAGTAAATCGGGGGCTGGTCGTGCACACATTTTGTGAGGGAATGCCTGCCTGCCTGTCCATTCTTGTGTTTTTGATGGAGCTGCCCCTCATTAGGGCAGATCAGCTGCAGGCAGTTTGGCAGAGCATTCCAGCAAATTACATGCAGTTTGCTTGTTATCGTTGAGGGGAAGGCAAGTGAGCACGTGCAGCTGTGCTGATGGGGAGGGGGGGTTGGCGAGTGGTGGATGTGCCTCAATGATTGGGGACAGGGGAGAGACAGCGAGGTGTCACACAGCCATCGGATTCCAGAGGAGATGGGGGCCTTGTGCGGGAGGGTCCGGGGTGGTGGTGAGGGGGATCACCCTGCCTGATATCTGTAGGGTGGAGGGTGGATCACTCTGCCTGAGATTGGTGGAGGGGAGGGGGGCGGTGGGGGGGGGGGGGGGGGGGGGGGGGGTAGGGGGGAGGTCCACTGCCACTCTGCCTGAGATCGATGGAGGCGAAAGGCAGAGGGGGCAATCGGTCTGGGTGGTGGGTGGGGGGGAGGGATAAGGGGGTCAGTAATGTTGTGGGGGTGGAGCAAAGTCTGTGGGGGCCAGGGGGAGGCATTATCCGATCTGGGCGCGATGTGGCAGGGGAGCGCTTTTCAATTTTTTTCTACAGCACATGAGCAGTCGAAGGTTCCGATTGGAGCCGCAGCGTTTCGGGCGCAATAAGCCTCGCCCACAGTGCAATTCAGACTTGCGACTTTTTTTCAGGCTAAGTGAATATGGGGGCGCCTGAGAACAGGTTTCCAAGTCGGATCTGAATTGCGTCCAGATTCAGCACTTAGAATCAAAATGGTAAAATTGCCCCCTCCAAGTTTGTGCCCCGGCAGTTCACACAATGCTTACACATTGTGACACTCACAGATACCAAGGTTATTCATGGCTTCTGATTAGATGGATGGTCCTTGGGTGATAAAGGCTATCCCTTGAAAAGATGGCTCATAACCCCACTCCAGCAACCAAGAACAGAGGATAAGGAGAGACACAGTGGAAGTAATGCCTCCACAAGGGCAATAGTGGTGAGGACCTTTGGGCTGCTCAAGATGTACTTTAAAATACCAGACCAATCGCAGGGAGCATTGCAGTATCCCCCAGAGCGGGTCTTCCTCATAGTCGTAGCCTGCTGTGCCTTACACAATCTAGGTCTGACAAGGGGAGATCCAGTGGAAGCTGAGGCAGCTCCACAGGCCAGGAAGGATGACTGCATTGATGGTTCAGGGGAAGAGCCTGGGAGGCGCAAGGTGAGGACACTGAGGCAGACAACAGGAACTTTCAAGGAGACAGGGACACGAGGGATGCTTAGATCCTGCGAACCACCAGCTAGGCATCCAAAGCACTGATGCTTCCTCACTCCAATGGCAGCATCTCCTTTACAATCATTCATTATATACTGGAACAACCCAAAACTCTTTCACCACTCTTTGCCCTCCCACCTTCCATGGCCATCAGGTGCTGAGGCCATGACAGAACACCAGGATAATTACTGGATTGCTTCCAGACAGCTTCACCAACCCCCCCATTACTTCTGGCAGTCTTCAGGGAGTTGCCTTTGCAGTTTTGAAACCCCTCATTAGACCCGACGTGTTCTCTCTCTCTCTCACCTGCACTGGAAACCTTATCAATAGTCACGTTTCATGTGAGGCGAGCCTGAATTGGCCACTCAGTGTAATATTATGTGAACTACGTGATCTTGGCCAGGAGCGGGTTTTACATCTGCCTCTGGCCCCGCTGACTTTGAGCGCACACCGAACATAAAAACCAGGAGGACCAGGTTAATTTATCAACCACAAAAAGCCATTCAACCATCCTGAGAAATAGCTTCTGCTATGTGGAGTTAAATGAATGTCTCAAGTTACTAAATTATTTATACGAAGACTTTCATTAACAGAGCTGAACAATGCAAGCAAGAAAAGTAAGGACTTTATTTTGAAAGGATAGTGCTAATGTTGTGGTGGTGTGAAGGCCTTTGACCCGGAAGCAATATCGGCAAGGAAATTTGGCAATTATTTTTAAATATTTGGGGACCTATAATTGTTTTCTTGAAAATGTTTGATAAGGACTTTTAAGAGTTGATACCACTTGTATAGGGTAAGAGTTTATACCACTTGTATAGGGTAAGAGTTTATACCACTTGTATAGGGTAAGAGTTTATATCACTTGTAAGAGGATCAGTTATAATGTTTGGATAATAAGTAATATTGGTCCATGTGGCCTAATGATTCTTGACCTGGAAGCAGTACCAACAGGAAAGAAGTTAAAATATGGACGTGTGGGGCACACAAGAGCAGATAAAGAGAACAACTGGAGAGAGGAGGTATTTAGCAAGCTGAGTCAGAGAACTAGAATCCTGAGCAGTTGGAAAACGTGACTAGGACTGTGGCTGCTGTTCCTTTCACTGCTGAGTGATTGAATACTTAGAATTAACCAAAGCATGCAAAGGTGATAGTCGTTCTTGTGGATCCATGCTACCATGACTGATAGGAGCTGAGAGTTGAGAAGGTTCCAGAAAGAATTGCATCGTGGTGCAGAAGGTCGCTTGGAAGAACCCTGTTTACATGGATTCAGCTGCCTGCAAAGCATCAGCTAAGTCCTTGAAGGAAAGATACTGGAATTCTGCATTGGGAAAATCTGAGCTTGCAAGAACTTTGTGGCTGAAAATGTTTACAACCGAGAAATTCTGAGAGATAGTCTTTGTGGTATCTGCTGTTTCATGCATAAGTTATTGTTTGTACCATGTATGTTGATTCTAATTTGTGTTAAAGTAAAGATTACAAAAAGTAAAATCTTGTCTGAGAAATTAATTCATTTTGGGGCCATTCAATAAATTTGATTTGTTTGGTTTACAGATCTCCATGGCGATGGAAAAATTAAGTGATGAGGCCTGCCATAGACTTACCAGCCTAACTTCCCTTTTTTTGATGCCTAATAAGATCATCTCTTGGCATCCCATCCCTGCCAGCTGCTGGCAGGAGAGAAGGTAGGTCCAGAATCCCTGTCCATTTCCTTACTATCCACCCCATTCCTCATGTTTCCTGCAACCACACTGTAAATCATGCATGTAGATGTGGGATCTTGGCTCCACATATGGACAAGGCATATCTGTCCAATTATTTATCTTCTGAAGCCTTTGGTTGATGTCAAGTGTTTCACAACAATTGTTTGAGGGTCAGTGGCCCCTTTTCATATGCCTTCCACCTCTTGAGCTGCTGAAATTACTCTTAGTAAGAAGTCTCTCAATACCAAGTTAAAGTCTGACAGCTTTTGGAGTGCTGCTCCTTCCTCAGGTGAGTGTCAGTGGCAGCCATGATGTGGACATGCCAGCGTTGGACTGGAGTGGGCACAGTAAAAAGTCTCACAGCACCAAGTTCAAGTTCACCAGGTTTATTTGGAATCACAAGCTTTTGGAGCGCTGCTCCTTCCTCAGGTGAGTGACCACACTGTGACCCTCACTCACCTGAGGAAGGAGCAGCGCCCCGAAAGCAAGTGATTCCAAATAAACCTGTTGGACTTTAACCTGGTGTTGTGAGACTTCTTACTGTGTCCACCCCAGTCTACCATTTGCATCTCCACATCAAAATTACTCTTGGGTCTATTGGTATGCTCCTGCTTGCTAGGAGGAATTCCTACATAGATGTCTAATTAAAACTAAACAAGAAGCTCAACTCAGGTAGTACCAGGGGAAAAAATGATAGGCCCAAGTTCCTTCCCAATCCCGCTGAACTGGAATCAGGAAAATCCAATCCCTGGTAATTTGATCTGCTTTCTGTCCAACATGGCAAAAACAATAATGGTAGATAATTGAGTCTCCTTAGTTAGGAATCCAGGGCTACAACATTAGCACTATCCTTTCAAAATAAAGTCCTTACTTTTCTTGCTTACATTGTTCAGCTCTGTTGATGAAAGTCTTCGTATAAATAATTTAGTAACTTGAGACATTCATTTAACTCCACAAATCAGAAGCTATTTCTCAGGATGGTTGAATGGCTTTTTGTGGTTGATAAATGTAATGAATGGAGGATAAAAACACAAAGATTAAATTAATGGAAGTGAAATTGAGAATAGCAATGCTTTGCATCCAGGTGGAAAAGACAAAACCTACTCCATTAACTGAGAAAACAAGGTTGTCTATTAGGATGAAAGCACAACCGTTTGGTTCTTAAACAATTAAATGGTTTTATAAATTAAAAGAGTTGGTTAGAAAACAATAAATGACTGTGATGCTGTCGTAAATTTTGCTAGTCATGCCAGCTATGTGCTCGGTAAATCTGTGGGTTAACATATAAGTGACAAATTTGCTGAAGAATATAATTGTCTATTGTCTGCTTTATGATTCAGCTCAAGGCCTCGTGCAACATTATGCGAAACTGCCCTCAAATTATTCTGTCGTGATTCACACAGTTATTCCAAAATGACTTACATGTCAGCATTTTTATTCATCGTGCCTCAGATCTCCTTGCTGGAAGTGGTTTACGTGACACATGTACACGAGTCAATATATAACAATGAAATAGTGCTTAATCATAATTTAAACAGTGTTTTACTCTTTTAGTTCTTATGTTCAATCCCACTAAAGATAATCAAAATATTGGTATTAAGAAAATATATGGGTGGGATTCTATGGCCTTGCTTGTCCCAAAACCATAAAATCCCACCCGAGGTCAACGGACCTTCCCATTGTCTGCCCCTCGCCCACTCCTATTCCCCTGGCGGGTGGGGCAGTAAAATTCTCGCCTATAAATCTTGCATTATTTATTGCTGTCTCCTCCAGCTAATTGCATTCTTCTGGGCCAAGCACAAGCACCTAGAAAAAAATCTCAGCTTTCGGGGGCTACCATGGCCTTTTATGTGACCATTCGATATAGGAGTAGAATTATGCTATTCGGCCCATTGAGTCTGTGACTCAATCATGGCTGATAAGTTTCTCAACCCCATTCTCCTGCCTTTTCCCATTAACCATTGATCCCCTTACCAATCAAGAATCTATCTATCTCTGTCTTAAATACACTCAATGACTTGGCCTCCACAGCCTTCTGTGACAATGAATTCCATAGATTCACCACCCTTCGGCTGAAGAAATTCCTCCTCATTTTGGTTCTAAAGTGTCGTCCCTTTACATTGAGGTTGTGCCCTCAGATCCTCGTCTCTGCTACTAATGGAAACATCTTCTCCACTTCCTTATGTACCCAATTGTAGTCTTGTTAAGAACCACAATCTC
Source organism: Mustelus asterias (assembly GCF_964213995.1). Lineage (NCBI taxonomy): Eukaryota > Metazoa > Chordata > Chondrichthyes > Carcharhiniformes > Triakidae > Mustelus > Mustelus asterias. Next base: position 83,260,795 of record NC_135806.1, on the reverse strand, counting down.
ATGGAGCTAATCACAGTATCGGTGAGCTAACTGCAGTCTCTCAGACGTAATCACAATCTTCTAGGACAATAATTCAATTTCTGGAAGGAACCACAGTGTGGTGAGAGCAACTGCCATTTCCTGGAACAACCCTCAGACGTTTGGAAAGAAGAACTAACTTCAGTCTTCTGGATCTACGTTTACCAGAGGTAACCAAGTCTTCTGGAAGGAAAAACAGTCTCCTGCAGCAAATTGCAATTTCCAACTCCAGTCTCTTGGAGTTAACCACAGTCTCCTAGATCTAACTGTGGATACTTGGAACAAATCATAATCTCCTGGAGATAAGTCGATTCCCCAAGAGAGTTGGGAAGGAATTGCGAAGATTTATTTCTTGAATATGCTGGACATTCGTTTTTTTTGTCTCGACCAGGGCATGGTAGGGGGTGGAGCATGCTCTGATATTAACCATCCGCAAGATGTGATGAGCTTGTTGAGTCAAAAGACCTTTTCTTGCCATTTCTTTTTATTGTCTGTTCAAATTAATACATTTGAAAACTAAGATCTTTGCATTTCCTACGTCCATTTTTAATTTAACAATTCTGTTGTCAAAAATGCCTCCAATAAAATATGTAAACAGTAAACTTATGATATAAAATAATCATGAAGTGATTACATGGGTAGGGAGGGTGAGGGCATGGAAGGACTTTAAAACAAGGATGAGAATTTTTAAATTAAGATGTTGCTAAACTGAGAGCCAACGTAAGTCAACAAGGACAGTGGAGATTTGTGAGTTAGACTTTGTCTTACTCTTCCATGGGATATGGGCATCATTGGCAATGCCAGAATTTGTTACCCACCCCTATTTGTCCTTGAGAAGGTGGTGGTGAGCCACATTCTTGAATTGCTGCAGTCCATGAGTTGCAGATACACCCACAGTGCTGCTTGGGAGGGAATTCCAGGAATTTGACCCAGTAACAGTAAATGAAAGCCATATTTTTCCAAGTCAGGATGGTTTATGACTTGGAGGGGAATTTACAGGTGGTGGTGTTCCCACTCATCTGCCACATTTGTCTTTCTAGATGGTAGAGGTTGTGGGTTTGGAAGGTGCTATCGAAGGAGCACCTTGTAGATATTGCACACAGCTGTCATTGTGCATTGGTGGTGGAAGAAGTGAATGGTGAAGATGGTGCATGGGGTGTTGATCAATCAGGTTGCTTTGTCTGATGGTAGCAGGCTTCTTGTGTGTTGTTGGAGCTGCACTCATCCAGGCAAGTGGAGAGTATTTCAAACTCCTGATTTGTGCCTTGTAGATGGAATCATAGAATCCTACAGTGCAGAAGGAGGCCATTCAGCCCATTGAGTCTGCACCAACCATAATCCTACCTAGGCCCTATCCCCATAACCACATGCATTAACCCTAGCTGGTCCCCCTGACACTAAGGGCAATTTAGCATGGCCAATCCACTTAACCCACACATCTTTGGACTGTGGGAGGAAACCGGAACACCCAGAGGAAACCCACGCAGACACGGGGAGAATGTGTAAACTCCACACAGGACTTTGGGGAGTTGGGAGGTGTTACTCACCACAGAGCTCCCAGCATCAGACCTGATTTCATCTTTGTATAGCTGATCCAGCTCAGTTCCCGGTCAATGGTAACAGTCCGTTGGAACTTGAGGCTGGATTTTTCCTCCGGGGCAGGATTGGGATTTTCACAGGACAACCTCCCCTTAATTGGCAGACAGGTTTTCTGTCCAACTGAGGTGGCAGGTGGACCCTCAGAGCTGGAAGGCTAATTAGAAAAGGGTGATCAGTATGTACAGCAGGAGGCTGTGATCAACTGCATATAATTAAGAGAGTGGGTGCTTCAAGATGGGGGTTATCTTTCTCCAACATTTTTGTATTTTAATTTCAGTATCCAATTATCCCACTGTTAGTGGGAGGTCGGAGTGGCAGTGACAGGGGTGGAATTCTTCTGCAGGGTGGCCTTTGGCTGCTCCTGCACCCAAGAAGTCAGGGAGGTCCTCTGCCAAATGCCCTTCGCCAGGCACCTTGAACTGGCTTTGCTGGTGCAGAAAACTGGAGGCTAAATGAAAACTTCCTTGAATTAGATTCATTAAGGCTCTTAATGAGACAAATCAGCCATTTCCTGCATGAGACCAGGGAAGTCCTGGCTAGCCCTGCTCAGAGGTGGAATGGAGCTGTTGAATTGGCATGCTGAATGGTGAGACTAATGTTTAACTCTGTCATCTCCGATCTTAGCTCCAGCTTTGAGCTAAAAATCTAGCCATTGGTGTGAGTCAAGACATGGGCAGCAGGGTGTTGGATGACCTCTATCTTATGGCTCACCCAAAACTCTGTGAAAATAATTTCTAGTGCTTGGCAACACCTTATCAATCATTGACGTGAACACACTCAAATGAAACGTCATTTGTAGCTGAGTGACTGAGGTCAGCCATGTTCAGGTCACAGTGTAACAAAGTTAAGGAATATGGGATTGAAGTATTGCCAATTATTTGTTAAACAAACATCATTTTTTGAAGAGATTGATGAAAAAGGCTCATGCCCTGCATGCATTTACTTGAAATTAACATGAACTCTGGAAAGTTTTGACATGATGTTTAACGAACTTGCCCCATTTTGGTTCACCACCTTCTCAATTTGCATCCCCTCTCTCAATCTCACCCCCCCAAATTCACTCGAAACAGAACTATTTGCCACCTGAGCCAGTTTATATTGACTATTTCAATGGCTTTCCTTAGCAGCTCATCTATGGCACTGAATTTGTCTCATGAAAGCTTGATTGAACCCAGAATTGCCAGGATAAAGTGAGGACCTAATTATAGGAATGTAAGAACATAAGAAATAGGAGCAGGAGTAGACCATACAGCCCATCAAATCTGCTCAACCATTCAATCTGATCATGAAAGTTCGTAAGCCTCAAAGAAATCTCTACATTCTCACCTGCTCCCCATACCCCTTGATTTCTTGAAAGATTTGTCTTTTTGTTGGGTCACTGCCAGTTGCAGGATTTCCTGATTAGCCCAAGAAGCAGAATTCTGTACAGCATAACAAATCCATTGACACTAAGAAACAGAACCAGGATTTGGAGTCACAATGCTACATTGACCAACATGCTGACGACTAGCCACATTTAGCTCATTGGGATTCCAGTTTTGACATGTTAATCATTAGCCACATTTAGCTAATTGGGATTCCAGTTGTAGATAATTTGTTGTAACTGACAGGTTAACCACTAGCCACATTTAGCTAATTGGAGATAATTTGTTGTAACTGATTAGTAAACACAGCAGGACAAAGAGTGTTGTATGTTGCTATGGTTGTCTGAGGAAGAGGTTCAGAGGCAGAGGCTGGAACTTCTCGACTATTCATGGCGATGGGACCTTCCAGTCTTGCCAATGGCACACCCCTGCCCTGGGTTTCCTGATGGTGAGAGGTGCTTTCAAAGGGAAACCCTGCTGACAATGGTGGGACCACCGCTGGTCAATGGCGGGCTGCCCCCTGCTGCCATGAAACACATGGCCAGTTGTGCGGTAAATTCCGCCCATTGAGTCTAAACAGTAACTATTTATTGTAGAGCCTAACTATATACGGATATACAAACAGTAGGCTCCTGCAGTTTAAGCCATGAGCTTTCTCCATTCAGACCACTAACAGACTACTATTAGTCATAAGACTCCCTTACATCAGCATGTGGGCGATACTGTTTCCCCAGTCCCACATTGATCCTTTCAGTCCTAAACACTCGAATACTACACACCTGCCCTCCCACCCCAGCTCTCCTTTACCCCAGTCTTTACCCAAACATATTTACACTTTATATACTTATATTAACCCATCTTCCCTCAAGTCTCTGACTTGACACGTTTAAAAGATCTGGAGGTTTCACAACTTTTCCTGATCGTGTTGTTTTGAAGCTTGGATGGCTGGTAATCTCAACTTGGATCTTTTTGTTCTGACTTGGCTGTTCTTCAGTAGAACTGCAGTATTTGGCATTTTGTTTGCTTGAGGTTCAACACCTAATCCTTTTCCTCTCCTTGCTGGTGTACTTTTCCCTATCACTAGTTTCTCGTTCGCAGTCAGATGTCATGGGTTTATCCCTTTCTTTACGTTGATTATGTTCCCTATCCTTCTTTATTGAATTGACAGTGGTTGTTTCTAATGATTTTATCTGCCGTGCTTTGCTTTTAGAGCGATGACTCTGTGTAGTCTCTGGTTCCTGAAAATTTGGGAAATCATGGATTGTGGACTCGTGGGGTGAGGAAGGCATTAAAGTCTTGCTGTGTCTCCAATTGCAGTAACCTTGATGTGGTAGGAAGGTCAGTATCCTCTAACATAGAAGAAGGGAACCTCATGTGATTTGGTTTTGTTTCTAGTTCTGAAACTATTTGGTCATTCGCATTCTAAGCCTTCAGTTTTGGTGGATGGATTGATGTGGATGCACTTGCTAACACTGACAGATGAAAATGGGATGTATCGGTTACTCCTATCACCTGAGTTTCAACTTCGATCCTCTCTGATGATTCACCAAGTGATGAAGAGTCATGGTTGCATGCAGGTAATTATTGATCTAGCTGGTCCATTTCCTCTTCAGGCTGAAAAAGGTTATCTTCACATATTTGGGAAGAAGCTGGATTATCTATCTCAGCAAAGAATGTTGAAAATTCTGCACTGAAGTGCCAGTCAAGATCATCAGTGCTTTTGAATGATTTGAGGGTCTTCAACTTGATTTGCTCAATGACTATCTGTTCCTTGACCCCTTTCGCTGTTTTGATGAGGTTGAGAGCAATAAAGGAGTTTTGGCTAAGGAAATTTCTGAATGCAAATCACATATAGCATCTCTAGTCTCTGATTGTTCCCATATTGGAAACATGGTCATTACTGGTAGTCTGATCTCTCCCGGTCCACATAATGGTGTGTCTGTTGTCTGCAGCCAGAGGGTGATGAACCACAGTTCTTTATCAGACAAAACTGTCACACTTGCTCCTGTGTCCAATTTAAAATTAGTAATGTGCCCATTGACGTATATGTTGGCATTCCAGAATGTATATCTGGGATCTTTAATCTCACCTAGGAAGCATTGTTGTTCCTTGTCTTGGGGTGACTCCTCTATTTCATGGATCCCATTTTGTGCAAAAATTTACTGGTTCTCCTCTATGTTTAGAGGTTTTTAATCTGCACGTTTTGCCAGTGTCTCAGCCATATACAGTGATGCTGTGTTTGCAGGACATTGTTTGCTTTTTGGCACCGCCACACTGGCATATTTTACCACTATCTTGAGTTTTAATTGCATACAGTCTTTGTCCTGGACCATCTTTTGCATTCAAATTATTTAAGAAGCTGCACTGTTATTGCAGGTGTACTGTATCATGGTTTATCTTCTCTTCTTAATATGGATCTATTTTGCTGATGAATCTCAGATTGTCTGACAATCTGTATTGCCTCTTCCAAAATTAAATCTTCATTGTTTTGAAGCAGGTCAGAAAGGGTATGGTCAGTTACCATACCTCCTACGTGGTCTTGTCTCAGCTCAGATCACCATATTCACAGCCTAGGCTCTCCAGGCTTTTTGGACCCTCCTATTAAACTTTGCCCTTTCCAAAATTGCATTATTGTAACTGTCCAAAGATTTTATTTCAAATTGGTCAGATGATTCATTAATGCCTTGTCTTCTTTAATCATTCTTTGGGTGTGGACCTTTCTATCTCCCTTAGTCCCACATTAACCTTTTCAATTCCTGAACACCCTAATAATACAAATAGACCCTGTTGTCAGGCATGTGACCTCTTTACCCCATACTTGCACATTGTAACTTTCTTGTGTGTTTGTTGGTAGAATGGCAAGATGAAGAGCCGGGTGCAAGCCTATCTTTGTGATTATTGCCTATTGATGATATGCTAAAATGGTGTATAAACCCAAAACATCTTCATTCAACATGATGGAAACCACAGCAATACTATCCAAAGAATAGAACTGTCACTTCGGCCAACTCAATCAATTGGAATAACTGCACCAAGCCATCGGAAGAAACTATGTACAACCAGTAGCGAGCAGCTCCAATAGAACATGTCACAGCAAAGAAGGGAAAAGTTGAGTTCTGGATGGTGAACAATGTATTAGTGGGAAAAAGTGTTCGGTGGACCCTGCATGTTGACATTTTCAATGATCATTCTGATGAAGTCAGTGAAAACCTAAAAGTTGCAATAAGATGTGTTGATTCTGATAAATTTGGTTAGAATTGCAAATGTTGGTGAAAGAGAAAAATGCATGGTTTTGCACTGAATAGTGGCAGTTTTTTGCTAAGAAAATATACAAAAGTGGAGTACATTTGACTATATTGTGTGCAAGTTGCATTCTATCAAAATAAGTGCAGGTTTCTAAAATGGTGTGCCGGAGACATCCCTGTGATTAGTCAGCAACCTGTGTCAGAGATCTGAGTAACAGGGTGCTACTTCAGGATTTCAATGTTAATTTGCATATGCCCAACATATTAAAGTTGCAGTCATTTCGTTTATCCACAGGTACACATATTTGAGGGACTGTCTTGCTATTTACCTCAACTATTTAAATTATTTACTATTTTTGATAGCAGATGACATAATTATTCTTCATTACATCAAAATGCCACTTCCAGGAGACATTAGGGGATTTTTGTGCAGGAATTGAATCTGAATGTAGTTATAATTTGACAGTATTCAGGGAGCGATGCCAGCTATATCTATCTAATTTGAGGAAATTGCAAAAAACCTGAGTTAGGTGCCAGGTTTACAATATTTAAAAATTAATTCATGGGACGTGGGCGTCACTGCCTAGGCTAGCATTTATAATCTGATTACTCTTGAAAGGATGGTGGTGAGCTGCTTTCTTGAACTGCTGCAACTATATGATGTAGGTACACCCACTGTGCTATTAGGGCGGGAGTTTCTGAATTTTGATAGATAGTGAAGGAATGGTGTTATAGTTCCAAGTCAGGATGATTGTGGCTTGGAGGGAAACTTAAAAGGTGGTGTTCCCATCTATCTGCTGCCCTAGTCACTCTAGGTGTATAAGTCATGGGTTTTGAAGGTGTGGTCAAAGAAGGCTTAGTGAGTTGCTGCATTGCAACTTGTAGCTGCTACACATTATTGTCATTGTGCACCGTGGTGAAGGGAATGAATGTTAAAAGATGGTGAATGGGGTGCAAATCAAGTGGGCTGATTTGTCCTGGACGGTGTCAAGCTTCTTGACTATTGTTGGAGCTACGTTCATCCAGGCAAGTGGAGAGTATTCCATCACACTCCTGATTTGTGTCTTATAGATGGTTGATAGGCTTTGGAAAGTCAGGAGGTGAATTGCTTCCGACAGAATTCCAGCCTCTGACTTGCTCTTGTAGCCACAGTATTTATATGGCTGGGAAAATCTGTTTTTACAAACAAAGAACAAAGAACAATACAGCACAGGAACAGGCCCTTCGGCCCTCCAAGCCTGCGCCGCTCATGTGCCCAACTAGACCATTCGTTTGTATCCCCCTATTCCCAGTCTGTTCATGTGGCTATCTAGATAAGTCTTAAACGATCCCAGCATGTCCGCCTCAATCACCTTGCTTGGCAGTGCATTCCAGGCCCTCACCACCCTCTATGTAAAATACGTCCCCCTGACATCTGTGTTGAACCTTGCCCCCCTCACCATGAACCCGTGACCCCTTGTGTTCGTCACCTCTGACCTGGGAAAAAGCTTCCCACTGTTCACCCTATCTATGCCCTTCATAATTTTATACACCTCTATTAGGTTGCCCCTCATTCTCTGTCTTTCCAGGGAGAACAACCCCAGTTTACCCAATCTCTCCTCATAGCTAAGACCCTCCATACCAGGCAACATCCTGGTAAACCTTTTCTGTACTCACTCCAAAGCCTCCACGTCCTTCTGGTAGTGTGGCGACCAGAACTGGACGCAGTATTCCAAATTTTGGTCAATGGTAATCCCTAGATGTTGATAATGGGAGATTCAGTGATGGTAATGCCATTGATTGTCAAGGGGAGATGGTTGGATTCTCTCTTGCTGGAGATAGTTATTGTCTGACAAATGTGTGGAGCGAATGTTACTTGCCACTTATCAGCCCAAGTCCAGGTCTTGCCTCATATGGACATGAGCTGCTTCAGTATTGTGAATGGTATTGAATGTTGTGCAATCAATAAACATTCTCACTTCTGACTTTATGATGGAGGGAAAGTCATTGATAAAGCAGCTGAAGATGGGCCTAGGACACTACCCTGAGCAACTCCTGCAGTAATGTCCTGGAAGTGAGATGATTGACCTCCCACAATTGGCTGAATCCTTGTATCTATGATGCTGGGGACCTCAGCAGGAGGCTGAGGTGGATCATCCACCTGGCACTTCTAATTGAAGATTGTTGCAAATGTTTTACTCTTCTCTTTTGCGCTGACGTGCTGGGCTCCCTCATCATGGAGGAATGGAATATTTGTAATGCTTCCCTTTCTAATTTTGAGTAATGCTTGCTAACTTTTGAACCCTTCTTTGACTATTAATTTACAAGTTGGACTGCAGTCATATCCACCAATGTCCCACTATCTTCTGTTTTTATTTGCTCATGTGGGCAGGCAGCAAGGACACCTACATGGAACCAGTAGGGTCTTTCTTTAAATATGCAGCTATGCAGGGTGTGATCAGTTAAGTTGCTGAGTCTCAAAAGCTATTTTAACCAATGATCTGAGAAAGGATGCCACTGTGGCTTTCTCATCAGATGAAGCTGCAATATCAGCTAAACCATAGAGGAAATATATTATAAAACAATTGACATTATGATACTTGTGGCACTGTGCCATAGAGTAAGTGTTTTGAAAATAACCAGCTGCAATCTGACAAGAGGAGAGGTTTTTTTTTGCAGGAATTACATCTCAGTGATAGTCACTGTTACTGATTTGCATTCTGTATATTCTATAACTGTATCCCCATTCTATGGGGAGTCGGTTAGCTCAGTTGGCTGGATGACTGGTTCATGATACAGAGTAATGCCAACAGCGCAAGTTCAATTCCTGTACTAGCTAAGGTTATTCCTAAAGGCCTGCTTTCTCAACCTTGCCCTCACCAGATGTTTGGTAACCCTCAATCCTCTTTGAAGGGGAAAGCAGCCTATGATCATCTGGGACTATGGTGACTGGAATAGGTATAGGTGGAGAGACTTGAAGTACTGGAACTATTTTCACATGGAGTATTGTCAACTGAAAGGACAGTTACTGCAGATTTTTAAAATTATGAAGATTGAATGATAGGGAAAGATGTTGGCAGACTAGCGTGTACCAATTTACCCACACTTACTCTCAGACTTGAGAGTAACTTATGCACAGTAAATATGCAGGTACAGAACTGCCAAGTTTACAGTTGGGACAACAAGTTTGCACAGAAGGTACATGACAACCAGCCGAGGTGACAAGGATTTGTTCAGAACCAAGATCCTATGAAGTCATTACAGACAAGTGTGCAATGGTGAGGTGTGACCAAGGACAAGTCAGATCCATTCCAGCTCCTTAATGACCATACAGTACGATATGTTTTATGATAGTGTCACAGTAACTTCATTTTCCTGTCTCTTGTTCGAACTCCAGTGAATGCCAAAGGATTTCAAAATAATTCAGACAAATCTGAAAGTATTATAAAGTGTTGCATTTAAATGTCATGGTAAAAGCTAAAACCTCGAGCTAAGCATCAATTTATTAAATTGTAGTTCTTTAATCTCTTGGGAATACTCATAATTATACAAAATTACAACTACTTGAATCAGAGTACAAAATATATATGCATAATAGAAGTAGGGGAACTGTACACAGAAGTAACACTATCCAATTATTCAAATTACATCAGAAATGTTCTGAGCAAAACTGTAGGTGTTACTGTCAGCTGCTCATTGGAATTGTTTGATTGTAGTTATTCAAATGTTTTTGGCTTGCCTACCCATCTACTAATGTTTTTAACCATGTGCATGCAACCATGCCTTTTATTGTAAAATGTACTAGATTCTCAGGAATCGCCTTAGCCTATGGATGGAAACTCATTGAGCAAACATTCTTGGATGAAATATTATCCAGCAGAAGGGAACTGGAAAGCACACACACTTCTCTCTTTAAAAAGGCAGGAAGTTGGAACTTTTTGATAGACAGGACTGAAGCAATTGTTGCTGGCACTCAGGTAAATCATGAGGAGGAAATGTCAGGCAAAGGTTATACATAGAACATAGAACGTAGAACAGTACAGCACAGAACAGGCCCTTCAGCCCATGATGTTGTGCCGAGCTTTATCTGAAACCAAAATCAAGCTATCCCACTCCCTATCATCCTGGTGTGCTCCATGTGCCTATCCAATAACTGCTTAAATGTTCCTAAAGTGTCTGACTCCACTATCACTGCAGGTAGTCCATTCCACACACCAACCACTCTCTGCATAAAGAACCTACCTCTGATATCCTTCCTATATCTCCCACCATGAACCCTATAATTATGCCCCCTTGTAATAGCTCCATCCACCCGAGGAAATAGTCTTTGAACGTTCACTCTATCGATCCATTTCATCATTTTATAAACCTCTATTAAGTCTCCCCTCAGCCTCCTCCGATCCAGAGAGAACAGCCCTAGCTCCCTCAACCTTTCCTCATAAGACCTACCCTCCAAACCAGGCAGCATCCTGGTAAATCTCCTCTGCACCCTTTCCAGCGCTTCCACATCCTTCTTATAGTGAGGTGACCAGAACTGCACACAATATTTCAAATGTGGTCTCACCAAGGTCCTGTACAGTTGCAGCATAACCCCACGGCTCTTAAACTCCAACCCCCTGTTAATAAAAGCTAACACACTATAGGCCTTCTTCACAGCTCTATCCACTTGAGTGGCAACCTTTAGAGATCTGTGGATGTGGACCCCAAGATCTCTCTGTTCCTCCACAGTCTTCAGAACCCTACCTTTGACCCTGTAATCCACATTTAAATTAGTCCTACCAAAATGAATCACCTCACATTTATCAGGGTTAAACTCCATTTGCCATTTTTCAACCCAGCTTTGCATCCTATCTATGTCTCTTTGCAGCCCACAACAGCCCTCCACCTCATCCACTACTCCACCAATCTTTACTGATCCACCCTTCAGCCCCCTCCTCTAAGTCATTAATAAAAATCACAAAGAGCAGAGGACCAAGCACTGATCCCTGTGGCACTCCGCTAGCAACCTGCCTCCATTCCGAAAATTTTCCATCCACCACCACCCTCTGTCTTCGATCAGATAGCCAGTTACCTATCCAATCGGCCAACTTTCCCTCTATCCCACACCTCCTTACTTTCATCATAAGCTGACCATGGGGGACCTTATCAAACGCCTTACTAAAATCCATGTATATGACATCAACTGCCCTACCTTCATCAACACACTTAGTTACCTCTTCAAAAAATTCAGTCAAATTTGTGAGGCACGACTTGCCCTTCACGAATCCGTGCTGACTATCCCGGATTAATCCGCATCTTTCTAAATGGTCGTAAATCCCATCCCTAAGGACCTTTTCCATCAATTTACCAACCACCGAAGTAAGACTAACCGGTCTATAATTACCAGGGTCATTTCTATTCCCTTTCTTAAACAGAGGAACAACATTTGCCACTCTCCAGTCCTCTGGCACCATCCCCGTGATGTGGAGATGCCGGCATTGGACTGAAACCATCCCCGTGGACAGCGAGGACCCAAAGATCAAAGCCAAAAGCTCTGCAATCTCATCCCTTGCCTCCCAAAGAATCCTAGGATATATTTCATCAGGCCCAGGGGACTTATCGACCTTCAGTTTATTCAAAACTGCCAGGACATCCTCCCTCCGAACATCTGAGGGTGGCACAGTAGCACAGTGGTTAGCACTGCTACTTCACAGCTCCAGGGACCTGGGTTCGATTCCCGGCTTGGGTCACTGTCTGTGTGGAGTTTGCACATTCTCCTCGTGTCTGCGTGGGTTTCCTCCGGGTGCTCCGGTTTCCTCCCACAGTCCAAAGATGTGCGGGTTAGGTTGATTGGCCATGCTAAAATTGCCCTTAGTGTCCTGGGATGCGTAGGTTAGAAGGATTAGTGGGTAAAATATGTAGGGATATGGGGGTAGGGTCTGGGTGGGATTGTGGTCGATGCAGACTCGATGGGCTGAATGGCCTCTTTCTGTACTGTAGAGTTTCTAAGATTTCTAAGATCTATTTCCTCCAGCCTATTAGCCTGTCACACCTTCTCTTCCTCAAAAACATGGCCCCTCTCCTTGGTGAACACTGAAGAAAAGTATTCATTCATCACCTCGCCTATCTCTACTGACTCCATACACAAGTTCCCACTACTGTCCTTGACCGGCCCTAACCTCACCCTGGTCATTGTTTTATTCCTCATGTTCGGGAATGATGGGGAACTCAGGGCAGGGACCACTGTGCTTCCTGACCCCTCAGAAAAAAAAGGTTTAAAAATTGTAGCTTGGGGAGGTGGGTGGTTGTGGTGGGGATAGGGTAGTTGTGAGGTGTAATATCAGGAAAGTGATGTGGGAGCGGTAGTCAGGGGATTGGGCTTCTAGTGGGGGCACAGGGGATCTTCAGTAGTGTGGTTATCCAGCAGTTTGAAGTGGTTGAATTATTCTAACTTTTCCTGCATAACTATTCTGCAAAGATAGTCAGAATCAACGAAAGTCTTTGATTTAAATCGGAGTCTTCAATGGTTCTCTGTGCAGGGTAATTGCCTATCAGAGGTTTAAACTTCCCAGGTAATTCCCATGCAGTCCTTGCCTGGGCACCTCCAGGTTTGGGGGAGGGGGGCGGTCTCTCAGTGCATTTTCTGGGATACCTCCTGTGGTGAACCATCATTGGTTCCCACTGGATAGTACTGAGCCAGGGTCTGGCCAGTACTACAAGGATGTACATAGGTTACTGTTGGGTTGTGCTACTTGTTGCTGTTGGGGTTAGGGTGGGGTTGTTACACCTTTGTACTGTAGTGTTGTGGTACATCCCAGTCGGGCTCCGCCTCCTGGGAGAGGTATAAAAGTCCCTGCTCGGGCCGGGACCCCTTCAGTCTGGGATAGTGTATATAATTACTGGCTGCTTCATTACAGTAAATAAAAGCCTTTCATTTACCGAGCTCCTGGCCTCGTGTTTGAGAAGCGCATCACCCCCCAAATACAGTGACTCAGGAAATGGGAGTTCTGTGCCAACATCTCCCAGTTTACACTACATTTCTGTATAAAAGGAGGTCACTCCTCATTCCAGCATCCTAACATTTGACTATCCATGGCTACTCGAAGGCTGGCTACTGGGTAACAAGGGTTATGATTCCAGTCTGGATCCCACACACACATATGCACAAGTCCTACAATTAGAGCCATGCTGCCGCAAGGAACACTACAGATTACTCATTAGCGTCCTCAAGCAATACTTTCACTGCCTGGACTGGTTTGCAGGACTACTGTAATACCTGGCTGAGCAAATATCAAGATTTGTTGCAGAATGCTGCGTAATCTGGCCAATGAATAACCTTTGCCATCACCAATCAAGCAAGAGCCTGAGAAACAGGAGCATGGTGAGGAGGAGAAAAAAACCTTAAGATTGGACAGAGGAAGTGGAAAAAAAAGGGAGGCTACAGTGTAGAAAGCCCCTTACTATCAGACTTCTACTTAAACAGATTATCCATGGGCAATATCAATAACATTAACTACACCTCTCCATTCACCAACAGTTCCACACTCCTTACCTTTCCTGTATTGCTAACCAACATATTGTCCTCTTTCTGACAACATAAACCAACAGAAAATGCAAATTCAATTTCAAGTCAGTAGATAATGGGCATGGTGCAGCCTTCATTAAATCTGATTTCACGAAACACTCTGCCAGCTTGCTCCCAGGAGGATTGTTAAATTCCACCAAGTGTCACACTGTAAGCTGGTGGCTGTGAGTGTAAGGTCAAGTGATGGTGTCTCTTTATCTTCACAAATCCTTCATCTTCCTCATCTGATTGGATATGTTGCAGATTTTGGCAGTAAATCTCCGGTCCCGCCCTCTGCGGCAATTGTCACGGGCAGGACTGGAAAATTAGATGGACCGTTGACCTGAGGTGGGAATTTCCTGTCTCAGGGCAGGCAGTCATGGAAAATCCCACCCTTGGTATCCAAATTGAAAAAGGGACAATGACTGAATTGTGGGGAGGGGAGAAGAGAAGGCAAGAGGTGCAGCTTTTAAATTAGAAGAGATTGTGGGAGGAAAGATAAGTGAGAAGAGTGAAAGAGGATTTGACATGTGGATAGCTTCATCATCAATCCCGCCAGTGTCACTAGTGGCCATGGCCTCAGCGATATCTGTCCCGTGAAATTCAACACAGTCTCTTCCATAGGAGTGAAACATACAGCTTACTTGACCTCCTGCTGCTTCTTTAATGCTCCACCTTCAGCTGCAATGAAGAGTGTATGGCATTAGTGAGTGTCCTGCAATCTTTCTGGGTGGCCATCATGGTTGAATAGCTGCGGTGGTGCAGTTGGTGAGATACCCCATTTGAAGATTAACTCACTCACCTTGGCAATTTGTGTCAGATGTGAAACTTCCTCCTGCACTGCATTCACTTTCTTGGGAGCTATACTCCAGGCATTGGCATCAGCCATTACTTCTTCCCATTGCATCCTGAGCAATGTATGTTGAGGACCTCCTGCCTCTTTATATATTGTATAAAGATATACAATACATCTTTCATTGTATAATGAAAGATATACAAGATATCTTTCCACATCTTGCACCAACGCCGCCAGTTCATTATCAGAAAACACTGTTGACTCCGACCACTTCTTTCAGCCACAGTGCAGCTCCCCTTTAAGAGATGCAGGCCACCTTTAAGTAGCGCAGCCACTCACTGCTGGCGCCCTGTAGCCAGTTAACAGTACTGGTTGAGCTGGCTGCATGCAACAATCATATAAAGCAGCAGGCAGCACTAATTTAATTTGCAGCCTGCAATGCAATGAATGGGTGTGGGTTAATCATATACTTCAATTCCTCTGCCTGTTTTCATGGATCATCCAATTTAATCTCCAGTAAATCATTCCTATTATGAAATTAATTGCACTGGTATGCTACAATGCAGACGGCCAATTAAAAAATAACAACATTGAACATTGCAAGGCATTGCCTGTCTCTGTAAATAACCATTGGAAAAGGGATCCTTTTGAATTTTAGAAAATATGTGAAAAGAGAAAACGGGGTTATGCAGCATTTAAATTAAAAAACCCATTTTTTTCATAAACCAGTAGCATTCTGTGTCTATGTCCAGTAAATGTAAACAGTAAAGATTGGTAACAGATGCTGCTGTCTCTCAAGAGAGCGACAACGGGGGTCATCATCAACAGAAATCAATTAAAAGAAAATTGGGCATGATGTAAAATTCACAGTCAATTTACTTGGAGTTTGTTTTGCATTACTAATGTAGACCAATTTCACCTCCAATGAGCCTTCTTATTTAAAGGCCCTCGAGTGTCAGGACATGAGGGAGCTTTGTACCTGTGACTTGGCACAGCAAGAGAAAACATACCACAAGTACGATCTTCCCAAACAAATTCTAAATGTCATAAAAGTCTGAAAATGGGAGTTATTAGCCCACCCCGCACCAAATCATTCAACACTCAGTGCAGTGAAAAAGCCTCCATGTGATTCTTGCTGGCATGGATGCTTCAAGCACAGGGCTCACCAACACTGGCCAGAGCTGTACACCATTAAGTAGGGGGATCTCAATATAAACACTTAACAATGCACACACAGTCAGTTATGCAAGGAAGATGGTACTCCACAGAGAAACCCTACACTTTACAGAGGAAGAGCTGGGACAGCTGCTTGATGCCATGGAAGAGAGGAGGGCCATCTTTTTCCCCTGAGATGGTTGACGGCCCAGGGCTCAGGCCGGCAATGCGGCCTGGGAGGAAGTGGCAGCAAGAGTCAATGCCTGCGCACTGGCATGGAGGACCGGGGGTCAGTGGTGGATAAAATGAATGACCTTGTTCGGGCAGCAAGGATGAGTGTCCATCCCATCCTGGCATCTGTCCATTCTGCCATGCTTGGAATGTCCATGTCAAGCCATTCCCTGACACCCCTGGGCCTCCCAACAGCAGAGCCAGGGAATGCAGGAGGGACTGTCAGCAACAATGCAGAAATTGCAAGGCTGCTTGGAGTAGTCCTACAGCCTTCAGTCACAGGAGATGGTGCAGGCATTGCGTGGTACCCAGGCCAACACGGCAAAGGTGGCAACTGCAGTGGAAAGCCTGTCAGGAAATGGTCGCCATGGATGACAGGGTCTAAGGCATGACTGAGTCACTGAAGGTCATGGCTGAGCATATCAGCATCATTCTGGAGACACAGCAGGCCATGGCTGTGGGCCTCAAGAGCTGGACCCAGTCTCAGAGAGCACTTGCAGAGGGGCTCCAGAGCTTGGCCCGATCTCAGAGTTCTATCACTGAGGACATCCAGTGTTTGGTCCAGACTCAGTGGGCCATTGCTGAGGGCTCACACACCATGGGGCAGATGTAGTTGGGCAAGGCTGGCAGAGTCAAGTGATGCCAAGGCCTCTGGAGCTCACTCCAGCTATCCCACTTTCCCATGGAGTGTCCTGGGGCCAATTTTGGGCAGGGAAAAAAGGGGTTGGGAAGATAGAACATAGAACATAGAACAGTACAGCACAGAACAGGCCCTTCGGCCCACGATGTTGTGCCGAGCTTTATCTGAAACCAAGATCAAGCTATCCCACTCCCTATCATCCTGGTGTGCTCCATGTGCCTATCCAATAACCGCTTAAATGTTCCTAAAGTGTCTGACTCCACTATCACTGCAGGCAGTCCATTCCACACCCCAACCACTCTCTGCGTAAAGAACCCACCTCTGATATCCTTCCTGTATCTCCCACCACGAACCCTATAGTTATGCCCCCTTGTAATAGCTCCA
This sequence comes from Mustelus asterias, assembly GCF_964213995.1. Taxonomy (NCBI): domain Eukaryota; kingdom Metazoa; phylum Chordata; class Chondrichthyes; order Carcharhiniformes; family Triakidae; genus Mustelus; species Mustelus asterias. Next base: position 83,243,841 of record NC_135806.1, on the reverse strand, counting down.
TCCACCCGAGGAAATAGTCTTTGAACGTTCACTCTATCTATCCCCTTCATCATTTTATAAACCTCTATTAAGTTTCCCCTCAGCCTCCTCTGCTCCAGAGAGAACAGCCCTAGCTTCCTCAACCTTTCCTCATAAGACCTACCCTCCAAACCAGGCAGCATCCTGGTAAATCTCCTCTGCACTCTTTCCAGCGCTTCCACATCCTTCTTATAGTGAGGTGACCAGAACTGCACACAATATTCCAAATGTGGTCTCACCAAGGTCCTGTACAGTTGCAGCATAACCCCACGGCTCTTAAACTCCAACCCCCTGTTAATAAAAGCTAACACACTATAGGCCTTCTTCACAGCTCTATCCACTTGAGTGGCAACCTTTAGAGATCTGTGGATATGAACCCCAAGATCTCTCTGTTCCTCCACAGTCTTCAGAACCCTACCTTTGACCCTGTAATCCACATTTAAATTAGTCCTACCAAAATGAATCACCTCACATTTATCAGGGTTAAACTCCATTTGCCATTTTTCAGCCCAGCTTTGCATCCTATCTATGTTTCTTTGCAGCCTACAACAGCCCTCCACCTCATCCACTACTCCACCAATCTTGGTGTCATCAGCAAATTTACTGATCCACCCTTCAGCCCCCTCCTCTAAGTCATTAATAAAAATCACAAAGAGCAGAGGACCAAGCACTGATCCCTGCGGCACTCCGCTAGCAACCTGCCTCCAATCCGAAAATTTTCCATCGACCACCATCCTCTGTCTTCGATCAGACAGCCAGTTACCTATCCAATCGGCCAACTTTCCCTCTATCCCACACCTCCTCAGTTTCATCATAAGCCGACCATGGGGGACCTAATCAAACGCCTTACTAAAATCCATGTATATGACATCAACTGCCCTACCTTCATCAACACACTTAGTTACCTCCTCAAAAAATTCTATCAAATTTGTGAGGCACGACTTGCCCTTCACGAATCTGTGCTGACTATAGATAGCAAACCGTTTGGAGCTGGGCATGAATCTGAATTTTAGCTTTGCATGCTACCTCGCCACACTGGTCGATGGGTGGGATGAGGTGATAAGATTGCATCCAATATGCTTCTCCAATCAAATTGTTAAAACTTTGCAGTTAAATATGAGACAGGGAGGGAGAGGAAAGAAGAACATATTGCAATAAAAGTACTCCCACACATTTTAAAGAATTTAATTTTGTCTGGCTGTTTTCTCATCTAGCATTAATCTATTCATTCAACTTCTGTTTGCGTTCATAGTGTTTTTGGGACAATTTCTAAATGCAGCACATTGACCTGGTAATGTGCAATGAGGCAGGGTTAATTAATGACTTCATAGTAAAGGAGCATTTAGGTAGTAGTGATCATAACATGATTGAATTTTGCATTCAGTTTGAAGGAAAGAAGATAGGGTCTAAGACCAGTGTTTTAAATTTTAAAAAAAGGCAATTGCATGTACATGAAGATAGAGCTGGTTAAACTGAACTGGGAAATTAAGTTAAGGGGCAGGTCGGTAGAGATGCAGTGGCAGATATTTTACAACACTCTGCAAAGATACATTCTGATGAGAAAGAAAGACTCGAGGAGAAGAACACACCATCCTATCCAAGGAAGTTAAAAATAGTTTTGAATTGAAAGAAAAGGCATACAATGCTATGAAGGTTAGTGGTAGGTCAGACAATTGGATGGAATTTAAAAACCAGTGAAGAATAACTAAAAAAGTAATAAGGAGGGAGAAATTAGAGTATGAGAGAAAGGTGACAGGAACTATAAAAACAGATGGTAAGAGTTTCTACAAGTATTTAAAAAGGAAAAGAATAACTATTGTGAGTGTGGATTCTTTAGAGAGTGAGCCTGGAGAATAAATAATGGGAAATAAGGAAGTGGCGGAAGCTTTGAAAAGATATGTTGTGTCTGTCTTTTGTGGAAGACACAAATAACATCCCAGAAATATTTTTAAATCATGAGGTAAAAGAGAAGGAAGAACTTAAAATAATTACCATCACCAAAAAAGGGTACTGAGAAACAATTAGAGCTAAAGCCTGATGCCATGACCTGATGGACTTCATGTTAGGCTTTTAAAAGAATACTAGGGATTAAAGAAATTGGTACTTCTGGAGACGACTCTGAGAAATTATCTTGAGATGGTAACAATTGGTCAGCATGACGTGGCCAAATTTATTCACCTTCAGTTTGAACCGTGTAGAAATTGGAATTGTTTCTGTGAAAATATGGCTGGTAACCATTTCTCACTCATGGAATAATTACGTGCGAGCACTCGAGCTCCTTGTTGAAATAAGCATTGTTTTCCCTCATGTCTCATCCAACAGCTTGAGATTGTTGTTGACACTCTAGTATCTCTGAAGTTTCTGGAGGTAATAAATCAAATGTAGCTCTCAACTTTCTCTTTAAGAATAGTGATACAGGTAGATTTTGGGTAGTTGCATGAGTAGTGTTGCTATAAGATGTCAAAAAGCTATTCACATGATGTGATAATGAACCTTTCTCTTTTGACAAATTTTAAAGAATGGTTCAAGGATTGTACAAATCTTTCAGCTAATCTATTGGTTGACGGATGATAAGGTGCAGATTTTATATGGTGAATACCATTTACTTTGTGATAATCTTCAAACTCTTGTGAAGCAAACTGTGAGCATTTTCACTAACAATCTCTTCTGGTTATCAAATCTTATAAGTCCTTGATTGCCAGTCATTGGAACCCAGCACTTCTACAAACTTCCAAATGGAGTGGCAATTGAATTGGATAATTACTTACCTTGAAATCCAGCTGCTGCTATCTTGCCCGACCTTTGGACTCATGTCGGGCGATACCTGTGTAGCACAGTGGGTTCCCGAGGTGTCCAGTAAAGGCAACTCAGCCAAAGGTAAGTCAGCCAGGCCACCCTTTTCACAGCAAATGTCCAATACTATCAACAAGGAGGTAGTGAGAAAAATGCTGAATACAAAAAGCTGATCATTTTCTTTAACATAGAACACAGTACGCTCTCTGATAATCTTGATGTGTGTTCACTTCCACTGAGACTCAATACAGCTAGCAGTCTTACAAAATCAGGCCCATATATATATATAATGTTGTCATATTCAAGATTAACATGAACGTCCTATTTATGTTTTTATGTTATTAGAGCCAGACAATGATGTTGCTAATCTTTGCCATACTGTATGGTTTTTCTTGAAGTTTAATACTATCCTTAACTTCCTTGTGCTATACTGGACAGAGACATGTGTAGAGATAAGGACGGAGAAGGCTCCTATCTTAGATTTTATATGTGTATAGTTGTAAGAAATTAATAGCACTTACTGTTAAACTATACAAGGCTCAATCTCTTCATAAGACTTACCGACCTACACAGAATGTTTTACAGCACCTGCCCTTTGCATTTCACCTCCAAGCCACAAGGCTAATATCACTAAATATATAGCAAATGTTGGATTTTAATTTTCTTGGAAAGGGTGCAGTGGAGATTTATTAGAATAATACCAGAGATATGAGACTTTAGTTATATTGACAAGATTAAAGAAGTTGAGATTTAGAACAGAGAAAGCTAAAGGGAGATTTAATAGGCATGTTCAAAACTGTAAGGATTTTGTTGGCATTTGATAGCGAAAGAGGTAAATAGTCTAGATGTAGGTAAGGCTGACTTAAATGGGTTAGAACAGCATCTGTCCACTGTCAACTGGACATATCTGTTAAAGATCAGTGGGAGTAGTTCAAAAAAGAATTGGAGACACAGCCACTTTATACCCCTAAGGAACAAGAGCTCTACTTGCGAAAAAAGAAAACCATAGACTACTGAAGACTAAAACTAAGAAAACAAAAATGACACAGATTCAAGTGAATGAGAAAGACACAAAGAAGGGCAAATAAAAACAGATAGTAATAGCTACAAAAATACGTATGAAAAGAAACTTGCAAGGCATATCCAAATCAATACAATATCTTGTGAATTAGGAGAGAAAAAGAAAGTGGTCAGGTGTAATGTGGGCCCCTTAAAAGTTAATAATGACAACATTGTCAATTAAAATAAAAAATGATGTACATGTTGAATAGTTATTTTGCATCAGTGTTAAGAGTAGAGGAAGAGGTCAGCTTGCCAGATATCCCAAGGAAATTAATATTTCTAAGGAACAGAGGTCACCAACATTAATAAAAGAAAAATAATAGTAACAAAGAAAATAATGGCACTAAACCGGTTCTGTATTATAAATTCTTTTTTGAATACCTCCCACTGATTATCTGTTGTTTTATCCATTAATGTAAATATCCATTTTACAGAGGATAGTCTTTGTCTCTCAAATTCCAGGGCGAGATCATTTCTATCCCAGGGCTTTGAAGGAAGTAGGTGAAATGATCTAACTACAATTTTCAAAAGTTATCTTGATTTGGGAACCAGACCATTAGATTGCTAAATTGCTCATATCACCCCATTAGTTAAGAATGTGATGGAGGGAAATCAGGAAAGTATAGGGCGGCATTATCACACAGTGGTTACCACTGCTGTCTTACAGTGCCAGGGACCTGGGTTTGATTCTGGCCCTGGGTGACTGTGTGGAGTTTACACGTCCTCTCTGTGTCTGCGTGCGTTTCCTCTGGGTGCTCCGGTTTCCTCCCACAGTCCAAACATGTGCAGGTTAGATGGATTGGCCATGATAAATGTGCGGAGTTACTGGGATAGGGCAGGGGCTGGGGGGTGATAGGTGGGCTTGGGTAAGATGCTCTTTCAGAGAGTCGGTGCAGACTCGATGGGCCACTGTAGCGACTCTATGATTGACACAGGAACACAATAAATAAGAGCAGGAGTAGGCTGTATGACCCATAAACCTGCTCCACTATTCAATATTATGATGACTAATCTTGAGCTTCAACTCCATGCTCTTCATATTTTTTAATTCCCTGAGAGGTCAAAAGTTCGTCTCTCCCAGCCTTAAATGTTTTTAATGATGGATCACCCATATCCCTCTGGGGCAAAGAATTCCAAATATTTACAACTCGTTGAATGATGTAATTTCCCTCATCAGTCTTAAATGATTGGTCGCTTATATTGAGACTGTGCCCCTGTGTTTTAGATTCCCTGACCAATCCCTCGGTATCTACTCTATGAAGCCGTTACATTTCAATGAGATCACCTCTTGTTCATCTGAACTCCAGAGAAAATAAATCCAATTTGCTCAGTCTCTCATCACAGGACAACTCTGTATCTCAGCGATAATTTAGCAAACCTTTGCTGGTATCACCTTCAATGCAAATATATCTTAAATGTGGAGGCCAAAACTGCACAAAGTACTCAAGGTGTGATCTCATCAACAACATGTACAAATCTAGCAAGACTTCTTTATTCCTGTACTCCTTGCAATAAAGGCCAACTTGCCATTTGCCTTCCTAATTGCTTGCTGTACCTACAGCAAGTCTCTTTGAACTTCAGTATTTAAACATTTCATACCTTTTAAAAAATATTCAGCTCTTCTATTCTTTCAACCAAAGTGAATAACTTCATATTTCCCCACGTTATACCCCATCTGCCATTTTGTTGCCTATTCACTTAACCTGTCTATATCTCTTTGCAGCCTTTCTGTGTCCTCCCTAACATTTCCACGTATCACCAGCAAACCTAGATGCATAACTCTCTGGGTGGGATTTTACGGCCTCGCTCATCTCGAAACCATAAAATCCCGCCCGAGTTCAACTAACCTTTCCATGACCCACTCCGAGTCCTGTGGTGGGAGGGGTGGTAAACTTGCGGCCTCTGTCCCTTCATTTAAGTCATTAATATCTGAGGCCCCAGCACTGATCCATTATTCACAACCTGACAACTTGAAAAGTCTAATTTATGACCATTCTCTGTTATCTATCTGTTAACCAATCCTCTATCCATGCCAATGTATTACCTCCAAATCCATGCACACTTATCTTGCCTATAAACCTTTTATGTGGCACCTCATTAAAAGTCTTTTGGAAATTCAAGTATGCTACATCTACTGGTTCCCCTTTATCCACCTTAATAATTACACACCTAACCTAACATCTGTTGTCAAAAATTGTTGCAAGCTACAATTAATGCAATTAAGGATAGGGTGATAGAACACCTTGAACATTTTCAGGTGATCAGAGAGAGCAAGTATGAATTTGAAAAGGGTCAGGCCTGAGGATGCTGGCTGAATTTTTTGATGAAGTAACTAAAGTAAATGAGACTTATTGGACTTCCAGAAGACATTTGATAATGTCCCTCATAAGACACTAAGGTTAAAATCATGGAGCTGAAGGCAAATTATTTAACTGGCTAAGAAATGGCAAAGTGTCAGGTGACAGTGGGTAGGAATAATGTACTGGTACTCTAACTGGCAGGCTGTGATTGGTTATTTCCCACAAGGAGCATGGGTCCTCAACTTTTATTAAAGACTTGCATAATGAAATAAGAAGCTCCATATGCAAATTTGCTGATGAGCCCACACTAAATACCATATGAGTGATCTGTACCTTTAGATTATTATAAAAACATGATAGTGTGCAGCAATGATTCCTTCTAAATGGCATGATTCTCAGCTTGGCAGCAAGATTAAGTATAGGTACGGCATGATGAATAGTCTTAGGTCATGCTATACGGCATGAGATGACCCATGATGATTTGGACAGACCGCAAAGATCGAAGCTTTGGAGCGTGTTAAGAATGCAACGTGTTGACTGTGCAGAAAGGCTTTGAAGAAACAGTGTTAGGATAGTGCTCAGATAACAACCTGTAAGCAGGCGGATTCCTTGTAGTGAGGTTGCAGTACATAGCCTGTCAGTTCAATGAGTGGGACAACGTGTTGAAAGGACCAGCACTTGGTTACCTCAGATGGGAAAGGCAGGTGACCAGGTGTGAGCCAAATTGATATGAGCGAGAGCATCAAACAAAACAAAATAAAACCATCATAAAAATTGGGTCAGAGAAAGTTGTAATTATGATGGGCGGAACCTAAGCAAAGCACACAGAAGAGACGACTGTGACAATAATCCCAGAAAGATCTGCCAAACAAGCGCAAAACGCATAAGATTGAAGAGTTGCTCAAGAATGGATGTACACTTACAAATCCTAAGTATAATTCCAACTGTTGATGCACTCACTAGAACATCGATTAATTTCAGATTTAACTCTTCTAATTTGGATAATTTGTAAGGACAACATTACAAATGTTGCTAGGTAGGCTAGCAAGACATGTGGGTGGTGTGGCCTTCTACATTCACCAAGGAAATGCTCAACTTTTCATCAATTCTGAAAGGTTTGTGGCAGAAAGGGCCATTGGCAGCAGAAGTCTATTTATTTATTTCGCAAATGCAAAGTCCCTAAGCCAAGCAGTTGGTTCTGGTCTTGCGATGTTGAGTGCTGATAGACCTCTGCTGAGCCTGTGGATTGGGCATTCTTCTATGATGTGGTGCATAGTTTTCTCTCTCCCACATGCACATTTAGGGCTGTCACTGATGCCCCATTGGTGGAAGTTGGCCAAGCAGAGGCTGTGGCCAATCCTGAACCTGTTGAGGGTGTACCACTCTTTCCTTGGAAGATTGAAACTGGGCAGGTGTTGGATTGGGTTTGGAACCAGATTCTTGCTGTTGTGTCCAGTGATTCCCATTCATTTGTTCAAATGGAATTCGCATTGAAGTCTTGTGTGGGATGGTCTTACCAGATTGGTGTTCTTGATGGGAATCGTATTTTTAATGGGTGTTGTGCATGGTGTTATATGTACTTTTTTGCCCGTATAAGGTGAACTTTGAACCTTTGATTATTCAACAGTGTTCTGGCAGCAGCAGTGCAGTAAAGCAATAACTGATGCAGCTACCAGAAGCCTTGCAGTGATCCAAAAAGACAGTCCACAGTGGGTATCTTCAGTCAACAAGAATGATGATCCGGTACCTTATCAGAAACATGTACGGAAAGTGACTGACAAAGCAGAGAATGATCATAGAAATAGAATCATAGAAACCCTACAGTACAGAAAGAGACCATTTGGCCCATCGAGTCTGCACCGACCACAATCCCACCTAGGCCCTACCCCCATATTCCTACATATTTACCCACTAATCCCTCTAACCTACACATCTCAGGACACTAAGGGCAATTTTTTTTAGCATGGCCAATCAACCTAACCCACACATCTTTGGACTGTGGGAGGAAACCAGAGCACCGGGAGGAAAACCCACGCAGACACGGGGAGAATGTGCAAACTCCACACAGATAGTGATCCAAGCCGGGAATCAAACCCAGGTCCCTGGCACTGTGAGGCAGCAGTGCGAACCACTGTGCCACCCCATACATTTTGCACCCCATTCAGACAATACTGTTTTCAATGACTTCCTTTAGCCATGGTCTCTTTGAAGCTCACATGGTCCACATCACATATATTGGACCACGATGCATCTGCAATGCCAATGACATTGCTGTTGTGGGCCGAGCAAAGCAAGAACATGACTACAATCTAAATTTATTGATGTAAGCAGTACATAATGAAGGAATAAAGCTCAACAGTCTGAAATGTGCCGTCAACGTACAGCAGATCAATTTCTTTGATTCAAATGCTGGCATACCAAGTAAAATAGAGAATATTAAAGCTATGCCAACTCTGCAAGATGAGGATGATCTTTGATGATGGCCAGGTCTCTTTCATTTCCTGTCTCCATACATTCCAAGTTTCGCCCAAAAATCTTCAACACGAGGAGAATATTTGAGAAATGTTGTGCTTCTATTGTAGCACGAAGACCAGCAATACCTCTTCTAAGCACTGAAACAATCATTATCAGATGTATCAACATTGAAGTTTTCCAGTCCTAGTCTGGATATAGATGTCTCACAGAAAGGTTTGAGAGCATGTTTACTATGAAAAGGAAAACAGATTACATTTGCTTCTTGAAATTGAAGCCATCGTCAAGAAATGCGTGGCATGTCAAGAGCATTTGCCAAATCAGGACAAAGAACCTTAGATTCCACATGACGTTCCCACTCATTCTTGGTCCAAAATCGTATCCAATCTCTTTCATGTCCATGGCACTGATTTCATCGTCATCATCAATTACTTTACCAAGCACTCCATTGTTGGACAACTGCACAATGCATCAAGCACAACTGTCACATACTCTCTAAGTGCTATTTTCAGTTTATTTGGTGCACCTAGAGAGATTATTACGGATAACAATCCACACATTATTGGTAAGGTTTTTCAGGATATGTATGAAAAGTGGATATCATTCACACTATTTCTTCTAGATATGACGGTCTAGCTGAATGAATGATTGACACGGTGAAATCCCTAATCCTCAAACGTAGACAGAACAAGCAAGATCTACACATTGCAATGTTACATTTGAGAGCAACACCTTAAAGTGTAACTATTCCACCATCGATGGAGCTCATGTTTGCCAGTCTAGTGCCTACCAATCTATCTACTCTTACCCATTCTACCCTCTCAGAAACTAGAGAGAAAGTTTTTAACTGCAAGAAAAGTTGAACAATGTGCACAATAAAAATGCAAGTTTAGAGTTGTGATAGTTCATATCAAATGCAACCAACTGAGGTGACAAGGATTTGTTTATAACCAAGGTCGTATGAAGTCAATACACAAAGGCACAATGGTAAGACATTACCGAGGACAAAGCAGATCCATTCCAGCTCCTCAACAATTGTATAGCCTTATTGCATCAAGGGCTAGATCCCAAACACAACCAGGAACAACATCCAAGAATGACAATCAGACAGAATACTTTAAGCAATGAAAGAAACCTCCAGACAATGGTACCATTACAAGATCTAGGTGTACTAGCAGATTACTGCTATCCTTTAGAGACTCATAGATTCATCAGTTCTATGTACTTGTTTAATCATAACTAAATATGAACAAGTATTGTTATTTGTTATACTTACTTGGGAAGGGAGAATTTATCTTTAAAAACAAAAGGGGGATGTTGTAATATACTTTCAGGGATAGAAGCATGACATCACAAGAAAGGAAATGTGTCATGTGATCCAAGTTTAATTTTGCTTTCAGCAGAGCACATAAACAAAGCTCCGATGTCTTCAAGCTTCCTATCTATGTATATATGTTTTCATCTACCTAGTCTTAATAAATGAACCCACAATATATTTACCAAATAACCTATGAGTGATTGGTATCTTTATATCATTATAAATGAATGACAGATGGTACGTCAACCCATTTGCCCCTCCCCGACTTTACTAACCCGACACCTCCACTCCCTCCTCCTCTCACTGGAATGTCCCAATCCTGTCCATCCAAAATCCCAGGACTAGCTTGAAGTCCACTATCCATCTTCACTTCTTCCTCTGAATTGTTTGTAGTCTCAGCAAGTGGCCACTACTCTCTTCTGACACCGTTAACACTACACAACTGCCAGCCACTAAGATTAGACAACAGATCTCTGGGGCAAGACATCCTGTCCCTCAGGGGTAGAAATTCCACTATGAACAAATTAAGGCTGTCTGCAGCTGTTGGCGGGGCAGCCATGTTTCATGTGGGCAAGGTGACAACTGGGGCAGAGGAGGGCGGTGGCAATCCATCCCTTTGTAAAATCCAACCCCTGTATTCCAAGAGTTAAATTATGAGAAGAGATTACACAAACTAGAAGGTTAGTGATGATTTGATCAAGATTTTCAGGATATTAAGGGGAGCTGGTAGAATAGAAACCAGTTCTGCTGGTTGGGGTCTTTAGAGCCAGGAAGCATAGCCTAGAAACTAAAGCCAGAATGCTCAGGGTGAAATTAGGAAACATACCCACATACAAAGGGAGGAAAAGTTTGGAATTGTCCACATATGGCAATTGATGAGAAATCATTTGTTAATTTTAACTCTGAAATGGATAGATTTTTATTAGCTATAAGTATTAGAGGATTTATAGTTAGGTTGTACGTAAGCAGAATTTCTTTGATTGGCAGAACAGACTCAAGGGGCTAAATTACCTACTTTTATTGCTATGTCCTAAATAAGGAGAAACGTTCCCACTGGCAGGAGGGTTGGTTACCACCAGAAATAGATTTAAGATAATTGGCAGAAGGACCAGATGGGAGACAAGGAGAAATATTTTTACACAATGAGTTGTTATAATCTGGAATGCATTGCCTGAAAGGCTGGTGGAAGCAGCTACAACAGTAACTTTCAAAAGGGAATTAAATATACTTGTAAATAAGGAATATTTGCAGGATTATTGAGCAGAACAGGCTCAAGGTGCTGAATGAGCTATTTATGTTCCTATGAAAGAGTTGGGGAGTGGGAGTAATTGGATAGCTTTTGTAAAGAGCCAGTACAGTCACCTTGGGCCTAATGGGTTCTGTGCTCAAATTGTTTCAAGGCGATTTTAAATAATGAACGCTGGATTCCTGGAAACAAGGAGGAGGAAGCCCAATAAATAAATGCTAAATCTTTTATCCAAAGAATGACTAAGAGAAACGGAAAACAATAATACCCTCAGGAAGTCTGAGAAGGTCAGGTTATATAGCAAAGTCTGCATGATACTGTAATAATTCTTTGGAGGCAGAAGTCCCTTCACCAAAATCCCTTTATTTACAATTCCAACAGCAGTACACAGAGTGCTATCGGTCAGCAGTCTACCCTCAGGAGTGCCAGAGGAACTGACACTCCGGCCCATCATTTGACCCCTTATTCAGGGAGTTCATATTCCAATAGGCCAACCTCAATGGCCTGATTGAAGTCATTACATGTACAAAGATTTTCTGATGTTTGATTTTGAGTGATAATGTAACAAAGGGGATATTGATTCAGGTGTGAGAAGCTCTTGATATATGTCTTGAACTCAGTTGCCTCAGTCTCTTGCTGTGGCATTATTCACCCAACCTGAGCTATAGTTCTCTCTCTAAGTTAATTAATCTGGACCCTACAAAACTTATAGCTTCTCCCCCACATTTTCCTTATAAGGCAACATCATGCTTGACTCTTTCTAATTCTCTTCCTGATTACCTCTCCTTTGCCTGTGCATTGTAAACAACCAATTCTTCAAGAGCATTGGCCTGAAAACACCACTCTACATTTTGTGACAATACAGCCATGTTCTGGGAGCTAAGCTGTTGGCATTCATATTCTTTGCCAACTCGTTCCACTGGCAATAGATGATTTTCCTTCTCTTGTTCATCGTCCAAATTATTCTCTTTGCTCACAGTCCACTCTCCCTACTCAAAATATTTTGCTCCCCTGCATCCCGAGAATTACTACACCATGCTTACCATACACTTACCACTATTAAAATCATCACCAACCCACAACTCACATCTGACACTGTGCACTAGCTATTCTACCATGACAGGCACATTCTCAAAACAGCTCACACAACTGCCACTAACACACTTCCTCTTTCTCACAGAAGAATGTTGTACAAATCTATGCTAGGAATGTCTGCAGTCCCCTATGCCACAGCTTTTAGTCATTGTGGTTCTATATTCTGAAATACCCTCTCTAAACCATTCTGTCAATAGCTTCGTCTTCAGGGACCTCTACAAAACTTAGGACTTCAACCTTGCCTGCCCAATTATTTCTATCCTTTCTCACTGCGGCAGCACGGTGGCACAGTGGTTAGCACTGCTACCTCACAGCACCAAGGACCCGAGCTCAATTCCAGCCTCGGGTCACTGTCTGTGTGGAGTTTGCACATTCTCCCCGTGTCTGCGTGGGTTTCCTCCGGGTGCTCTGGTTTCCTCCCACAGTCCAAATATGTGTGGGTTAGGTTGATTGGCTGTGCTAAATTGACTCTAGTGTCAGGGGGAATTAGCAGGGTAAAAAGTGGGAATACGGGAATAGGGCCTGGGTGGGATTGTGGTCGGTGCAGACTGAATGGACCGAACGGCCTCCTTCTCTACTGTCGAGATTCTATGATTCACACAGAGGCCTGAAAATATAGTAACAGTTTCCATTTCTATTTCATGTTTAAAAAAAACAATGTTCTTCACAAATGGGTGTATGGAAAAAGCGATGCATTTAGTTGATTGAGGTACTATTTGCTTTTAAAAATGTAAGATATGTTCAGTTTTATTATCAGAACTCAGTGGAATCATTCATCAGAACTTTGTTCATGATGAAGCCCTTTTCTGGTTGTCATGGTGAGAATTTGCTGTTATCATTTCAGATTTCCAGCATTCATGTTTTTTTCATTTTACCTGATATTTTTGGAACTCATCGGCAATGTTATGAGTCAGTACCTTACAATTACATCTCATTGTAATTCTGTATTCACCCACCCATTGTTGCAGTGCTCTTAGAAAACCCAGAATAACTGAAAGCCCATGATCACTGCATTATGCAGTGAGTTATAAATAAGAAAGAAACTTAAATGTGTTTCACTGTATTTTATTTATCTCACAGGCTTCTACATTTCACAACTTTTGATTTGCTGTTTGGTTCTTTTCTCCTTCAGCTGCTTTGACACTGGTGCTGTTTTAGTTCAGATTCGGAATACAAGAATCTGTGAACCAGCTGTCAGCTTTACACAGGAACATAGGAGCAGGAGGAGGCCATTCAGCCAGACAAGCCTTCTCTACCATTCAATTAGATCATAGCAGATCATCCACCTCACTGATAAATTCAGCTATTTAAACCCACTGATGGACTTGTAGGCATTCATGCCACTGGAATAAAGATGCCAGATTTGGCTTACAGAGACCAGTCTTTTGGAATACAAACCAAAATGATAGTACCATAAAAGTGACACATTCTTGTTCCATGTTATCCCTTTTTTGTTAGATTCTCCCAACTCACAGCAAGGAGGATTACACCCATAACAGAATCTGCTTGATGTGTTAGAAATTAGCAATATGCCTACTAGTATTTTAAGTTCATTTTTACTGGAAATTGCTTGACTGTCATCGAAACAAGGCAAGAGAATTCATTATTCTTAGATAAGGGGAGCTAGTTCGAACAATGAGCCATATTGAATACATTAATTAGTGTGCTGAACAGACTAGATGTGACTGAAGTGTCCAGTAGCACCTTTCAACACCCTGACAAGGAATAAAAGCAGATACATTGAATTGACATTGGCGAACGTTTATTAGAAGGTCTAACAAAGAACATTCGTCATAAATAACTGACAGTGCAATGAATGAAACCTTTTGGGGAATTAGTGTGGTACCAGAGATGGAATGTTATGGAAAGGATAGGACTAGTCTGGAAAGAACAGCTTGACAACTGGTAAGGAAAAGATGAGGTACAGTGACAAAATCTGGCCAGAGACTGCAGCATGGAAAGGCCTACAGGCCTAATGGAAGGTAGATTGACAGCAAAGGGACTTCCTATTCAAACATTAGACAAGAACCCAATGTCTGATAGGGTATTTTGAAATAAATTAAATCTTTGTAGGACCAAAAGTTCTTGTCAATAATTCATCCAGATACCCACCCCTGAAAAGGGGTCCAAAGGAAGAGACGTTTGGAAAATCCAATGCTGTAGGTGGTGGTAAAAAGGACTCTGATGACTTTGACTGAACTCTCCTGAGGGGTTCTTTCAGAGGTTGAGAAGACTTTTGCATTGAAATGGAAGAAAGAAAGAGCTGTTCCTAGATGCCAGCTGTACTGCCTGATCTGGACCAGTATTCGCTACTTGTCATGACTGTATGTTTTACTGTATAGTTGGTAAAACTAAACATCTCCACCCCCCACCCCAATCCCCAGCCCTGTCCCATATTGGTAGCACGGGAATCCTGCTTGATTGATTGATTGAATAATGATGATTATCAAGTATTTTTCAAAGTTCAATTTAACAATTTAACTACAGACGGTGTTTCTATTCAATTTAATGGAATGAAAATCAGGTAGGCTGTTTGATAGGCTTGTGAACCTCCCACTTGAATTTCCCATCTGCACCTTGCCTGGGTGATCATTTATGCCTAAATGAAGAATCTGCTACATGGTGGCTAATTCTCTCTTTGTAATATGGAAGTGCCTGGACCACATGGTGCTGATAGGGAACTCAACAAATTGCAATTACTTGCTCAGCCCTATGTCATATATTGTGCAACACACTGGGGCACTAAATACTCCATAGCGTGTTTCCAATGGCGGAAGCACCAAGAACCAGAGAACTCAACTTGAAGCTTATTGACAAAAAAAACAAAGGTGACATGGAGAAAAGTTTTTTCATACAGAGTGCTTAGAGGCACACAACCTGAGAGTATGGGCTTTATTCTGCATTTATTCCATGTTATTTTTCCACTTTTCACCAGCCCATCAGAAACTTTAATAATAATAATCTTGTTGGGCTGTCAGGACCTAAACACATTTGAGAAAGGACATAAAGACTTCGAAATTCAAGGATTTATATGTCTCCTGTGTAATTAAACTGAGAAAAGTTTACAGATAAATGTGAGCTGTGCAGCACCCTGACAAAAATAAACAAGAACAGTCGGGTTCCTCTTTGCCCTTGTTTATCTTCATTTCACACAGCTCTTATAATATCTTGATTCATCCAGGCCACGTGTGAATGTTATAAAGGATTGTTCGACAACCTGGAGCTCTCAATGGTGCTCACAGGGAGTTTATTTTGGGAAACTTTGGCTGCGCTAACCATGATTTACCATCTGTTCAGAAAATCATTAGTTGCATGACTGAATTGTCCTGCAAGTATATTCATGCTATGAGCTTCGAATCATCAAACCATCATCTTCTGTGCACTGCCAGGGTTCCTCACTTCAAAATACATTGGAATGAGTTCAAAGAATGAGAAGAACAAATCTGGGACCAATGCACCGAGTTAGAAAGAAAAGAAAATCAGATCTGTACTTATTTTGACTGAAATAAGTAGTAAGAAGTCAAGTTACAAACTTTTGAAATATTGAAATACACAAATATATTAGGTTATTAAATAGGTTATTAAATTTAGGTTTTAGATCTAAAGAAAATTAACAGACTCAAGTGAAGCTTGAATTGGAATCTCTCAAAAGTATTGGCTGCTATTATGAAATTTCTAGTCTGTGAGATTAAGAAAGTAAATCCAGGAGCTGCCTCAATGTAAGGAGAGCATATTGCAGTCCATACTGATCAGGCGGTAAACTTTTAACCCTATGAAAATAATTAAAATGCTTTTTAAAATGAGACTGCATCCACTATACAGCTCTGTAATGTGATATTACATTACTGCGAACACCATGCATTTAAATTGCACACAATTCATACAGCAACATTAGTGTTTGACTTAATAATTTATCATTTCTGTTTTAGATATTAAGCTGTATTTAGACTGTTATGTTGTGTGGAACATTTGGGGCGGGGGGGGGGGGGGGGTGGAGGGAGCGATGGGCTGGACTTAACTTGACAGCTTTCCTGAACTCTGCATCTTTCTTTCTCACCAGCAGTCAGGCTCTCTAGATGTTTCAACAGCACTTATTCTGTCTGCCTCTCCTGCCAGACATTCCATATGGGTCTGCTGTGAAGAGGATACCCTGGAGAGGAGAACAGGGTCAACCTCTTTTGCCCTCTTCAAGAAGGCACCGTAAAGCAATGAATTTTGCATTAGAGCGAATATCTGTTCCATTGAATTCAGGCTGTAGCTTCACTTCCAAATGCTTCCTGATCAGCCACAAATGTTGGCTTTAAACTGTTGCTATGCCAGTACAATTATATCCCTAACAGCTGTGCATAAGCTTCCACAGGCAGCTTGCTGTGCAGAAATGGACAATGTGGTAAATCGGGACATGGGATAAGATTCTACCTTTTTGGTGCAGAGAGCTCCGAAGGTGAAACCTCCACTCACTATTATGACCATGTTCCTGTGGTGGGTGCCATTTGGTAAGCAACTCCTAAAGAGATTTCTAGCACCAAGAGGGAGCCCATCAGTGCCAGGCAGGGAAATGAGGTGATGCTGCTGTAGCATTATAGGAAGTAATGAGAGGTGGTAAAGATTGCAAGGAGCCCCAATGATGATGAAAGGTGCTAGCTTTGTAGGCCTTCGAAGCAATCAAAGTCTGTAAAAGAAAGGGTGTGGGAATGAATTAAAGAGAGGGGAGGTCTCTAGTAGTTTCTGTTTCTTACTGGCATATCAAAGCACCCCTTATCAATCCCTCTTTATCCCCTTTCTTTATTTTATCCCAGCTTCAATTTTTAAATAATTTTCCTCAATTCTTAACACAATCAGCTTTTATCATTAGATATTTAATTCCTGAATTTTAAAAACTGAATTCAAATTCCACCATCTGCTATGTCCCCAGAGCATTACCTGTGGCTTTGGATTACTTGTCCAGCCACAATATCACAATGCCACTGCCTCCCCTTATATAAGCACATGAAGGTCACCAGGGAATTGGCCAAACTAAATAATTCCATAGGAAAATGATATGGTTCCCAGGAATTGACCGCACGGCAGAGCATAAAATGAACCAGTGTTGGCCATGTCAATCAACCACAATGTCAAATTTTTGTGATCCCCTCAAGATGTATGAACTATCTTAAGGGACATGGATTGAAGTTAGTGTTGATTTATGCAGGCTTTCATACTGGTTAAATACCTGCTTGTTGTCATTGATGACTACAATCGATTCTCAATCATAGAGACAGTTATGCCTACCTCAGTGAAAACAGTCACCCAAAGCTTGGCCAAATCTTTGTTTTGTTTGAATTGCTCAAATGGTGAGAAGTGACAATGGGCCCCCATTCACCAGCAGTGAGTTCAGCGTGTCCACATACTACCTGGTCTTCAGTCATCACAAAATCACATCCCCATTGGCCAAGAGCTAATGGAGAAGTTGAGAGATATATGCAAACTTTGAAAAAAGGTGATGCTTCCAGCTGCAGCTGACAGCACTCTGTGGAAGCAGGAGTTGTATCACTTTCTTCACAATTACAGAGCAACCCCTCCCTTGGTTACTGGTAAGCCTCTAGCTACACTCAGCTTGGCACATTCTATGTGCACACATCTTCCTGTGTTACCCCGCAGAACTAACAAACAACATGCATGCAAAAGCAATCGAGAAAGGAAGTATCAAATGAAAGGAAATGGAAAACGAAATGTGAAATTCAGAGTTACACCACTAAAGCTAGGAAATAAATTGCTATGATGGTTATGTTGGAAAGCAAACAATCCTCACTGACATCCAGGAATTTAATGTAACCAACACAAAAGGATCAATGAACATTGCCAAGTGCAGTTGGTCCATCATTACACAAAACATGCCATTGCTTCAAAGCACTGAAAACATCATTCAGAAGTATTGAATCTGATGAAGTATTGAATCTCAGATGAAGATCATGAGCTAAATGAGACTACATCTGATATCACATGCTGATATCCTACTCATGAGAGAAAATGTCCACCATACTTAAGTGATTATGTTGCAAAGTAAACAATCTGTAGTTGGTGACCAAATCATTCATCCAATTCTATATAAATGAGCGCATTGTTAAATTAATATAAAATTTTGAGTATGTAATATTGTTACTGGTGAAGTTGAACATTCAAGTTATGTTTATATTTATTGTTTATACTTTTGGAAACAAGCCGTTGAAATACACTATGCCTCTCACTCACTAAGAGGAGGATGACGCAATGTATTGAAAATTGCACCATGCATTTTGTTCCCTTAATGTTACCAAATACATTTATCATTAGAAGGAGAATAAAAGAATCCATGTTTCAACAATATGTGTTCTGATTCTGAATGGTTCTTACTGAATCTTACTGTTTCTTCCCAAAGAATTCACAACTGGAAATATTAACAATTTGCCAACATTTGTGGACAGAGAAACAAAGATAACGTTTCAGGTTGATGACCTTTCATCAGATGATGTTAACTGTTTCTCTCTCCACAGATACCACCAGACCTACTGAGTATTTTCAGCATTTTCTATTATATATAGGGAGGTAAAATGCTCTTCTAAGTGAAATGCTGACTTCATTCTATTATTTGATAAAGCTAATGCTGTTCAAAGAAACGATGATGACTACTTAAATTCTCGTTCCAAAGTAGTTTTACCATGAGCTGTGGGTAGAATATTTTTATTAATTGTCAATGCCTTTCATTAAATTTCACTTCTAATTCTAAATATAATATTTAATTAATGTTTCTTTTCTGTTTATAAATGTATCTAAGCAAGTTTTTCATTTCATTTTGGTTAGACTCAGTCAGGTGTTTTTGTCATTTATTCTATCAAGTCTCCCACTCACAGACAATTCCCACCCACACATCAAATGAAATGAAATGGTTGCTGAATAAAACAGTGCTTTTCAAAGTTGGAAAATACATTCTTTTCAAAGTTTATATTTTGTTTTAACACTTAACCATCACAATTGCTAACAGTTGTCTTGCATATCTGACCTTTGATAAAAAAAATTAAATTTAAATTAAGACAGTTAAGATACTAAGAAGATGGTGAAGCTTCAGGATACAAAGAACTGATGTAATGATATGCCACATAGTGACAAGGTTGCTCATCACACCCTATGTTTGATCTACTTATAGGTAGAAACAAAGAAATTCCTTTCACACAAGCAATGTGGCTGAAAAACCAAGATGCAATTGTCAAGGACAGGACATCTCAAGGCTGGACAAGGTAAGTGAGAAGACTAGATAAATCTGCTGTGATGGCAAACTTTGAGTTTAAAGCTTGAAAATTGTTGGAGGAATGAATAACAGAGAGATATGACTGTCACAATCTGGAGTCCTTGGAAAGGAATGGCTTATGCGTGTGTACACAGTCTACCACCTAAGATCGCCTGCCTTTGTCCCTATCTCAATCCTATCACCACTGTAACATGGGGGTTTCCATCTTGTCAACTCCAAGGTTGATTTCCCCACCATTTTCTTTACAAGTTCTCCCCTGCACAAACTCCAATTTACCCCAAACTCCTCACACTATCGTATTCAACACTGAATCAATTCACCCAGCACTCTCACCGCACTCCATTGGCTTCCCATATCCCAGTATGGGATAAACGTCAAAATATTGAAGTTATTCAATATTTTGCATTAACTTCAAAATCCCTGATTTTACCCATAGTTTCATTCCATCATTGCTGTCACCATCTCATATTTATACAGCACATTTAACATAATAAGACATATCAAGATATTTCAAAATTGGACATCAAAGACCCATCAAGATTTCACTTAACATATTTTTGGACATTGGGTCTGAATGTTGGATTTAGTTGTGCACACCATTATTTGGACTTATCGGCTCCCCATACCTCTGGAATTTCAATCCATCAATGTTGCAGCAATGTTAATGACATATTGTAGATTTCATGGATAATGTGACCAACTACATTTACTTTTTATAGCAGAGAAAGATGCCATGAGTCAGCCTGAGGTATGGCACAAATAGGTAAATGAGCTGCTCCATTTGAAATCAACATAAAGAACCAACTTTAAAAATGGTAACCAGAGCTTAAATAAAACTTGTTAAATGGCTGCAAAAAGTAAGCTGTAGTGTCTTCACATCCTTGTCATGTGTGCTTCCCCGATGTTCTGAGTTTACATGCAGATTACTCGTTTAGGGATCATAGATATTTAGCAAGTTTTTCTTGTTGATAAACATGATGGTTTTCTCAATTGGAGCCTTAAGGAGTACATGGGTCCCATTGATAATTATCTGCACCCTGAGGAGACCAGCAATCCTGCGAAGCAATCCATGATGCACCTGTCTCTTTATCGCGCTGGGGAAATACATTGAATGGTCAGAGGCCCTGCAGGGAAGATAGCATTTGTTACCTGTTGAACACGGGTCTTAGCAGCTTCATGTTAATGTTAGTGAGGCCTCCAGTCCCTGACTGAAAGGAACCATGGAAAAACTTAGTCCCAGCCATGGTGTCTCAAGCGACATTGCTCCAGGTAGTCAAGAATAACCAGGAGGAACTTGGAAATGTCCAGTGGATAGGCCATTACAATGGTTTTGACTGCTTTGTATACAGGAATAGGTGAGGGCCCTAAAAATAATTACCTTCAGTAATGAACAGCAGTCTGGGTGGAAAAGCTGGGAAAGATGAGAGGTTTAGTAAAAGATATGCTTAGAACAATTTTGAGACTGCTGGAATCTCTATCCCTTTTGTTGTCTCTTTGATACCCTCCTAGACTGAGAACACATCAATACCAGGTCAGCCGTTAGTTTTGGTGAGACCAACAGTGAAATGGCACAAGTGCTCCAGCTATTAACAGGATTGGAGTACGTGGCATATCTCAGTTGCTCCACAAATGTTTTAGATATTTTAGAAATGGAAGTGGAATTCATTACCACAGGAAGTAGTTGATGCCAAAACATTGAATGTATTAAGAGGTGGCTGGATATAGCACTTGGGATGAATGGGATCAAAGGTCATGGGGAAAAAGCAGGATTAGGCTATTGAGTTGGATGATCAGCCATGATCGTAATGAATGGTGGAGCAGGCTCGAGGGGCCAAATGGCCTCATCCTGCTCCTATCTTCTATGTTTCTATGTTAAATGAATGGTGAACATTGTTAATACCTCATTGTTATGGCACAGTTTCACAGAAATCTTAGGCCCACTGATACTACTTGGCAATAACAATGGGGAACTTTCTTCGCTGGGTCCAGAGCAACAAAGATCCAGATGCAAAGTTGTGCCTTTTTGTCACATAGACACCTAGAGCTGGCATACAGCACGGGGCAGGCATATTGACAGTAACAATCAACGGCGGACCTAAGCCTACCTCCACTCATTTCCAGACTTTCTACAATGTGGACCAATGGGAATTGTGCTGTGGAATGACAAAGGGGGCAATACTTCTCCACAACCCTCTCTCCCAGTAGAACGTATACTCCAGCAGTTATCAAACAGCAGGTTGGGCACTGCACTGCTTCATCAATTATCTGCAAACTTAGATCTACACGTGTCTCCTTTCCCTTCCTTTCTGCCCATTGTTTGGTCTGTTAAGTTGCCTACTCATGTACAAGTCTGCTGAAAGCTGTGTGGCTCAGTTTAATTCCAGAATGGCATGTGTCCCGGCCGGACCAATATATCATCTGCCTTTCTGTGTGCATCTGAAACGAGTCGGGTGAGTCAGTGCCTATCCTCAGAGGAGAGCTAAGAATCCAGTACAGCACCACTGCTGCTGACCATCTCTCAGAATAGTAACCCAAACAAATTTCTTTCAAGTTGTTCATTAGTAGCTGATAGCTGTAATAGTAAATTGCAACCTATAGGGATTACGTGACACCAGGAGATGTCACACTGCCCTTTCATATTGGTATCTGGATTTGAACCTGTTACAGATTTCTGGGACAAAACCTTCTCTCTCTGCTGGTATAACAGTCTCAGGTGAAATTAACTATACCAGTTTTGGCTCAAGGTGGATACAGCGCCTGCTGCGTTTTTCCAGCATCTTCTGTTTATGTTTCAGATTCCAACATCCACAGCACTTTGCTTTTATTTTCTGTCTCCAGAGATGCTGCCACCCCTGCTGCAATTTTCCAGCATTTTCTGTTTTTGTTACAGCGCAAAACTGCATGTGGGTTCAGCACCTGCAAACAGTTTTTCAAACTGAGCTTAAAACACCTCTCACATCAGGACAATGTGAGCTTTGCTGTTCATTCCATGCATGACGTGATCATTAGACAGCAAAAGCAGAAAGAGTGGAGGGGGGGGGAGTGGTGATTCTCCCAAAAAAGTTCTAAGTGCTGAATTTGCAGGAAAACTGGTATAAATTATGATTGTTTTTTCAGTGGGAGTTCAGACTCGAATCTCCCACGCTCTGTGCAATGCAGAGGTCACAATCGTGAATATCATTAAAAACTCGGGTGGGGGGTGGGACCTATTCATGCCGGAGGCTGACAGTTCTAGGCCTCTGCGCATGCGCAGTGGCCTCTATCTGTCAGCCTGCAGTTTGCTGATCAGCTCGATCACTGGCCAGCCCGGGACCCTCGCAATGCTGCCCCTCCACCTCCCCTCCATGGCTCGATCATGGCCCCCCCCACGACCATTCCCAGGCCAATCCCGACACCCCCCATCCCGGACTGCCCCGATCTCCAGTCCCCATCTCCCCCCCCAGCAGTGATGATCCCCCCCGGCAGATCCTCCCCCCCACCCCCATGGGAGGCAGACCCTGCCAGCCGATCCCACCCCCACGGGAGCCAGACACCCCCCCCTCCAGCAAACCCCCCCCACAGGAAGCAGAGCCCCCCCCCCCCAGCAGATCAACCCCCCCCCAGCCCGCCCCAATCGCTGGCCTCCCTCCAGCCCCGATAGATCCCAATGCAGAGTGGCAGCGGGACCCTCTATTCCCACCGATCGCCCTCTAGGCTCTGTCCCCAGCAGGTCCCTCCCCCCCCCCCCCCAGGCTCTGCCTGCAGCAGGCCTCGCCCCCTTGGCACTGCCCGATGCCCCTTGGGCAGTGCCAGGGGCACAGGCTGGCATTCCCCCAACCGCCCGACCCCTTTGGGGGCCCTGATTGTGCCCCCCCTTCACTCCAGTGGGGTCGGGCCGCTAGTTCCATGAAAGTGGGGAGCTAGTCTTAACCCCACCGGAGTGAAATTGTACTGGTGGGATGGGAGTCTCAGGCCCAATAATGACATTTAAATACGATTAAAATGACTTACCTGCTGTTCCCATCGATTTCCAACATGGACCCGACTGCACCGGATATCCGGCGCTCGGAGATGCATGCGCATCAGGAATGCATGCATGAACCCCGCGAATCGGCCAGCACGCGATTCTCCTGGCCCACCCTGCTAAAATATTAGCATGGCAGGATGGGAGAATCACGGCCAGTGTTCCATTCTCTTGCAGTATTGCCGGGCCCATAAGAAATTGGAGTTGATTGTCCTGAAGAAAGAAAGGAAATCAATAGCTTGCAATTTACACAATGCTTTCCACAACCTCAGCATGTCCCAAAGTATCTAACAATGACTGAAATGCTTTTTGAGGCATCCACACTGTTATTGTGCAGTGAATGCACCAGCCAGTTTTCACATAGCAAGGTCCTACAAACAGGAACAAGATAAGGATCAGATACTCTGTTGCAACATCGGTGCACTAGGACTTTCAATGCCATATATTTGCGATTCTGATTCCAGACATTTTTCAGGGGCTCAGTGATTTAAATTTGCTTAACATTTAAAGTTCCTGCATGGCTGCAGGGATCCAGTGTAAACCCCATTGTAAACAGCAAAGCAGTGGGAGAGGATGAGACCTGCCTAGGTCAATATGGGGTTCTTAACAAGTTACTCAGTTGTGTTATGACAAGACAGAAATATCCCAAGGACATGGAGGCAAAGCATTTTGGTATCAAAATTCAAAGGAAAGGGAGAAATTCAAATTGCAAAAACGACAGGGATTAAACTAGAATTTGTGGAGTCCCTGAAAAGTACACATGACTATTCCAGGGCATGTATAAGGAGTATCAGACAAGAGTAAGAAGCAGCATAGGGGAGAGTGAGAGTTTCCAAACCAAAGTTGAATTGCACCAAGGATCAGCACTGAGCCCCTTCCTTTTCCTGATTGTCATGGATGTTCTTACTGAGCAAATGAAACAGGAAGTGCTGTGATCAATGATGTTTGCAGATGACATTGAGCTATGTGCTGGGGATGATGAGAACATGACTGAGTATCTGGAGAACTGCAGGACAGCACTGGAAGACAGGGGGAGACAGAGTGAAGAAAGTGAGTAGTTTTAATCACCCAGGGTCATTGGAAGATCCCAGAGCATGGAAATATAGAAATAGAAATTAAGCAATGGATTAGGTCAGGTGGGAGCAATTGGAAGAAGTGTAGTGGAGTATTGTATGGTAGAAAGGTATCACTAGAACTAAAAGGAAGAAACTACAAGACGTTTGTGAGACCAGCCTTGTTATATAATGCAGAAACCTGGGCAACATCACAAAGGGAGGAAGAATGGCTGGATATTAATAAGATGCAGATGTTGAGATGGATGTGTGCAGTAATGAGAATAGTCAAAATCAGGAACTAGCACATCAGGGGGTCAGTGAAGATTGTGAGAACATTAAGGAAAGTGGCTGCAAACAGATGATATCTGTCACAGAGAAAGAGGGGATATGTGGTGAGATGAGTGATGGAGGTGGCACTGTCAGGAAGAAGAAGAGGAAAGCCTAAGGCCAGGTGGAAAGATGTGGTGCTGAGAGACTTAAACACAGCTGGATTGGATGAGGAATGGATGACTAACAGGAAGGGATGGAGATGGATGATCACCCAACACTGTGGTGATCTCAAGTTAAATAGAAGAAGCTGAAAGAAGATATTGACTGATCAGAAGTTGCAGCTGAGATTTTTTGAGAAGCAAGTAATTTTCTTTGATCAATGATCCAGCATTGGTAGCAAATATCTAGTACATAAATTACTTATTTCTGTAAAAATTAGGCTGTGGAAAAGAAGCAGAAAGATGTTGAGAAAAAGTGATCGACTAAGAGGAGCATTATGAAATGTCCTTTGCTATTCCTAAAATTGTTTATATTGCCAGATGGGAAATTGACTCTTGCCTACACATGCAGGCAAGTTCATTTCCCATGTGTGAGCGGGTTGAAAATTATTGGGCAAATTTGGACATTACTGCACAGCTGCTGTTACTGAACATCATTGACGGAGACCTGTGAGACAAGTGCCTGGCTCTGTTAGAACTGTGGGTTTAGAGGGAGATCAAAAGAGGGGGGTAACTTCCTTTAAAAACAATAACAGGAAGACCAAAAAAGTCAACATACACAAAAAAAACTCTTTGCAATACGTGTTTGGTCTTTGTATTAATAATGTATGCTTTGTAAGAGAAGGTCTACAAAGTTCTCCTTAATTCATAAATCTGTTATAGATTTCTTGGGAAGAAACAGTTAGCAGAGAGATATAAAGGTATGGGCCAAAGATAGAAATATTTTCATTCTACGTTTCATCCTACAAAAGGTCATGAATGTAGCCCAATCCATCACGCAAACCAGCCTCCCATCCATTGACTCTGTCTACACTTCCCGCTGCCTCAGCAAAGCAGCCCGCATAATTAAGGATCCCATGCACCCCGGACATTCTCTCTTCCACCTTCTTCCGACGGGAAAAAGATACGAAAGTCTGAGGTCACGCAGCAACCGACTCAAGAACAACTTCTTCCCTGCTGCTGTCAGAATTTTGAATGGACCTACCTTGCATTAAGTTGATCTTTCTCTACACCCTTGCTATGACTGTAACACTACATTCTGCACTCTCTCATTTCCTTCTCTATGAACGGTATGCTTTGTCTGTATAGCGCGCAAGAAACAATACTTTTCACTGTATGTTAATACATGTGACAATAATAAATCAAATCAAAATCAAAGATCTCTGGGACAGATATTCATCAGGATTATACCACTGATGAAGTGATTTATGTCATACTTAAAACATTGATTGGAAGCACGTTTCATTCAGCGACATTGTTAAAATTATCCCAAGCACATTTAATCATATTTTATTTCTGACTGTGACTACTGTATATGATATTCTTGTACAAAGCCAGCTGCATAGTTCTGAGAAAGACTATTCCCTGTTTTACTTTTCAACACCCTGTCATGAATAGGTCACACCTGTTGTCCTAGTTTGCACTGTACACAGTGGAACTTGTTCAAGTCAATGAACCTCAGCTAACTGAGAGTAACGGGGAGGTAGGGGGAGGGAGTTTGACGATTAAACCTCAAGCAGAACCTAATGTTTTCACTATCAAAGTGCACTGAGCTTGTTTATTTAATATTTGCTGCATGAGACCCTACCTTTTCATTGAGCATCTTTTAAAAAGTAGTTTCAGAAGTCATTTAACTTTTTCAGCTGTCTCATGAAACTTAACTGTGGAAAACATTTGACATTTTGGGAGGGTAGTGAGAGAATAGGAAAAGAATTACTCAACTGTGTTCCCGGAATATTCCAGAGCTGTGAGGGGCCTGTACATTTTTGAACTTGTTGACTTTGAGTTATTACAAGGTTTGTCTCACATTGCAGTAAAAAGATCCATGACCGTGTTCCCCATGAAATATGGACTATATTATAGTGAATAATCTAACACACCCTAACACTGCTTCTATAAAACTAGCAATATAATGTAACAGAATATTTTTATGGGGCTTTGGGTGAATTTCCTCATACATTTTTGCATGTTCAACATCATTTTATGCTTCATGAATTTATGAGTTTTATAAATAGACTTTAGATTTTTGACATATCCCATATCAACCAAAAATAAAACTCTTTAAAACTGAGATATTCCTATGCACCTGACAAACATTTCAAAAGGAGATTGAGGAAAATACAAATGGAGAATATTTAGAACAAACCTGAAGGCATAAAGTTTTAGGATGGCAGGGCTTAGAGAGATGCCTAAGACAGCTCTCTTAGAGAGCTGCTGGCCAATTTGATAGGCTGGCAACTCTCCAGTCCCCAAAGCAAAAGGCCATAATGCACATTTAGTCCAGAGCATTTGGCCTGCATGTCTGTCTATGGTGCCAGGATCTTTGACCCCCCATGAGGTAAGGACAGGATGGGCGACTTCCTGCCCCCCACCATGAGATTTGCCAAGCTCCTCACCGATGCATAATTAACGAGCAGAAGATTGGGACTGCTCAGTCATCCTGTTGCCCAGCTGGAATCATGGCGAATTTCCCACCCTGGACTCCAGAATGGAAGATTCTGCCTTAAGACATTTTAAAACTTACCTGTTGAATTCTAGTCAGCAGCTGCTATGTACTTTAAAAGGTGGCCAATGCAGGATTTTTATAGGGCTCACTCTGGAGTTGGTCTGTCTCTACTTTGGTCACAGATCTGTCACATTGATCAGCAGACCTCTTTCCGAGGCAACGATAGGCCCAAGCCTGCGAAACATTCCCCTCATTGCTGACTCCCGATGGAGGCAGGATCCTGATCTTGAATAAGGCCCACATCCTGTTTTCCACTCCGAACGGGAAAATCCGGTTCTAAATCTCCCAAATAAATTTTTTCTCAGATGGTGTTATACAATTCTCTGCAGTGTTCTCTGCATTTTTTCCAAGACCTCAACATTGATAAAAGCCCATCTTTCTGCATGTAAAGCACTCAAATGAGGATAATTGCACAGAATAGAAGGCACTTTGGAATTTTGCTAATAGACTAACAGCTCAGGATTACATCCTCCAACCACTTGAATTTTTGTATGAACTGTTCGTGCCAAGGCAATTGTTAACTTGCAGCCTGGTTGATAAACTAAAATTTTGTGAAGGAGTTCATTCATCACTGCATGATTCCTTTTCAGAGTACGCTTTTGAAAGAACTTCCAGCTACAAGTTCAAGGCCATAGTGTATATCTCTGAACTTGACGATGAAAAATTCCTTCCATGATCATTCAGAAACTTCACTAATGCCCCAAGTCCAGTCCCCATACATTTCTCCATGCTTTTGTCTATAATTACCCTTTTGTCATGCTAAGTGTTATTGGAGAAAGATTAATCTGGTCGCCAGGTCTACAAAATGTAGAATGAAAATATTTCTATCTTTGTCCCATACCTTTACATCAGTGGAAAATATCTTGTTGAAGTTATGCTCTACTGGAAGGCTTACAATAGGATGTGACGGTGTCCTCTGATTTATTTTACAGAATTCACACTTTTCACTTATCTTTCAATAAACCTTGCATATTCTCCATCAACTACTGCTGCTGATGCCAAGGTGGAACAGCCTGAAGCTGGTTTAAGGGCATCTGCAGTCTCTCCCATTAAAAATCAGCAGTCTTCTACCAGCCATTAGATAAGGACTGTGCAGAAGAACTAGTCCAGGCAAAGGCACCTGCAAGACAGGCAATAAGTTAATGCACAAGGGTGATTAGTTAACTTTTGTATGAAATATTGGATATTTTGTTGGATAAAGTTGGAATGATTGTTTTTTCATGATTTTTATTTCAGCATTGATTTTATTTTAGCCAAGAGGTTGCAGTGAGCACTGCAGGGATGGTAAAGTATGGGACAGTTGTACAACACAGTAAGAAGTTTAACAACACCAGGTTCCACATCATGACTGTTGTACAATGCAGATTTGGGGTTGTGAGCACTTGAACTGTAGCCAACTGAGGCAATCACAATAGCACAGCTGGAATAGGGATCTCCCAGTATTTCCTCCTCCTCCACTTCAGGTGCGAGCTGTTGTCAAAGATTGTACCCTTATGATGACCAGGTTGTGGAGGATATTGCAAACAAATCAGATCATCTGGTTACTGCAGGGCTCCTCCAGAGTGGGGGTCGGGTAGTGGACCCCTTGTTTCAGTTCCCCACTGGCCTGTTTGATTGATGTTTCTCAGAGCAATATGGTTGTCATTGTACACATGCTGGCTACATGTCATTGCATTAAAGTGCAGCATTTGGAGCACTTGCAGTACCAGATTTGGAAAAGTGTCTGAAGAAGGTCACTAAATATGTCAGGTAACATCATGGAGGTTTTTGAAAATGAGGACAAGGACTTGAATTACAGTGACATTTGGGAATAGTCAGCATGATACTAAGAATGAAGTGAAAAATTAATTACGTATAGCTAGGAATATGACTCATTATAATGTGCACATAAGTGATATAAAACCCCACAATGATGTGGCTGAATCAATCATCAACCTGCTTTATAAAGATGCAATTGTAAGCAAGGGCCCCATTTGAAGAAAAGTATCATGACTATAAGCAATGAGTATTCACTGTGAATTATCCTTTTCTTTGACACCTATTAATTAGGCTTCCGCCATGGTCACATCACAGTACAAATCTATATAACTGAAACTTTGGTTGACTATCCCTTTCCGTCTAATTGGCCTCCATATTGCAGCATGACAATGTTTCACTTTTGATCACTTTTACTCCAGTTCCTGTATGGTAACACAGGGTTCTTTCCCCATTCATTATTTATGAATAACATTTGCAATGGCTTCGCTTTCTGTTCTCGCAGCATTACCTCTGGTGTCGCCCGAGATTTATCTTTGGCCCCTCCTGTTTCTCATCTACCATAACATCCATCTAAAGGCACAGCTTCAGGGTCACATGTTCACTGACAAGACCTAGCTTTACCTCACTGTCATCTTTCTGGACTCCTCCACTGTCGATCAGTTATCAAAATACTGTTCAACATCCAGTACTGGATGAGTAGAAATTTCCTCAAAAAAAATTGGAAGACTGAAGCCATTCTCTTCAGCCCTCATTATAAACTCTAATCTGTATCTACTAACTCCATCCCTCTCCCTGGCAACAGTCTGAGGCGAAACCAACTTTGCTTCACCTTTAACCCTGAGATAAGCATTTGGCACATATCTGCGCCAACACTAAGAACTTCTATTTCCACCTCGTTAACATCACCTGATTCTGCCTCTTTTTCAGCTCATCTCCTGCTGAAACCCTTATTCATGAATTTTTTCTACCTCCAATGCACACCCAGCCAGCTTCCTACATTCTACCCTCAAGTTTGCGGTTACTGCTGCCTGTGTTTTTATTCGCATGAAGTTTAGTTTACCCATTCCTGTGCTTGTTGACCACATTGGCTCATGGTAAAGCAGCACCAAGAATCATAGGATCCCTAAAGTGCAGAATGAGGTCATTCAGCCCATCAAGTCTGCACTGACTCTCTGACAGAGCATTTTGCCCAGGCTCTATCCCTGTAACCCAACATATTTGCCCCACTAATCCCCCTAATCTACACATATTGGGACACTAAGGGTCAATCCACCTAACCTGCACATCTTTGGACTGTAGGAGGAAACCAGAGCACCCGGAGGAAATGCACACAGACACGGGGAGAACGCGCAAACTCCACACAGTCAGTGCCCCGAGGCCGGAATCGAACCGTGGTGCTGTGAGGCAGCAGTGCCAGCCACCGTGTCGACACCCCCATTTTAAATCATTATCCTCATTTTCAAATTCGTCCTTTGCTCTCCCTTCCCTATCAATGTGATTTCTCCTAGCTTCATAACCCTCTGAGGTAGGTGCGTTCATTTAATTCAGGCCTCTTGAACATTCCGAAGTTTAATTGCTCCATCATTGATGATGATGCCTTCAGTTGCTTAGAATGTGAGAATCCCTGCATAAACCTCTCCACCTCAGTATGTCTCTTTTCTCTTTTAGTCCACTCCTTAAAACTTACCTTTTTGACTAAGACCAAATCTGCCATCTGTCCTATGTGGTCTCTTGTCAAATTATCATGCTCCTGTGAAGTGTCTTGGGAGGTTTTATTCTGAACACAAATGTTCACTGTTGTTGTATGATGGTTACCACTCAGTGATCCAGAGGCTGGGTGCCACATTTATGGTGTATGCCAATAACATTTTCTCCGCCATTCCATTCTTGACATCAATTTCGCAGCTGTCACCACTGACTCCACTTGTCTGGATGAGTCAATATTTCTTTCAGCTAAATGCCAGCTAAATTGCATTGCCAATTCCTACAAATATCTATATAACCATCAGCCTCAATACCCTCAACATCTGTTTACACCAAGCCCAAGAGTGCATATTAGCCCCAAACTTTTCCTATCCATCACCCACATCTGATACATCACTATTCTTTTAGTTCAATGACATTCACCAGGCCTGCCACTACCCCCACCAATTCCACGCACCCCTTTGCCTATGCCAACCACCCCTTTGCCCATGCCACCCACCCCTTTGCCCATGCCCCTCCCCCAATTCTCTCCCTTCCAGCCTCCTCATCTAGTGTCACAAATCCAGCAGAAAGTCTGAAAAGGGGACCTGGGAATGGGGAAGGCTGTTAGGAAGTGGGGAGAGGTTGGTAGGGGTGGAAAGTGGTGATAGGGAGTGAGGAGGGGTTAGTAAGGGATGAAATGGAGTGGTAGGGAGTGGGGTAGGGGTGGAGAGCGGTGGTAGTGATTTGGGAGGGTTTAGTAGAGGGTGGAGAGGCATGTTAGAAATTGGAGCCACATGACTGTCCTTCAATTATATGATCACCTTTAAGGTTAAAACAGGTCTTTGCTGAATGATCAGGCAATTAAAATGTTAATTATTTTGAACAATTAAATAAGTAAAATGTTTTCTCCAGGGTTTTCCCAATCAGCCACTTTAATTCTTTGGAAGATTGTTCACAGTCCACGAGGAAATTCTCAGTGTTTGCTTTTAAAATTTTGACAAAAGTTGAAATCAAAACATTGCCCGATTGTATGAGCTGGAGTCAATAAATGAAATCTCCTTCAGAAGACCAAGGTAAAAGATTTTCACAGAGATTCTGCTTCTCTCTCACCTGGCCTTTGACAGGATCATTAGAATGAGCAGATACAGAAAATAATCAAAAGGCCAATGGAATGCTCGCCCTTATACCCTCAACATCTCAGTCTGCCACTTTACACTAAGCCCAACAGTGCATATTAACTCCAAACTTTTAATTCTTCTAAACTCGAGTGAATACAGGCCAAGCAAACCAAATCTTTCCTCATACAACAATCCTGCCATCCCAGGGATCGGTCTGGTAAACCTTTGCTGCACTCTCTCCAGGGCAAGTATATCCTTCCTAGGCAGGGAGACTAAAACAGCACACAATAATCCAGGTGTGATCTCTCCAAGGCCCTATGCAGCTACAGTAAGACATTCTTGCTCCTGCACTCAAGTCCTCTTGCAGTGAAGGAAGTCGAAGTCATGCTTCCACTAGATAAAGTTCTGGAATACTGTGAACACTTCTGGGCACCGCAGTTTAAGGGTATATTGGTCTTGGAGGGACTGCAGCATAGATTTAACCAAAATGATGCCTGAGCTCCAAGGTTAAATTATAAATTGAGATTACACAGACTAGGACTGTGTACTTTGGAATTGAAAATGTTAAGCTTTAATTCGATTGAAGTCGAAGCTTTCAAGATACTAAAAGGAAGAGATTGATAGTGATTAACTATTTCCACATGTTGAGGAGTTTAGGGCTAGAGCAATTGTTTAAAAGTCCACACCTTTCAAGAGTGAAATTAGGAAACACTTTGACCTGCAAAGGATGGTAGAATTTTGGACCTCTCTAGTACAAATGATGAGAGGCAAATAGTTAAATTTAAATCTGAGAATGATAGATTTTTGTTAACCAAAGGTATTGAGGTATGTGGGGCAAATGCCCCATAGGTTAGGAGTTAGGTCACATTAGACATGATCTAATTAAATGTTGAAACAGGCTTAAGGCGCTAAATGACTGTCTCCTATACTATTCCTCAGTTTCTAGGAGATTGGTGAATTGTATTTAATGGTAGTAAACATTATTAATGTATAAATCATCTAACAACTTGCACCAAGGAAAATATACCTCATAAACGGGGAATCACCACCACCAGTTATTGGTCAACTTCCATCACTCCACAATTAGCCACATGAAAGTACAATTTTCCCTCAACCTCCCTGTTAGTTTCAGGAGATTGCTGGATTTGCACATTAATTGGTCTTTAACTCGTTGGAGAAGGTTAGAGCTAATACCAATAATGTAATACATTTTTAATGAGGAGATTTATATTCTTGCAATGCCAATCAACCTCTCCATGGCAGAAAAGGGAAGAATCTAAGATATAAAGAATCATGGATGCAGTTAAAATCTGAAATTTAAAGGCCCAAATCTTCCAATTGGCACCAGAACAGTTCTGACTGATGCTAATCACAGGACAATCTACACACTTAATTGCCAGCATTTTTTAAGGCTAAACTTCTGATGCTGGCCTCTCTCTGAAGCCAGCCAGGCACAGTACAAAATGCCAAGCCCCTTTTTTAAAGCACTAACTGCCGTAACCTAGTAAGTTAGAGTTTAACTAGCCTAAAGGCTTGTATTAACTGTGCTATTTCCAACTCTGTTTCACAGTAGAAATTGTGATTGTAAGCATCCACAATTATTAAATATTCTGTGGCCAACATTTCAAAATTAAATTATTTGCAATTCTTTGAATGAACAGGCTGAAAGAAAACCCCATGGGTGGAATTTTCCTATCTCACCTGTCATGGGAATCATAGCGGGCGGGGGCGGACCATGCAAAGGTCCGTTGACCTTGGGCGGGAATTTCCAGTCTTGGGGCAAGCGCAGCTGGAAACTCCTGCCCCATGTGTTTAAGATTGCCTCGAGCTGTCAACTTGCGAAACTGCAAATCCTAACCCCACTGAAGTTGCTAAACCACATCGCCACCCCACCCTCCCTCCCCCCAAATCCCTGACAATGTTCTCATGCCTCCCTCATCCCTCCATTTCTTCCAGCAGGTCAGGCCAAGGAGGGTGCACTTGCACCTTTGAAGGAGGCCTATAGCAGGCTGGGATCTCAGACCTCCAGAGGAGGTCCGCCAAAGTTATTACAGTCTACAGAGCACAGCAGCCAGTAGGCTGCCTTCATCTTTGCTGTGGAGGTCAGGGCTGCAACTAGGCATTGTAATAGAAAAGAAAGATAAATATGTTTTGAAGATACATAGATGGCACAGGTGTACAACCATTGTATATAGTTTTGGCACATGTAAATATATGGTCACTTGCCCTGTTTGGAATTTTCTGTGTTCTCATATTGCTGCTAGTCGCTTCAATGGTCATGGGTAGTTAAGGGTGTGGAACATGGTCCCCATCAGAGTCTAATAATGTCCTCCTGGAGAGTCACTTTTCTCACATTATCAACATTGTGATTACTGAATACAGACATAAATAGAAATATACAAAATAGGAGCAGAAGTAGGCCATTCAGCCCCTCGGGCTTGCTCTGCCATTCAGTAAGCTCATGGCTGATCTGCATATGTTGTGTTCTACATTCCCATCTCAAAAATTATTTATTCTGCCTTCTTTCACATGGCAATATGAAACACAGTAGCTATGTATCTAGGTAGAAATGCTAATTAACGATCATTGATCCCAAAAATCTTTCACTTTAGAAGTAAACAGTTTACTATTTGTAACCTAATATTAATAACACCTTCCTGGAACTTTGGGAGACTTAGGATTTACCCATGGTAAACTTAGAGACAGTGCCATTGTCTCCAACTAGCTTGCATTGTCTACGCAGTAACACAACGAAGCCTTCCTTTGCTCTCTAAAATTAATGCACCCAGAATTAACGTCAGGCAGTTTATAATCATAATTGTAATAAAAATGCCTTTCTTTCTTTGTGCTTTCCTTCATCCTTTCTTTTACTGCCTCTTTTCCTCTCTCTTTGTTGGAAAAGGTGATGTTCACAGATACCAACATGTAGGTCGAGTTCTAATGAAAGGTCACAGATTTAAAGGCCGAAAATTTCCCATCCTGCTCGCCGTGGGAATCATAGCAGGTGAGACTGAAAATTTGGCAGACCATTTAAAGGTCCATTGAGCTTGGACAGGAATTTCCAGTCTTGGGGTGTGCGCGGCCAGAAAATCTCACCCAAAATGTTAACCCTGTTTCTTTCTCCACAGTTACTGCCTGACTCTTGGGCCTTTCCAGCATTTTCTGTTTTTATTTTGTTAGGGCCAGAGATAGCAGGGTTCAAGGAAATCCACTTGGCCATGGAACATCTAGCTTGTTTTATTCTAAGTTTAAAATGATGAATGGGGAAGAAGGGAGCTGGGTTGATGCTCTGGATGTGATCACTGTCCAGGACACAGCCCTAAGCAGAGGCTCCTCAAACTAATGCGCTGTCCTGTTCTTTCCATCTTTTCCAGACTGGTTGGCCTCACTGTATTTCCTGTTTACATGTTTTACCTGGTGTCTATCTCATCTTTTTTAGCACCTTAACTATTTGCATGTTCTTTTGTTTCGAGCACATTTTTATTGTCTCACCAAACTGTTCTTTCACATACTTTCCCAGGCTCCCAGTGTTCTGTTAAGCAGTCAAGAAGTCAAAAAACCAATTAACTTCCTTGATGGTTGACATATCAGTTAAATATTAAAGGCCCTTCAAATATATAGGAGTTGCTGTTGGCGAAAGCCAAGTAGACTAATTCAGGTAATGTTGAGTTGGCAAAGTTTGTTTCCAGCATGAAATCTTTTGGGTGTGGCCAACTGCTCCTTCTGCAAATATCTAACATTTTGAAGCTCGGTGCTGCATCCACACAGTAGATTTTAGCAATGGAGTCCTTTTTCAATCAATTTGCGCAGTTCTATTTATCATGAATGACTCTGCCAGATCTATCTGGTACATTAATGCAAGGCTTAAATGAGGAAATTAACTTGGCTCAGGGAAATAGACATTGATGATTAATTCACAAGTACAATAGTGCAAATGCTGAAATAAAAACAGAAAATTATGGTAATGCTCAGCAGGTCCGACAGCATCTGTAGTTAATGTTTCCAGTTCGTGAGCTTTCTTCCAAGCCACCTACCATCCTGACTTGGAATTATATTGCCATTCCTTCACTGTCGCTGGGTCAAAATCCTGGAACTCTCTCCCCAACAGTACTGTGAGTGTACCAACAGCACATGGACTGCAGTGGTTCAAGAAGGCAACTCACCATCAGCTTCTCAAGGGCAATTAGGGATTGGCAATAAATTATCGCATAGCCAGCGATACCCACATGCTTCGAATGATTTTTTAAAATTGCTACTTCGCAAATATTTAACAAACAGAAAACCTGCATTCATGCCAAGCCAGCTTTATTTGGCAACCCTTCAAATGCATTATCCATATACCATTTTGTGTATGCTAGCTTTAACGTGCAAAGTAAATTAAACCCTAACAATATAAGAGTAAAACACTCTATGCAGCAAATAATAATTTTTGTATCAAGGAACATTGAAGGATTTGTAATGTCCTTGTTTTACTACTAGCATAGTGCTTCATAAGCGTTCGACAATTACTAATAGAAATTATAAATACTTGTTGTTAACCTACATTTATTTAAAGGATAAACAGGTCTAAGATTTTGAAGTGTGGCTCCCCTCTACTGTGGTATAATTTCAGAAAGCTGAGTATTTTTGGAACTATTATATAACATTTACACAAGGTCAGTGAAGACTATGTGAATGTTCATAGGAAAGGATCGCATAGAAATCTAGGCCACCACCATAGGGATTTAATGTGATACGAATGTTCTTATTCTAGTTCTCAAACCAGTTGAAGCCAGACTTTAGTTGGCATACAGACCAGAGACAGACAACTCATGATTTCTATTAGTGTCAGACAGACAAGTAAGTGACATTCATGTGCAAAACTGGAGGTAGAAATTTCAATATCTTCCTTGACAAATCATTTGACACAATCTGAATCAGTCATTTTGGTTCATTTTTATAACCTATTCTCCATGTATTTAAATCATTTTTTCTCATCCTCTCATTTTCCGATTATGTCTTATTCCTAAAGATCTCTGATTCCTCAGCAAATAGAATGTCCTAAATAAAGACAATTGAAATCAGATCAAGAATATTAATTTTTAAATTCAGGCATTCCATTGGGGAGGGGAGGAAGGAGCTATAACTCACTGTCTTTGCAGCATTTAGAAAAGCTGTCAGTTATAGGTGTCCTTTATTAAATTTCATTGCCCTGCATCCCAACACATAGCCTTAACTCCTCTCACTCCTGATTCCTCCACCTCTTCAAGGATTTGGTGGGAAAACTCCCCGTAAATAGTGTTTGGGCCAGGTGGGCTGTTTACGATGTTAAAAATCTGATCCCTAACTCCAACCCGCTTCCAAAGCATTCATGTCCAGTTTTAATGGAAGCAGAATGATAGGGTGGAGGAGTGGGGTGCGGTGCTAGGGGTCTGGGGCAAACAACCTGTTCCCAAGAGGTGCCTGGCAATTCAAATATTATAATGAGCTGCTTGCCTCTCACTAACTCTTTTTAATTTAACCCTGACCGGTCAAGCTTCCTGACCCTCAGAACACCCGACGACTATTGGGGAGCTAGGACTGCGATACCTAGGAGTTAACTACCTTTCTTACAGGATCCAAGTTACCTGCTTCACCGTCACCCCACCCGCACGACCCTTAAGATTTCCCTCTTGACTTTTCATCTTATTTATTCACAGAATGTGGGCATCTCTGGCAACGTAGATATTTATTGTCTGTATCTACTATATTCTACTGTAATGTAATATATTCCACCACAATCTGTGACCTCATGGGTCGGCACTCTAGCACACCATCAAGCCAGGGGTCCAACACTGGTTCAACAAGGAATGTAGTAGAGCATGGCAGGAGCGGCACCAGGCATATCTAAAAATGTCGTCCAAACCTGGTGATACCTAAAAATATAACACAGAACTACATGCATGCTAAACGGAAGCAGTATATTATTGCTCGAGCTATGCGATCCACACCGATAGATTAGATCAAAACTCTGCAGCCTTGCCACCCCCAGTTATGAGTGGTGGTGGACAATAAAACCATGGTCCATGAATGGGCCTCAATGATGGAGGAGTACAGAACGAGTGTAAGATACAGTGCTGAGGTGTTTGCAAGCATATTCAACCAGAAGTGCAGAGTAGATATCCACCTGACAGACCATCAGTTTACTCTTGTTTGTTAGCAAGGTGATGGAAGGAGTGGTGCTTTAAGGCGGCACTGACTCAACAATAACCTGCTCATTGACACTCGGTTCAGCTTCCGTCAGAAACAGTTCATGTTGTGGCTGCCTGACATGGACTCAGCAGTTCAAGATGCCAGTTTATCACCATCTTTTGAAGGGAAATGCAATAAATGCTGGCATTGCCAATGGCACCCACAAGCAAATTAAAAAAAGATTGCCCTAGGTGGTGGTAAACTGCCTTTTTAAACTGCTGCAGTGACTGTAGTATAGTAACTCCCACAATACGTTGTCAATGTGGTGCTGAAAGGGTCTTGTTCTGATGTGAAGTGAGTGAAGACTCAACCGATTGGAGTCTTCCTTCACATTACTGCATTTTTTGTGCTGTCAGTGGTTGCCATCCATGTGATTCTGTATTGCCTAGCACTTGACCCAATGCAAGCATGATAAGGTGGAAATCTTTGCAGCCTCGGTGTGAGACGGAAGGAAGAGGACGTAACCCTCTCTGTTGCAAAGTATATGCTAACAGGATGCATTAATTTTAGTACTAATAATTTATTGTATATGTACAGCACCAGGGACCCAGATTCAAGTCCGGCCTTGGGTCACTGTGTGGAGTTTGCATATCCTCCCTGTGTCTACGTGGGTTTCTTCTGGTCTAGTTTCCTCCCACACTCCAAAGATGTGCAGGTTGGGTTGATTGGCCATGCTAAATTGACCCCTAGTGTCAGGGAGATTAGCAGGGTAAATAGATGGGGTGGCAGGGATAGGGCCTGGGTGGGATTGTTTTCGGTGGAGACTTGATGGGCCGAATGGCCTCCTTCTGCACTGTCGGGATTCTATGCTGCTATTCTACAGAAATTTTCCTTTGACTTTGGAATCAAACAGACTGTACTATTCTTAAAACATTTGATTCCTATCTAAAGTGAAACCTGTCAATGTGTATTCAAGTTCTACATTACTATTTTCCAGCACTTTATATTGTTTACAATGTTCATTAAAATTAGAAATGTTCATCCAGTTAAAACATAGAAGATCTCATTGAAAAACCAGGGGAAAGGCTGACACTGATCATGCAGCACACCACCAAAGGTGAAAGCAATAGGAGAGAAGACAGAATAGGAGATTGGCAGCAAAGTTTATAAATTCACTCCCATTTACAGTTCCACCAAGGATGGAAATCGAGAATTCAGGTGCAGTGTGGTTCTCAGTTTTTCTACACCAATAGTTCAACTTTTTAAATTTTGGAAACAGAGAGAGAAATCTGAGTGCTGTTTTAAAACCATTCCTGTCACAGCCTACAGGGTGATTGATTTGAAGCCCAGTTATTGCTGTGCTGGATAAACACAGGTTCAAATGATAGATCTCCATCATAGGATAGATGGTGTTTACTCATTTTTTTGAGTAATCTTTTTTAAGGATACATGCATGGTTCCAAAGTTGTGCACAGCCATCCAGCTGGTTTGCCAAATAATCAAAGTGAACTTTGTCCATTTACTCCTTGACACTTGCCCTTCCTTACAGCTCATTTAAAACCCTGGTTTTCTACCATTCTCCCAAATGCTGTGCCAATTTTCTCCATGAGTTCATAGAATCATAGAATTGTAGAATCCCTACAGTGCAGAAGAAGGCCATTCGAGCTGCACCGACAACAATCCCACCCAGGCCCTATCCCCGTAACCCACATATTTACCCTAGTCCCCCTTGACACTAGGGTCAATTTATCATGGCCAGTCAACCTAACCCGCACATCTTTGGACTGTGGGAGGAAACTAGAACAACCAGAGGGAACCCACGCAGACACGAGGAGAACGTGCAAACTCCACACAAATAGTGACCCGAGGCCGGAATTGAACCCGGGTCCCTGGTGCTATGAGGCAGCAGCACTGAGCACTATGCCACCGTGCCACCCACGAGAAGTTACTTCACAGTTATCTTCACTGTTTTCCTCACTCATCTCACATCCTGGGTGATTTCAATTCATCATGTTGCTCCCCTTTGAGTTCATTGCTCTCCTATCCGCCCTTAATCTCACCCTCCATGTTAGCTCCCCAATTCATTTTCACCACTTCCCACTACACCTTACCATCTCATGTGGCCTCACTACTTCCACAATATCAATCAGAGATAAGGTTGTCTCTGATCACTTTCTCGTATAATTGCTGTCCCACAGTCTGCTTCCCCCCTTCAAACCCTACTTCCTTTGATATCTGCCTCTGGAAAAACTCTCTCCCAATTCACTTACAACAGTAGTCTCAAGTGCCCAGCCTTCGTTCCCCATATTTCTGCAGTTACTAGTCTGCTCACCTCTATCTTTGATTCCCTGGTCCCTTCCCCCGATATTATGTTCATCTATGGTACGTTCAGTCGAAGGGATGAAAACTTGAATAGATATGGCTGACAATTAGTTCAGCTATCCGGTGCCAGATCTGGCTTCACCATTTGAAGCATTAGCAGATCCTGCACTCGACATGAAAACTGCTCACTATTTCACGATTATCCTGGAATGCAAAAGTATCCCCCAGCTTATTTTCCCTAATGCCAACCATTCTCTTAAATCTCTTTCCATTGTCACATTAGCCTTCATTTCCAATAACAAATGTGAGAAGCTCATGGATTTCTTTCTCACCAAGATTAAGATTAAGCTTCCTCTAAGGCTCACCCTGCCCAAGCCAACAACTCAGATTTTTGTCTAGTTTCTGTTCTATTTTCCCCTTATTCTTTCTTTGAGCAAATCTTATTCATTAAACCTACCTCCTGCTCCCTGGACCCTATTCCCACTAAACTGTTGAGCAGCCAATTTCCTATCTGCTAACTGGTAATGGCAGCAATTCTCTCTACTCAGTTCCCCCACTCTTTGATACCTGCCATCATTATTCAGCTCCTCAAAACAATCCTTCATTCTTTGATGTATTGTAACTGCTTTGAGGGATATCGTTGCCTGATGGTCTCATTATGAATGCTTGGTTGATCTCCAAGGATGGTTAATGGACTTAGTAGCACAGGCAATATTGATGCTGCTTGAAGCAGAGAGTGGCTTTTTTGACTGATGTCTTTATTATCTTGTAATAAGTTTTTCTTTCTTTAATATTGTTTTTCAATGTCTGTATTTATTTACACATGGTTGAGAGATATTAAGTGGATAAAGAAGTTTGATATTGATACTATGAATGACAGTGATTGATTGATGCTTTAAATAGCAGTTTTCTTTTCAAATAGATTTTCTAAGCCTTTGCTTACTGTTTGTTTCAGAATCATTTCAAAGACTTACCAGACTTGGCAATGGCTTATTTGTTCTGTACATAGCAGATACTGGGGCAGGGGTATGGAGGATGAATGGGGGCATAGAAGGGTTGTGGAATTAATGGAAGGGATATGGAAGAGGCATGGGTGGAGGGGGCATAAGAAATATGAATGGGCATGGAGAGGGCATAGGAGGTATGAGGGGGAATTGGCAACATCTTTCAAACTTGTCTATCAAAAGGCTTCCCCAGAGGTTCACTAAATTACTTCCCTTGTAGGATTTCTACAGGGTCCTCCCTGCCTGCACAAAAATACTAAAGGGAAGGATATTTTAATTTCCAGCAGGAACTTAAATTGTGAACCTGAGGTCACTTTAAGTAAGCCTCCACTTTGACCTCCTGACCTGGGTTTGCTCTGAGTTGGGAGATTAAAACCCAGCCCCAGATGTCACTTCATGCTGAGGTTCTATCTATCCCCATGGTTGCACAATACTCTATTCAGTTGGACCTTTATATACCACCTGTTCCTTGTGGAAATGTTTGAACAGAAAAATACCTTTGACCACAAGTCCATCAGGTCCTCATGTAAGTCCTCAAGACCCTGTTGGTAAAGGAGATGGTGGATTTTGTGAGATGGCTCATGAAGCAGACTGTCAAACTTATCTTACCTCTACAAACAAAAGTGGGGAATTATGCTTAGAGCCCAAAGAAGTAGGGGAGATCCTAAATGAATACTTTGCGTCGGTATTCACAAAGGAGAGGGATGTGTTGACTGGGAATGTCCCGGAGAGGAGTGTTGACCCGTTAGAGAAAATCTCCATTACAAGGGAGGAAGTGTTAGGTTTTTTAGGGAATATAAAGACTGACAAATCCCCAGGGCCTGATGGAATCTATCTAAGGCTGCTCAGGGAGACGAGAGATGAAATTGCTGGGCCTCTGATGCAAATCTTTGTCTCGTCACTGGACGCAGGTGAGGTCCCAGAGGATTGGAGGATAGCTAGTGTGGTCCTGTTATTTAAGAAGGGTAGGAAGGATAACCCGGGTAATTATAGGCCGGTGAGCTTGATGTCCGTGGTAGGGAAGTTGTTGGTGAGGATTCTTAGAGATAGGATGTATGCACATTTAGAAAGGAATAAACTCATTAACGATAGTCAGCATGGTTTTGTGAGAGGGAGGTCATGCCTCACTAGCCTGGTGGAGTTTTTTGAAGAAGTGACTAGAATGGTTGACGAGGGAAGGGCCGTGGATGTCATCTATATGGACTTTAGTAAAGCGTTTGAAAAAGTCTCTCATGGTAGGTTGGTGCAAAAGGTTGGATCTCATGGGATAAAGGGGGAGGTGGCTAGATGGGTGGAGAACTGGCTTGGTCACAGAAGACAGAGGGTGGTAGTGGAAGGGTCTTTTTCCGGCTGGATGCCTGTGACTAGTGGTGTTCCGCAGGGCTCTGTATTGGGACCTCTGCTGTTTGTGATTTATATAAACGATCTGGAAGAAGGTGTTACTGGGATGATCAGTAAGTTTCCGGATGACACGAAAATGGCTGGACTTGCAGACAGTGAGGAACATTGTCAGAGGCTACAGAAGGATATAGATAGGCTGGAAATTTGGGCAAAGAAATGGCAGATGGAGTTCAATCCAGATAAATGCGAAGTGATGCATTTTGGTAGAACTAATGTAGGGGGGAGCTATACGATAAATGGCAGAACCATAAAGGGTGTAGATACGCGGAGGGACCTGGGTGTACAAGTCCACAGATCCTTGAAGGTGACGTCACAGGTGGAGAAGGTAGTGAAGAAGGCATATGGCATGCTTGCCTTTATAAGACGGGGCATAGAGTATAAAAGTTTGGGTCTGATGTTGCAGAGGTTCGGCTGCATTTGGAATACTGCGTCCAGTTCTGGTCGCTACACTACCAGAAGGACGTGGAGGCTTTAGAGAGAGTGCAGAGGAGGTTTACCAGGATGTTGCCTGGTATGGAGGGGCTTAGTTATGAGGAGAGATTGGGTAAACTGGGGTTGTTCTCACTGGAAAGACGGAGGATGAGGGGTGACCTAATAGAGGTGTATAAAATTATGAAAGGCATAGATAGGGAGAACGGTGGGAAGCTTTTTCCCAGGTCGGTGGTGACGTTCATGAGGGGTCATACGTTCAAGGTGAGAGGGGGGAGGTTTAACACGGATATCAGAAGGACGTATTTTACACAGAGGGTGGTGGGGGCCTGGAATGCGCTGCCGGGCAAGGTGGTGGAGGCGGACACACTGGAAACGTTTAAGACCTATCTAGGTAGCCACATGAACGGAGTGGGAATGCAGGGATACAAAAGAATGGTCTAGTTTGGACCAGGGAGCGGCGCGGGCTTGGAGCGCCGAAGGGCTGTTCCTGTGCTGTATTGTTCTTTGATCTTTGTTCTTATCTCCAAAACTTTCAAATAGGCACCAAGATGTAGCTTGACTGGTGGTGAAGAGGGCCCTTCCATCAGAACCTTCCTGTTCACCTCCTCACACTGCCCACAAGGTGTTTGTAATGGGCAAACGACCATCCCACCTCACCTTGGAATATGCCTTCACAAAGCAAGTCTGGAAAGAGATATAAATTGTTTTTTGTTATTGTTCATCCTAAACACACTTTGTGTTCCACAGGCTGTTCCCAGGGATCCACACTGAGATAAACACCATTTGCTGCTGGAGGATCATCAACTCACTGAACGATTTGCTTGGATCAGCCTGCTTGAAACTTGCTGGTCTTCCAGCACAAAGAACTGTTGAAGGCCGAGTGTTGCAGTCTGGCACATTCCAAGAATAGTCCAAGATTATGTTCCAAGGGATGCATTAAAGCTTGTGACAGCCACTGCCAAGGCTCAATGTGGAATGGATACTGTGTAAGCGCTATAGCATGCCAAGGAGCTGGGAACCACATAAAACCCTCTTGGGCTGCATGCACCAGAGAATGTTTGACATGAAATGCAAATGAACATTGTAAAAATAACAAGTGTCGTGAGTCACCTCATGCACTGTGCTGCACTTCATCTGTTGTCAAATTTGAACTCTTATGTAATGTAGTTTTACAAATTTTTATGAATAAAGTATACTTTTGGGAAAAAAAATCATACGACTGAGCAGGAAGCATGAAGGTGGCATTCTGCTGGCACTAC
This sequence comes from Mustelus asterias, assembly GCF_964213995.1. Classification (NCBI taxonomy): domain Eukaryota; kingdom Metazoa; phylum Chordata; class Chondrichthyes; order Carcharhiniformes; family Triakidae; genus Mustelus; species Mustelus asterias. Next base: position 83,199,091 of record NC_135806.1, on the reverse strand, counting down.
ATGCAACATGATGTGGAGATGCCGGTGTTGGACTGGGGTAAACACAGTAAGAAGTCTAACAACACCAGGTTAAAGTCCAACAGGTTTATTTGTAGCAAAAGCCACTAGCTTTCGGAACAGGCTGTTCCTTCGTCAGGTGGGTGGGAGTTCTGATCACAAACAGGGCACAAAGACACAAACTCAATTTACATGAATAATGATTGGAATGGGAGTCTTTACAGCTAATCAAGTCTTAAAGGTACAGACAATGTGAGTGGAGGGAGCATTAAGCACAGGTTAAAGAGATGTGTATTGTCTCCAGACAGGACAGCCAGTGAGATTTTGCACATCCAGGCCAGTTGTGGGGGTTACAGATAGTGTGACATGAACCCAATATCCCGGTTGAGGCCATCCTCATGTGTGCGGAACCTGGCTATCAGTCTCTGCTCAGCGACTCTGCGCTGTCGTGTGTCGTGAAGGCCGCCTTGGAGAACGCTTACCTGGAGATCAGAGGCTGAATGTCTGTGACCGCTGAAGTGCTCCCCAACAGGAAGAGAACAGTCTTGCCTGGTGATTGTCGAGCGGTGTTCATTCATCCGTTGTTGTAGCGTCTGCATGGTTTCCCCAATGTACCATGCTTCGGGACATCCTTTCCTGCAGCGTAACAGGTAGACAACGTTGGCCGAGTTACAACAGTATGTACCGTGTACATGGTGGATGGTTTCCTCGCGTGAGATGATGGCATCCGTGTCGATAGTCCGGCACATCTTGCAGAGGTTGCTGTGGCAGGGCTGTGTGGTGCCGTGGTCACTGTTCTCCTGAAGGCTGGGTAGTTTGCTGCGGACAATGGTCTGTTTGAGGTTGTGCGGTTATTTGAAGGCAAGTGGGGATGTGGGGATGGCCTTGGCGAGATGTTCGTCTTCATCAATGACATGTTAAAGGCTCCGGAGGAGATGTCGTAGCTTCTCCGCTCCGGGGAAGTACTGGACGACGAAGGGTACTCTGTCCACATGCAACAAACATGGGTTAACCATGCATCATGATCTCTGCACCAATTTCCGAGGTCTATCAAATTTAGACCCCTCTAATTCAAATAATAATAGCCTAGTTTCTTAAGACAGACTCCAGAATACTACAGTGCAGAAGAGGCCCTTCAGCCCATCGAGTCTGCACCGATGCATGAAAGGTCCCGACCTGCCCACCTAATCCCACTTGACAGAATCACAGAAAGACACTAATAGTTACAGTCAATATTCTAACTAATCAAAATAAAAATGCTCAGCTTTAATTTTTTTGGTTAGTTTTCTCGAGTTGCTTGGCTCACGATTCAGCTCGTTATGAACTTAAGGACTGGAAGGCTCATTAGTTTGTAGGAGGTAGAGAGCATGATAGGTCATACTGACTGATGACAAGAAATAACCTTCACCAGGTACACACAGCATCTACTCAATCTTGGGAAGAGAACATCCAGTCTCAACTGGAGTGTGCCTAAGAATCTAATAATACCAAGTACATTATGCTAGGATAAATTTCATATAGATTTAATAAAACAGTGAATTTAGTATCCAATGGAGGCTCTGTTGATGTAAGTAGCCATACTGCCAAGAATCTGGTATCTTCCAAGATTGCAATGAATGAATAATAATCAATATTTTAGTATTTTCAGTTGCCTGGCAACACAGAAGCAAACTAGCCATTATTGCACTTTAGCATTGTGCCACATATTTAAGTCGTGATGACTGAGTTAGTTGTCGTGACCAACCTTGCATACATTTATAATTGACAGTGATTAGAGCTGAGCTAAGAGACCTATTTTGGATCCTCTTCAATGAAACCTTTTAGAAGAGTGCCTGATCATCATCTCCTTAGTGAAAAAAGAGAAATTGTGTAACCTCTTCGACTGACAAGTGTAAAGATTTGAACTGGTTCACTGCTCTGTTTTTGGCACTGATCGGCACACAGATTTGTGTGTTATTTTCATCTGCCTGGATGGATAGATTCTCTTTCCAATATTTCTGCCATATTGTTGAGCTCATTCCCTAATAGAAAGTGCAATGCAGAAATGGGCTTGTCAGTACATTGACACCAGTGATTTTCTTCATGAATTACCCCTTAACAACAATGATTTGTATTTATAAGATGGAGCTGAATTATCATGGGGGAAGCTCACAATCATTCACCTTTGTGGACAATCAGCAGAAACAATGGAAAAGCAGTGGGAATGCCCTTCTGAGCTGTTTCTTCTAGTTTTTTGTCAATCTCCCACTGAAGATATCACAGATCATCTAGACATGAATTTAGACACCTATGAAATTCCAGGTGAGTTTATTTAAAAAATGGTCCGAATATTTCACAATTAAAATGGAAAGGTGAGCTGATGTTAAGTCAGGTGGGGGAGGGACTGTGGGGGGTGGTATTGAGAAGGAAAGGTAAGTAAGAGTTTGGTTGAAATGATAGATTTTGAGAATATATTTAAAGGTGGACAAAGAAGTCAAGAGGAAGAGCGGGGTTTTGGGAAGGACTTCCAAAGAGAAGGGCTGAAATAGTTGAAGGGTCCAATGACAAGACAAGAACGGTGTAGGAAACAGAGTGGTGTGGGTGGCAAGATGGGGCTGTATTACTCAAAGCCAAACCAAGAGGATATAAGGATTCAGAAGGGGATGGAAGACAATAGAGGTTTAGAGGGATAGGGTAGAGTGAGGGCATGGAGGGATTTGAAGAGAACAATAAAGATTTTAATTTTAATACCAAAAGGAAACAGTTCCAATGTAGCTTATCAAGAACAGAGTAGGAGTTAGGGTAGGGTACAAACTGCTATATTTTTGGATTATTGGATGATTACAGAGGGGTGGAGAATGGGAGATCAGAAATGACACGTTGGAATATTTGAGGAAACAAAAGCATTAATATGGGTATCATTGATGATTGAACTGAGCTTTGAGTGGAGACAGAATAAATTTCATAAATGAAAATATGCAACATTATTAGAGTCGGCAGTTCTGGTTATATGAATTCCTGGATGTTTTGTCCCTGACTGCTAATCAACACAATCAGTCATACAGCTACTTTTCCCCATCTCTGATTTTTTTTATAACTAATACATTAAAATATTTAAAGAAAATGAAAAAAAGAGCAGTGTTTTTTTGAATGTCCATATCATCTTTGCTCCTATCAGTTTCTGGCAGATCAAACTTTAATTCTTGGAGACTCCAGGACAATACTGGACTGTCGGCAACTCTAAATTTTAATGATGAACAAAGCAGAGGTTTGCAAATTGAATTCAGTTAAACAGGGTGCCAAGTTTTAGTAAGTAGTAGGAGTAGTGTCAGGTGTCATCGGCTGACGCCATGCCACAGGTAATGTCACCAAACGTAGCATATAGATGAGGAAAAGAGAGGAAAGAATATTACCTTAGAATCATAGAATCCCTACAATGCAGAAGGAGGCCATTCGGCCCATCGAGTCTGCACCAACCACAATCCCACCCAGGCCCTATCCCCATAACCCCATGCATTTACCCTAGCTACTCCCCTGACACTAAGGGGCAATTTAGCATGGCCAATACACCTAACCCGCATATCTTCGGAGTGTGGGAGGTGTTATGGTGGAATTAAAGTGATGGACACAAAATGGTTACCTGGGACACAAAATGGTTACCTGGGAAGGGACATTAAAAGGCACTGGCTTTTAGCACAGACAGTGACACAAAAAGTTAAAACCTGCAGTATCTGAATTGCTGCAGGAAGCTGGTCAGAGCTTGAGGCACTTTAGATAAGAGCAGACCCAGAACAATGAGTCTGATAATAAGGTCAGCCACAGATGGGGACATACATGTAGCTCTTTCGGGTCAGCCACAGATGGGGACATACATGTATAAATGTAACAAGATCAGCCACTGAATGTATAGATCGAAACCAGTCATTGATAGAGGACATAACTGCATAAATGTATCCATTCTATGAACAATGATATGTTAATTGTCCATGTCCGTACCTGTCTGCTTGTAACGATGTGTTAACTATCGATGTCCGTATCTGTCTACTCAACTTGTAGCGATGTGTTAACGGCTAATGTCCGTATGCCTATTGTCTAAAAGGTATAAAAATGATCAACTACCATTGTGTAGTTGAGAAGGTAGCTGCCAAGTACTGCGGAGTACCAGTGCTTTCTCCCAAAGCTTTGTCCGAAATAAAACTGTATTATTGAAACCTCCAAGTCTGACTCCGAAGTGGTAAATTTCCCACAACAGAGGAAATCACGGCACCCGGAGGAAACCCACGCAGAGACGGGGAGAATGTGCAAACTCCACACAGACAGTGACCCGAGCCGGGAATCGAACCCGGGTCCCTGGCACTGTGAGGCATCAGTGCTAACCACTGTGCCACCCTGAATACTTTGGTGACTTCAATGGAGACAAGTGATTTGGCTTAAGTGACTACTTTGTCCAACACTCCATTCTTTTAAACAATTGCAATGCTGAGTTGTATATGGTTCAGCACTTTAACTCCTCCTGATTATTCCAATTATGTTCAAAGCAAGGTTTAGGGATAATATTGAATCCTTCTCTTAGGTAACCTGCAACCTATAGGTAAGAACATTGCCACATAAATTTTTATTTGAAAAGGATATATGATATGGGAAAAGGCAGGAAACTGGAATTGAGTTACAGATCAGCCACAATCTAAAGATTACAGAGCAGACTTGAGGGGCTGAATGGTCAACTCCTCCTTCTATGTTCAAATGTTTGCGATTTCCTCATTTTCAAATCCGTTTGAAGTTCACACCTGACCTCCTATGTTTTCAAAGTCTTGCATCCCTCCCCTTTTCATGCAACCCCTTGGCCTTCTGCTCTTCAGCATTTTACACAACCTTTGACTGAGATGGGCTAATATATAGGACTGGATTGGCGGGGCACTGTTTTCCATACCCCTGGCTGACTGAAAGATTCGTCATCAGTCCACCTACAATCCGACTGCCCTGCAACAATATCGCTGGGGGTAATCACTATTGTTTGAAAGTGAGACTTCGGCCCCTATATGGGAGGAAGTCCTGTTCTAGAGAGCTGTGTCCATTCAGATTGGCTGGCACCTCTAGTTCTAGCAGTGCCCAGTTTGAATGGTGGCCACTACTGAGACTACAGGCAGCCCCACAAAGAAGTGATAGAGCCTGGATTTGAAGGTAAGTCTAGATTTCGGATGGCCTGGCTGGTAGACCCAAGTGAGGCAGGGGAGGGAGTGTGGGATGGGGGGGGGGTGATGGGCTTGAGAACTTGGGTGGGAGAGTTAAAGGAGGGGATATGCTAGAGGGAGGATGCCTCCAATGGGCACAGAGGACCTCCAAAGGAGGTAACCACCTCCTTCCTGCCTGACAGCAGCCCACACATTGAAAGCTGACAGCTATCCACCTTACCACCATGTAAAGTAATGGCGTAGGTGGAATGAGGTCCTTAAGTGGCCATTAGTTGGCTAGTATCTCAGGGTGCATGGACTCCCTGGTGTCTTGAATTCCCATTGTAATTTTGGAGACAGGTTGGGAGTGGGGTGATGGAGTTGGGTAGGCCACATGATTTACTTTATGACCTCCCCACCTTCATTTGCACTAGCAGTAAATTCCATCCCACGGAATTGTAAAAAAGGAGGCCAACATGCTTATGTGTGCCCTTTACGAGAGTTATCCAATTCCCGCTTTTTCCCCATTGCCTTGTTGTTTCTTTCTGCTTCAAATATTTTGAAGTAACTATTAAAATTGCATATAGTGACATGGTAATACAGAACATGAGTACACTGTTGAAGCTTTCCATCAGGACAGATGCAAGGATGCAAAATTTCAAAGGAGCAACAATTTATACTGCATGAGAAAAGGATGCTGATTGGTTGGTAAGTTGACTCTGATTGGTCAAGGTGTGCCATGAAGAACGTACCAGGAAACTACTGTCCCCAATGGCTAGACATATTCTTTTATGCTGTAGAGGACAGGTCCCTATATATGAATATATGTAGCTTCTAACAAGCATAAGTGAAATACACTGTGATCCTGACTGATAATCATGAATTTGATGTTAGTGTAACTGAGCACACTCGGAATTGTTCAGATGTGCTGCCCAATTACAGAATCATGTCAACCAATCACAGCCAATTTGCCAATCAATCAACACTCCTTTTCTCATGCAGTGTAAATTGTTGCCTTTGAAATTTGATGTTCTTGTGTCTATCCTGATGAGCACAAGGTGAAAAGTTTGGTCAGCATGTCTCTTTTTTCAGCAAATTGAATATGCATCTATCATCCTTTCATCCTATGTATTGCAGAGAACAGAGTTTTCCATGGGAAAACACAGCCTGCACACATTTTTCCCCTCTGAAGTGCACACTCAATTCATGTTTAACTTTGTCCAGGACTTTTGTCTTTTCAGAAAGGATCTGATTCGCAATATATTTGATGACCCACGATGGAGTTCATGAGGAGTGTGGGTGCAGAAAAGAGCTGGTTAGAATGTCCATCTTGAATTTGCAGCACAGTCACCAGAGTTCTTTAAAGCTCCCTAATACTCACCCCTCATTCCCCACCCATCACCATGTTGTTTGTTATGATGATGGAGAAAAAAAACACGGAATTATAGACAGAAACATTGGACTTTAAAAAGACCTGAGTTTTATATTTTAAAATGGATACAAACCCCAAAGGCCAACTTGTGGATTCTGGGTTCAGTTGGAATACACAAAGGAGGTTAGAAAGCTAGCTGAGAGAGCTGCCACTGTTTGCCTACCTGGCTGCCGATCTGCGTCTATTTATTTCTTAAATATAATCCATGACTTAGCCTTCACACCCTCCTGGGGGGTGATTGGGGTATCGGGGATATGCTTGTGGGGAGGAGGATTCAGAGGTATCTAGTCCTTGAGGAGAGGGTGCCTCCAGTCAGAAGAGGGCTATTGATGGGGACCTCCCCATTTTTGTTCGAAATACAGGATTTCAAAGCTTTGTATTCCCCCCCTCCCACCTTCCCGACGCTCACGCCACCCAATCTATCTGGCATCCACCAGCCTAGAAATTGAGGCTGGGCGGGAAATTGGGGAAAAGTGCATTCCCCACCACTGGCCCCAACATTAAATTGTTTCCAGATGAGGGCAGGCAGGATTCCAGAAGCAACCGCATCCATGCAATTTCACTTCCCACCTCTCTCCTCAAATCATGTTGGGGTGGAGCACACATTTTAGGCCATGCACGTTACAATGCAGCATTTTGTAGTAACATTTGAAGGTGTCAATCAGTTTACACTTATCTTTCAAAATATTCCAGAATCTTCAGCAGGCTTCCTTTCCAAGGAGGTGCATTTTTTTTAGGTCTTCCAAATCTAACACCAGCGCATGAAAATTGTGTATGGGAGGAAACGCAGTTTTCCTCTGGTCTTCACAATGGGGACCCTGACTTCAAAAGAAGTGTGTGTACATTTTGTGCACGGCCTTCTGATCCATCAAAAGGCCACACAAAAGTGGTGTGGGATCAGGAGGCACAGGAAACTTGTTTTTCCAGCAAAAAGAAGACTAAGTTTAGCTTTTCACAAGCCATTGCACACTTCCACCAAGAGACGTAAATTGAGGATTAGAAGATTATAGCGCAAGGATGTGGACTATCTAGACGTGACTATTCCAATGCACTTCTGGCTGGTTTCCTATACTTTACTGTCTGCAAATCCAAAACCGTTGCCTTATCCAAACTCACAGCCTGTCCTGTTCCCCTAACACCCCTGTGCTCACTGGTCTACATTAGCTCCTGGTTAAGCAATGTCTTGACTTTAAAATTCTCAGCCTTGTTTTCAAATCCTTCCCTGGTCTTGCCCTGCCAACTTTGTAATCTCCAACCCCACAATCCTCCAAGATATCTGTGTTTCTCTGATTCTGATGGCACGTGGATGTGGAAGTCTTGCCTTCATTTCTGATGGATCCAATTTTTGCTGGGTAGGGGAAAAGAGGCAGGGCGTGATTCACGCAGGAGGGAAACCCAAATTCAGCAGAGACACTTGAAACTGGTGCTGAGTTAAAACAGACCCTATTTCAGCTTTTCCAAGTGCGCTATAGGGCAGAATTTTACCATCAGTCAGAGTGTCAGGCTCTGACTGAAAACCAGTGTGTATCTCCCCAGCTGGACAGCCGAGTTTTCAGACCAGACTTTCTGACACTTACACGGAAAATCTGGGGGCATGATTGCACTGTCACTCTGGTGGGGTGGGGCCTGATAGAGTCAGCAAGGGCTTGGTGGACCTGACAGAAGCACCCTCCATCACAGCCCCGCCCCCACTGCCCCCCGTCCACCGAGTAAAAGCTGTGCATGTCAAGCGAAATTTTGATAATTCAAGCTACCTGCCTCAGTAGCCAACTCTGGCCCTAAATCCTACCCTCTAGTAAGCTAACTTTGGATGCCCTTTGGATCCACACCCAGATCGTTAACTGATGAGCCCTATTTTACCATTTTGATTCTAAGTGCTGGGCGGACTTGAAACTGGGAGTGTTTCAGATCCGACCTTTAGACCCGTTCTCAGTCGCCCCCCCCATACGCATTCTCTGCCTGCAAAAATATCAGCAATTCCAAATTGTGCTGCACCAGCCTGTGGGTGGGGCTTAACGCACCCGAAACCCTGCAGCTCCGATTAGCGTCTACAACTGCTCATGAGCAGAAAATAAAAAGATAGAATGCCGCTCCCCTGCCACAATCGTCCTGGGCTGGATAATGCCTCTCCCTGGTTCCCACAGACATTGCCACACCTCCACAACATTACTGACCCCCTTATCCCCCCATATCACCCAGACCGATTGCGGGCCCCTCCCCGCATTACCCCCACCGATCTCAGGCAAAGTGGCAGCGGACCCCCCTTCCCCTTCACTGATCACAGACAGAGTGGCAGCGGACCCCCTCCCCCCCACTGATCACAGGCAGAGTGGCAGAGAATGCCCCTTCCCCCTCACTGATCATACGCAGAGTGGCAGAGAATGCCCCTCCCCCCTCACTGATCGCAGGCAGAGTAGCAGCGGACCCTCCTCACCCCCCGCCCCCCCACCCCACCCCCCACCCACCGATCTCAAGCAGAGGAACATCTGCTCGACACTTACCTCCTCACTAAATGGAACGCCCGAATCGGACTTTTGTGGAGCATGTCTGTTTCGTGCCATTTCTGGATGGGCGAACGCGGTGGTAAAGAGGGAAGTGCCGGTAAGGTTGGGCGTGCAGCCCATTAAGTCAGCCCGTTTCGGGCGCGGTGCCGATCACGGTCATTTTCGGGCCTTGGTACAGGGGGAGCTGGCATGGAGGCGGGTGTGGATCGTGCTATTCGCCTCACACTCGACTTTACCAAGTTTTCACGCCCGAAAACAGGCGCAACATGATGGTAAAATTGGACCCGATATCTCTGCAGATGCTGATTGATTTGCTGAGTCTTTTAGCTTCATATTCCTACCATTTGCAGCATTTTGCTTTTTCCTGTATATTACCACTAAGCTACAAATATGGTAGCATTCTGTTAGTTAATCGGGGAATTCCATCATGGTAATAAATAATTTGTTGTGGGTTTTTACCTTTGCAGCTGGTATGAAATCATGTGGGTGTGGCTGTTGCCTTGGGCTATGCTGCAGCCTGACACCTTTAACAGCTAAGTAGTTTGACTGCCTTTACTAATCTCATTCCAACTACCTGTCGTTGGATCCCTAAACCTCTTGGAGCAAGAATAAAACATATTTCAAGAAAAGGATTTTTATATTTCTCTTGTATGTGCGGAAGCCCCAGTCCGACCATTGCTGTCAGCACTTTTTAGGATGTGACCAACAGGTTGAAGTTATCCTGTGTGCTAGATTTAATTCACTGGTTAATTTTGTCAGACAAATTTGCTTAAATAGTGCGCACATGAATTAACCTGTGCACTAAAAATAGCACATACAGGAAATTCAGCCTCTTTTCTCTTTCCAATGTCTTTTCTGTATCATTAAATTATTTTCATTTGTAGTTATGGATAAATAAACCATATTAACTGCCTTTTGTGAATATTATTACACAAATTTATTTCCATGACTTTACCGGTTGCCCTCTTTTTTGGTCAACCTTATAAAGGCACTGTGGGGCAGAACTTCCATGATCCCATCCTGCCACCAGGACTAGAATCATGCTCAGTTGCCGACCTGCTTTCCTAATCCCACTGTAGAATCTGGGCTCAGAGTGGGATCAGGTAATTACACTAAATCAGGCAAGCTGCTTCACCAGTATGAATGCCTCTCAGGCAGCTGTTAGATGACGTGGAGGTGTAAAGACAAAGAGCTGAATCATTGGCTGGGATTTTCCGGGCGGCACCCATCCTGGGTGGGACTGGAAAATCCTGGCTGTTGTATCATGGTCAAAGCCAGTATACATAGCAGCTTTCAGAAATTAATGTAGAGAAACCCAAGCATGGGTTTCTTGAGAGCATTTGGAGTCAGTCAGAAGACATCCCATTGGCACTGCTTCCCTCCTGATGCCAGGCAATCAGGGAGACAGACTGAACTCCCCTGAATCATCTCCAGGAATTCTAATATACCCTTTTCCTAAGCCAAGACCTGGTGATGAATTTTCACATGGTAACAGGAGGTAGCTGATCAACCACATGTTTTACACACCTCACCATTTTAGCTTCCAGAGTCCATTGAAAATGAAAATTAAATAGGATGTAAATAGGGTGGCTGATTAATAGCCTGGTGTATTGAGATCCCACCTGGCTCCCTTTCCTTTTACATTGAAATTGATGAAAATTACCACAGGTTCTTCATAAAGATCTTTCTCCACTTCTGATGAATCATCACCAGATGATCTATCTATCTATTTCTAACATTTTCTAGTTTTCTCAATATATTCAGTACCTAATAATATATTGCACAGAAAGGGGGCCTTTCATCGCGTAGTGTCTGTGCTGTCTCTTTGAAAGAGTTATTCAATTTGTCCCACTCCCGTAATATTACGCCAACTCTGCCCCTTTTTCCTTTTCAACTATTATTCCCTTTTGAAAATTGCTCTTTAATCATCAGTCAATCCTTTCATACGATGAATTCCAGATCATCATATCTCGCTGTGTAAAAAAAAAATTCTTGCTCATCTTCCCTTTTGTTCTTCTACCAATTATTTTAAATGTGTGTCCTCTGGTTACTGACTCATATCCCTGATAATTTTGAACTCTCTATTAAATCTGCCCTTAAATCATCCCTCTGCTGTGAGGAGAATAATCCAGCTTCTCCAATTTTTCCACGTAAGTCCACCATCCCTGTTCTCATTCTGATAAATCTTCTTCTGCATCCCCTCAACAAGCTAATATTTCCTTTTCAAATTTGGTGACATTTGTGGAGTTAGAGGTTGATATTTTTCTCTTGTGACGTTGGGAGGAATTTTCTGCCCTGGTTAAGTGGCAGAGATTACAGCCAAGCAATCCAATGTGTTGAGGGCATTCAGAATTATTTTCCTCCATTTCTGCTCTCCATTCTTCTGAAAGGTCAGAAGCGCGGCATTGCTTGATTTTACAGTACTATCAATTGTTTATAAAACAGTCTAAACTATAATGAAATTTGTAATGGCGGGTTTGGGAATCAGATTAAGATTGTTTTCATTATAATTGGTGTGAGTCCTGCACAGTACTCCAATGATCCAGATATAATAGTGAGGAGCTGGTCTAGTTATGAGCCAGGACATTAGATGGAATGTCTCACAGGACTGAACATCTGGCAACTTGTTAGGAAAATATTTGATGCAGGCTGGAAAGGTTTGTGCCTTCTAGCTTACCTGAGCCAAGGATGAGTGAGCAAAGTTGCCTCGCCTAAAGACTCAGCAGTCTCTATAACTATCATACTCACTTTATGCAGTGAGTATCTGAGCCACAGGGTTACATCTCAGCCTGTGTTGAATTAATTTATTTCCGTCTGTTTGGCAGTAGGAACTCTATAACTATCATTTGGTGTGATAAATAAAGTCTGTTTCCCAGGGTGGCAAAAAGCAAGGGTGTATGTGGCCTTGTGAAGAAAAGGGGTCAGATCAACACAGAGAATGGGGACATCAATATTAAAGGGTTCAGGGGAGGAGAACAGGATTTTCCACATGGACAATGATGGGGGAACATGGATAGTGATAGGAGGAATGGGAGGCAATGAGTATTTGAATTGATTTATCATTGTCAGATGTATTGTGATACAGTGAAAAGTATTGTTTCTTGTGCGCTATACAGGTAAAATATACCGTTCATAGAGTACATAGGGGAGAAGGAAAGAAGAGGGTGCAGAATACAGTTTTGCAGTAAAGGAGTTAGGGTTAAGTTTTAAGAGCATAGAATGAGAGTAAAAGATAGAATTAGAGGGTATGCTGGGGACAGCTGGCAAGAAGTCACTCTGCTCCGGCACCATCTTGAACCTTAGAATCATGGAAGAGGATTGGAGGAACTTGGTGGGTCACTGGGAGAGGTTGGAAGCTGGGCTCCCAGACAATAGTCTGTAGCATCATTCTCCATCTCACCTAATAACGATGCTGTTCGAAAATGCTTTCAGGATACTTTTTCCATCAAACATCACTTAGATTTTATCCTCAGGAGGCAGAATTCAGCCAAATGGTAACATGACAATCAATAAGGCTATTTTGAAGACTTTAAAAAATAGGTATTATTTGTCTCCCACAATGAGCCAAACAATCCAATGTGTTGAGGGCATTCGGAATTATTTTCCTCCATTCCTGCTCTCCGTTCTTCTGAAAGGTCAGAAGGGTGGCATTGCTTGATTTTACAGTACTATCAATTGTTTATAAAACAGTCACCAGTGGTTCCCAAAAGGTGCGGCGTGCCACACTGGTGTTAAGTCTTAACACAAAGAGAGATGGCATGAAATCTGGAAACTTCTACGGGTTTCTATACATGAATGTTTAAATGTTTCTTTTATTGTCCTTGAATCTTCCCGCCATCCTCTCTCGCCGCACCAGTGTGGCGCGCCGCACCCTTTGGGAACCACTTAAACTATAATGAAAATTGTAATGGCGGGTTTGGTAATCAGATTAAGATTGTTTTCATTATAATTGATGTGAGTCCTGCACAGTACTCCAATGATCCAGATATAATAGTGAGGAGCTGTTCTAGTTATGAGCCAGGACATTAGATGGAATGTCTCACAGGACTGAACATCTGGCAACTTGTTAGGAAAATATTTGATGCAGGCTGGAAAGGCTTGTGCCTTCTAGCTTACCTGAGCCAAGGATGAGTGAGCAACGTTGCCTCGCCTAAAGACTCAGCAGTCTTTATGCAGTGAGTATCTGAGCCTCAGGGTTACATCTCGGCCTATGTCAAATTAATTTATTTCTGTCTGTTTGGCAGTAGGAACTCTATAACTAGCATCAGTGAAGGGAAGAGTTTTTGGTGTTACAATGACCTTCAACTGTAGCAGTTAAACATTAAGGCAGAGGCTGTTATTCTGTTATGTCCAGCACATATATTCCCCTGAAACAATATCTGCAATTTACATGTAAGCAGTACAGTTTGTCTAGAACTTTATCTTCCTTATACGTTTTTATCCAGGCTACAATACGTAAAGCAAGCATTCCCCAGTATACTTACATCAGATCCACTTAGCACATTGGTGAAGATTACCAAGGTCTGAATAGTCTACTACTTTAAATCTAATTGTTCTGAGCTTGGTAGAAGTATTTACAATCTTCCTGCTTCTCCCTGAATCCCAAAAATATAATGGAGAGAGAATGGTCAGAAGGACATACAGTTGGCCATTATGTCATTTAACAAAAACAGATAACTTTTAATAAATTACTTTCATAAACACCTAAAAAAAAGTAATACCGAAAGAGATTGAAGGGAAGAATATTAAAGAATGATGATCGTTATGAAACCCTGCTGTTGTTATGTGCAAGTGTGCCCCAACCTGAAACACTTTTTTCCCGTGGTGTATTTTTTTTGCATATTAACGAGAAACGTTTGTGAAAACAGTGAGAACTCAGACTTCCCTTTTGTTAAACAACAAATAAAAGTATTTATTAAAGCAGAAGTAAGATAATAAAACAATGCAAGGAACAATCTTATACTTTGGTGAATTAATAGTAAGCACTTAGTCCCTCAAAGACTGAAAACCCAAAAGTATCTGTTTCCCCTGTAATCCTAAACTCGGTTGCGACTCCCATATCCCAAACAGCAACCATAAACTTATTGGTTAAATCTAGCCAGAGATTACTGCACCATACAGCTTAAGTGACCAGCACTTGGGAATGGTATTTAGTTCGGCGAAGAAAACGATCTTTTGAACAAACTGGCTTTTGCCTTCAGCACTTCATCTCTAGCTGAACTGTTTCCTGAGGGTGGCTGCCCCTCTCCCCTGCTCTTCTGCTGCGTTCAGCCCCTAATGTCTGGCTGAACTGGTTCCTGGGTGGCTGCCCCTCTCTCCCTTGCTGCTGCTTCTTCAACACCTCATATTTGTCTCATTACAGCACTCTGTCTACGAATTGTATCATTTGTAGAACACCGTGTTCCCGACTCTTTCATTTTCCTTAGTTGTTACCAGACATGGTTTACAAAATAAATGGCAGTTTGATTTTATTTGTGCAAAAAACAGCATAAATTTTAAAACCAGCCTGCTATTGTATGACAAGATGGAAATGTAATTATGGAGGAAAAAGGTACAATGAGTTCTTAACTAAATGTTTTGCATTGGTTTTTACAAATGACTGTGGCAAAGAGAACATAGGGTAGGATATAAAATAATAAAATAAACTGATTCTGCAAATATGAGCAAACCACAAGATGGTTAAGTCACTGGGCCCTAGTGACATACATTATGGGCGATCCTTTATTCTTGGGACATGCGCACCACTGGTACTCATTGCCCAATCTTAAATGGTTTTAGAAAGTATTGATGGCCCTTCTTCTTAAACCACTGGATGTAACAGTTTGATATAACTGACTTGTTGGGATTAGTTTTATATTGCACCAGCTAAGACTGAGCAAAAGCAACATTGGTCAAATGGTCGCCTAATGTGTTGCAAATTTCTGCTTTTGTCTAGATTAGTTCTGTTCTTCTGTTGTTACCTGTTCTTGATTTCTCAGTCCTTCTAGGGATTAAATTCTTGCTTTCAACAGATTTTGTGAAAAAGTAGGTAAGTGTATAAAGCAGCATTTATTTTAGCAAAGCCACTAAGGCTTAGGGTTCCATGGGTGGGGAGGCAGGTCTGGGCTGGAGACGGTTTTGCTGGCTCCCGAAGCAGGCTAGACAGAAAGAGGCCTAGATATAGAGGTGTGCTGATGCCGATGAGGCCCAAGTTTGAGGGTGAGAACATCTGCAGCTCAAAACAACAAATAAGTCTATCCAGGTTCAGCTTCCACTGTTGGGCACAAAATTCAAGCCTGACACTTCACTGCATTACTGAGGGAATGTTTCATTGTTGGAGGTGCTGTCTTTCAGATGAGATGCTAATGGGATGAACTAAGGCCCTATCTGTCTACTCGAATGGATGTGAAAGATCTCATGGCATTATTTTGAAGAGCAGGGGAATTATCCTTAGTGGACTTTATTGGCTATAAAGTGCTTTGAAAACTCTGATGGTTGTGGAAAGTGCTATATAATTACAAGTCTTTCTTTTTTATCACCCCCTTATTTCTCTGACGGCACTGACTCATTTTGAGGATATGCTTCTTCAGGTATCAGTTATATCTCATTCTATTATTTCGAGTGAACTTTTATAAGGAATTTTGGCAGGTTACAGGTCAGGATGGACATCATTGAATTTGACTCTATGAACAGGGTAACTGGATAGCCATCAGGAATGATGGGGGCTGAGACAAGACTAGTTTAAAATAGCTACAAAACCTACTAGAACCATAGAACCATAGAAAATTACAGCTCAGAAACAGGCCTTTTGGCCCTTCTTGTCTGTGCCGAACCATTTTATGCCTAGTCCCACTGACCTGCACTTGGACCATATCCCTCCACACCCCTCTCATCCATGAACCCGTCCAAGTTTTTCTTAAATGTTAAAAGTGACCCCGCATTTACCACTTTATCCGGCAGCTCATTCCACACTCCCACCACTCTCTGCGTGAAGAAGCCCCCCCTAATATTCCCTTTAAACTTTTCTCCTTTCACCCTTAACCCATGCCCTCTGGTTTTTTTCTCCCCGAGCCTCAGCGGAAAAAGCCTGCTTGCATTCACTCTATCTATACCCATCAAAATCTTATACACCTCTATCAAATCTCCCCTCAATCTTCTACGCTCCAGGGAATAAAGTCCCAACCTATTCAATCTCTCTCTGTAACTCAGCTTCTCAAGTCCCGGCAACATCCTTGTGAACCTTCTCTGCACTCTTTCAACTTTATTTACATCCTTCCTGTAACTAGGTGACCAAAACTGTACACAATACTCCAAATTCGGCCTCACCAATGCCTTATATAACCTTACCATAACACTCCAACTTTTATACTCGATACTCCGATTTATAAAGGCCAATGTACCAAAGGCACTCTTTACGACCCTATCCACCTGTGAAGTCACTTTTTGGGAATTCTGTACCTGTATTCCCAGATCCCTCTGTTCAACTGCACTCTTCAGAGTCCTACCATTTACCCTGTACGTTCTTCTTTGGTTTGTCCTTCCAAAGTGCAATATCTCACACTTGTCTGCGTTAAATTCCATTTGCCATTTTTCAGCCCATTTTTCTAGTTGGTCCAAATCCCTCTGCAAGCTTTGAAAACCTTCCTCACTGTCCACTACACCTCCAATCTTTGTATCATCAGCAAACTTGCTGATCCAATTGACCACATTATCATCCAGATCATTGATATAGATGACAAACAACAATGGACCAACACCGATCCCTGCGGCACACCACTAGTCACAGGCCTCCACTCAGAGAAGCAATCCTCCACAACCACTCTCTGGCTTCTTCCATTGAGCCAGTGTCTTATCCAATTTACTACCTCCCCATGTATACCTAGCGACTGAACCTTCCTAACTAACCTCCCATGAGGGACCTTGTCAAAGGCCTTGCTGAAATCCAGGCAGACAACATCCACCGCCTTCCCTTCATCCACCTTCCTGGTAACCTCCTCGAAAAACTCTAATAGATTGGTCAAACATGACCTACCACGCACAAAGCCATGTTGACTCTCACTAATAAGTCCCTGTCTATCCAAATATTTGTAGATCCTATCCCTTATCACACCTTCCAATAACTTGCCCACCACCGACGTCAAACTTACTGGCCGATAATTTCCCGGATTTCTTTTGGAACCTTTTTTAAACAACGGAACAACTGTTCCAGGAATCTCAGTGCTAAGCTGCAAATATAACACACAACTATAAATTGTGATTTACCCTTTCTATTTTGTTCATTTGTCAGCTGCATATTCAAGAGCCAAAGATGTCCAAAGTTCATAGATGTGCGGGTTAGGTTGATTGGCCATGCTAAAATTGCCCCTTAGTGTCCTGAGATGCAAAGGTTGGAGGGATTCGCGGGTAAATGTGTAGGGATATGGGGGTAGGGCCTGAGTGGGATTGTGGTCGGTGCAGACTTGATGGGCCAAATGGCCTCTTTCTGCACTGTAGGGTTTCTATGATTCTATGGCAGGAGCTGATCAAAGGCCAAGGAAAATAAGGCAAAGGAGAATCTAAAGAGATTCTACAAATACATAAAGGGCAAAAGAGTAACAAGGGAGAGAGTAGGTTCTCTTAAGGATCAACAAGGTCATCTATGTGCGGATCCACAAGAAATAGGTGAGATCCTAAATGAATATTTCTCATCAGTATTTACTGTTGAGAAAGACATGGATGTTAGGGAACTTGGGGAAATAAATAGTGATATCTTGAGGAGTGTCCATATAACAAAGAAGGAGGTGCTGGAAGTCTTAAAGCGCATCAAGGTAGATAAATCCCCAGGACATGATGAAGTGTATCCCAGGACATTGTAGGAGGCTAGGGAGGAAATTGCGGGTCCCCTAGCAGAGATATTTGAATCATCGATAGTGACAGGTGAGGTGCCTGAAGATTGGAGGGTGGCAAATGTTGTGCCTTTGTTTAAAAAGGGCTACAGGGAAAAGCCTGGGAACTATAGGCCAGTGAGCCTCACATCTATGGTGGGTAAATTGTTGGAAGGTATTTTGAGAGACAGGATCTACAGGCATTTAGAGAGGCAAGGACTGATTAGGGACAGTCAGCATGGCTTTGTGAATGGAAAATCATGTCTCACAAATTTGATTGAGTTTTTTGAAGGGGTAACCAAGAAGGTAGATGAGGGCAGTGCAGTTGATGTTGTCTACATGGACTTTAGCAAGGCCTTTGACATGGTAGGTTGTTGCACAGGATTAAGTCTCACGGGACCAAGGATTAGGTAGCCAAATGGATACAAAATTGGCTTGATTACAGAAGACCGAGGATGGTTGTGGAGGGTTGTTTTTCAAACTGGAGGCCTGTGACCAGTGGTGTGCCTCAGGGATCGGTGTTGGGTCCACTGTTATTTGTCATTTATATGAATGATTTGGATGAGAATTTAGGAGGCATGGTTAGTAAGTTTGCAGATGACACCAAGATTGGTGATATAGTGGACAGTGAAGAAGGTTATCTCGGATTGCAACGGGATCTTGATCAATTGACCCAGTGGGCTGATGAATGGCAGATGGAGTTTAATTTGGATAAATGTGAGGTGATGCATTTTGGTAGATCGAACCAGGGCAGGACTTACTCAGTTAATGGTAGGGCGTTGGGGAGAGTTATAGAACAAAGGGATCTAGGGGTACATGTTCATAGCTCCTTAAAAGTGGAGTCACAGGTGGACAGAGTGGTGAAGAAGGCATTCAGCATGCTTGGTTTCATTGGTCAGAACATTGAATACAGGAATTGGGATGTTTTGTTGAAATTGTACAAGACATTGGTAAGGCCACACTTGGAATACTGTGTACAGTTCTGGTCACCCTATTATAGAAAGGATATTATTAAATAGAAAGAGTGCAGAAAAGATTTACTAGGATGCTACCAGGACTTGATGGTTTGAGTTATAAGGAGAGGCTGGATAGACTGGGACTTTTTTCCCTGGAGCGTAGAAGGCTGAGGAGTGATCTTATATAGGTCTACAAAATAATGAGGGGCATAGATCAGCTAGATAGTCAATATCTTTTTCCAAAGGTAGGGGAGTCTAAAACTAGAGGACATAGGTTTAAAGTGAGAGGAGAGAGATACAAAAAGGTCCAGAGGGGCAATTTTTTCACACACAGGTTGGTGAGTGTCTGGAACAAGCTGCCAGAGGTAGTAGTAGAGGCGAGTACAATTTTGTCTTTTAAAAAGCGTTCAGACAGTTACATGAGTAGGATAGCTATCGAGGTACATGGGCCAAGCACAGGCAACTGGGACTAGCTTGGTTGTTAATAAAAAAGGTGGCATGGACAAGTTGGGCAGAAAGGCCTGTTTCCATGCTGTAAACCTCTTTGACTCTATGACTCTAAGTGGTGGAATAATGGAAGCAGACCACTGCTCAGTTGTTTCAGAGTCCTGGGAACCAGGAACATGAGTCTGTACAATATCTGTAATGATGGGGTATGGATTTGTAAGAGATTTCTGGACAAAAGACCAACAGTTCAGAAATCCTGGAGATCACTGGAGAAGCAGAGAAAGCATTAGGAGCAATTAGACAATAACAGGAAGGTGGAGCCAGGAAGGATACAAGTTGCAGGGATTGGGATTTTATAGCAGTCCGGGGAATATGCTGAGAGGTAGATGGGTGCGAGGGTAAGGGAAAGGACATGAGGGGATGTAGGATTGATGATGGTATGGTGGGGATATGAGGGGGCATGAAAGGCATGGAGATGGTATGGAGGGGCCATAGGGAATAGGAAGAGGCATTGTGGAGCCATGGGGAGTATTAAGGACCACAGAGGCCATGAGGAGGCATTGGCAAGCACTTTTGAACCTATCTGTTAAGAGGCCCGCAATGCCTCATAGAAATCATAGAAACCCTACAGTACAGAAAGAGGCCATTCGGCCCATCGAGTCTGCACCGACCACAATCCCACCCAGGCCCTACCCCCATATCCCTACATATTTACCCACTAATCTCTCTAACCTACACATCTCAGGACACTAAGGGCAAAATTTTTTTTAGCATGGCCAATCAACCTAACCTACACATCTTTGGACTGCGGGAGGAAACCGGAGCACCTGGAGGAAACCCACACAGACACAAGGAGAATGTGCAAACTCCACACAGACAGTGACCCAAGCCAGGAATCGAACCCAGGTCCCTGGAGCTGTGAAGCAGCAGTGCTAACCACTGTGCTACCGTGCCGCCCTTCCTCTAAGATTCACAAACTGACTACCAGGCAGGGTACCCGTGTCGCTTTAACTGAGTATTGGGTTGTGATTTATCAGGGAAATTATGGCCTCACACACCTCCACATTATTCCTCCTGGCTCAGGTCTGCTCTGAGTCAGGAGATAAAAATTCAGCCCATTGCGTCCTTTTGAATCAGAAAAAAGACCTCTAAGAATGGCTTCAAAATTCCCAAACTTTACTCCACTAAGAAGTTGCCTTTTAATTCCTTGTTATATAATAGAGAAACTTTTGGACACCATCGACTTATACAGTATAGGAGTTCCATCAAAAATGTCAACTGCCATTATTAGTCAGTGGAGATGTAACAAGAACTGAGCTCTCTCATTAAGTAAATAGTTAATGGTAGAATGTTAATAGGGATATATTATGGACATGTAAATGCTGGACTGTCAAATTAACAGCAAATACCAAATCAATTTGATATGGACATGATCTCGCATTCCATGGCATGTAAGGAAAGAACAGGCTGACTTTTTTTAAAGGGAATTGTTGTTATGAAAACGTATTCACCAAATTGCTTTCAATTATAACAGCAGGGCTGCCGAGCTTAGATCGCATAGTGAGATCACTTAGCTCTATCACTTGCTGCTTATGCTTTTCGGCACACTGTGTTGTACCTTCACCAGGTTGACGCCTCATTTTTAGGTATTCCTGGTATTGCTCCTGACATGCCCTCCTGCACTCTTCATTGAACCAGGGTTGATCCCCTGGCTTGGTGGTAATGATGGAGTAGGGAGTATGTTAGACCGTGAGGTTACAAATTGTGGTTGAGTACAATTCTGCTACTGCTGATGGCCCACAGTGGATGTCTAGTTTTGAGCTGCAAGGTTTGTTCAAAATCTATCCAATTTAGCACTGTGATTGTGTCTCACAACAGCAGGGGGTGGGGTGCGGGGATGGGTTGTTAGCAGCAGGGGCAGAGGGAGAGGGAGGTGGGGTGTGGTGGGATTGTTATTGGACTAGCAATCCAGAGATCAAGGGCAATAGACAGAGCCAAGCAATCTTACAACAAACAGACCAAGCCCAAGCTCTGCAGTTCTGCCATATCCAGTCATGAATGATGGTGAACAATTAAACAACTAACAGAAGGAGAAAGTTCTGTAAATAGCCCAATCCTCAATGAAAAGGGAGCGCAGCAGATCAGTGCGAAAGATAAAGCTGAAGCATTTGCAACCATCTTCAGCCAGAAGTGCTGACTGGATGGTCCATCTCGGCCTCCACCTGAGGGTCCAGCATTATAGATGATATTCTTCAACATGATTCACTCCACATGATACAGCTGAAGGCACTGGATACCGCAAGAGCTATGGGTCCTGACAATAATCCAGCAATACTACTGAAGTCTTGTGCTCCAGTCTTAACCATCCCCTTGGCCAAACTGTTCCAGTACAACTATAACATTGGCATCCACCTGCAATGTGAAAATTGCCCAGGTATGTCCTGTTCAGGGAAGTGGAGATGCCGGCGTTGGACTGGGGTAAACACAGTAAGAAGTTTAACAACACCAGGTTAAAGTCCAACAGGTTTATTTGGTAGCAAAAGCCACACAAGCTTTCGAAGCTCTAAGCCCTTTCTTCAGGTGAGTGGGAATTCTGTTCACAAACAGAGTTTATAAAGACACAGACTCAATTTACATGAATAATGGTTGGAATGCGAATACTTACAACTAATCAAGTCTTTAAGAAACAAAACAATGGGAGTGGAGAGAGCATCAAGACAGGCTAAAAAGATGTGTATTGTCTCCAGACAAGACAGCCAGTGAAACTCTGCAGGTCCACGCAACTGTGGGCGTTACAAATAGTGTGACATGAACCCAATATCCCGGTTGAGGCCGTCCGCGTGTGTGCGGAACTTGGCTATCAGTTTCTGCTCAGCGACTCTGCGCTGTCGTGTGTCGCGAAGGCCGCCTTGGAGAACGCTTACCCGAATATCAGAGGCCGAATGCCCGTGACCGCTGAAGTGCTCCCCAACAGGAAGAGAACAGTCTTGCCTGGTGATTGTCGAGCGGTGTTCATTCATCCATTGTCGCAGCGTCTGCATAGTTTCCCCAATGTACCATGCCTCGGGACATCCTTTCTTGCAGCGTATCAGGTAGACAACGTTGGCCGAGTTGCAAGAGTATGTACCGTGTACCTGGTGGATGGTGTTCTCACGTGAGATGATGGCATCTGTGTCGATGATCCGGCACGTCTTGCAGAGGTTGCTGTGGCAGGGTTGTGTGGTGTCTTGGTCACTGTTCTCCTGAAGGCTGGGTAGTTTTCTGCGGACAATGGTCTGTTTGAGGTTGTGCGGTTGTTTGAAGGCAAGAAGTGGGGGTGTGGGGATGGCCTTGGCAAGATGTTCGTCTTCATCAATGACATGTTGAAGGCTCCGGAGGAGATGCCGTAGCTTCTCCGCTCCGGGGAAGTACTGGACAACGAAGGATACTCTGTCCACTGTGTCCCGTGTTTGTCTTCTGAGGAGGTCGGTGCGGTT
Organism: Mustelus asterias; assembly: GCF_964213995.1. Classification (NCBI taxonomy): domain Eukaryota; kingdom Metazoa; phylum Chordata; class Chondrichthyes; order Carcharhiniformes; family Triakidae; genus Mustelus; species Mustelus asterias. The sequence goes on along the minus strand of NC_135806.1, from coordinate 83,176,286 downwards.
TTTCGCCGTGGCGCGTCGGAACTGTTGATCAATGAGTCTAGCGCCATATCCTGTTCTTATGAGGGCGCCTTTCAGCGTCTGGAGGTGTCTGTTGTGATCCTCCTCATCCGAGCAGATCCTATGTATACGGAGGGCTTGTCCGTAGGGGATGGCTTCTTTAACGTGTTTAGGGTGGAAGCTGGAGAAGTGGAGCATCGTGAGGTTATCCGTGGGCTTGTGGTACAGTGAGGTGCTGAGGTGACCGTCCTTAATGGAGATGCGCGTGTCCAAGAATGCAACCGATTCCGGAGAGTAGTCTATGGTGAGCCTGATGGTGTGATGGAACTTGTTGATGTCATCATAGAGTTGTTTCAGTGATTGTTCACCATGAGTCCAAAGGAAGAAAATGTCATCGATGTATCTAGTGTATAGCATCGGTTGAAGGTCCCGTGCGGTGAAGAAGTCTTGTTCGAACCTCAACCGGCCTCAACCGGGATATTGGGTTCATGTCACACTATTTGTAACGCCCACAGTTGCGTGGACCTGCAGAGTTTCACTGGCTGTCTTGTCTGGAGACAATACACATCTTTTTAGCCTGTCTTGATGCTCTCTCCACTCCCATTGTTTTGTTTCTTAAAGACTTGATTAGTTGTAAGTATTCGCATTCCAACCATTATTCATGTAAATTGAGTCTGTGTCTTTATAAACTCTGTTTGTGAACAGAATTCCCACTCACCTGAAGAAGGGGCTTAGAGCTTCGAAAGCTTGTGTGGCTTTTGCTACCAAATAAACCTGTTGGACTTTAACCTGGTGTTGTTAAACTTCTTACTCTGTTCAGAGAAAGCAGGGCAAATTCAGTTGAAAACTTATTGCTCTATTAGTCTACATTCAATCATCAACAAAGTGATGGAAGGTGCTATCAAGTGGAATTTGCTCAGCAATAGTCTGCTCATTGGGGCTCAGTTTGGGTTCTGCCAAGGCCACTCAACTCTTAATCTCATTATAGCTTTTATCCAAACATAGACAAAGAGTTAAACTCAAGAAGTGAAGTGAGAGTAACTGCTCTTGACATCAAGACAGCATTTGATCAAGTGTGGCATCAAGGAGCTGAAATCAATGAGAATCAGGATTGAAACTCTCCGTTGGTTGGGGCCATACACAGCACAAAGGAAGATGGTTATAGTTGTTGGAAGTCAATTATTGCAGTCCTGGGAAATTGCTGTAGGAGACCCTTAGGGAGTGCCCTTGGTCCAACCACCTTCAGCTGCTTCATCAATGACCTTCCATTATAAAGGTCAAAAGTGGGGATATTCACTGATGATTGCACAATATTCAACACCATTCACAATTCCTCAAATACTGAAATAGCCCATGTCCATATGAAGCAAATCCTGGACAGTATTCAGACTTGGGATGATAAGTGGCAAGTAACATTCAAGCTACACAAGTGCCAGGCAACGATCATCTCCAACAAGAGAGAATCTAGCCATTCCCCCTTGACATTCAGTGGCATTACCATCACGGAATCACCCACTATCAACATCCTGGGGGTTACCATTGACCAGAAACTGGAAACTATATAAATACTGCAGCTGCAGAAACAGGCCACAGGCTATGTATTCTGTGAAGAGTAACCCTGGGTTTCTGGATTACTAGTCCAGTGAAAATGTCACCACACCACAGCCTCTCCATGACCTTTACCACCGATAATGACAAGGGCAGCAGACACATGGGAACACCACCAGCTGCAAGTTGCCCTCCAAGCCTCACTTGGAAATATATCACCATTCCTTCACTGTCACTGAGTCCAGCCCCTGGAGCTTCCTTCCTAGCAGCACTGTGGGTGTACCTACTGACATGGATGTAGTGATTCAAGAAAGTGGTTCACGATCACCTTCTTAATTAAGGATGGGCAATAAATGCTGGTCTAACCAGTGATGTCAACATCCTATGAACAAATAAATAAAAAATAACCTGATCACAAAATGGCTTCCTCTGCCCTTATCCCGCTAGCAATGTCAAACGCATTAGCCTTCCATTACAGAAAAAATGTTAATTAGTATCCTTGGCCCCAACTCACTTTTCATCTTATAAGTAAGTGGATAATTTGCAACACAATTCTTTACAACCTGGTACCTTCAATACTTCTTTGCGAATTTGAGAGTCTCAGAGTGTATTCTTTATAGATTCCTGCTGTTGTATCCAAGTGCAAGTACCTTGCACATGCTCAGTAAAACAGTCTAAGCCTTCCCTCGATTTGGAATAATCACACCATCTCAGCTTATCTCAGACAGACTTTTGAACATGTCATATGGTCCCATTCATTAATCCTCATTTTAATGCTACAAGCCGAGAACATAATCATCCTGTAAAAGTCATAATTGTACCGTAATTGAACTTGAACAGATGGGCTGAATTTTTTACAATGCTTATCACTCAATCCATTGGAGATGGCACAGCAGAATGGCAACACCATTTTGAGCACCAGACCTCAACCAAATAGAACTGGCAGTCGGCCAACTCCAAACAGGCCTCCTGATGAAGGTTGTTGGAATCAGGTTGGCAAAATATCAACAACCAAGAGGCAAGGTAAATATTGGGAGGGAAGGAGGAGCGGGTGTTGCAATCACAGTGGTCGGCGAGGTGCCAAGGATGGCAATGACTCAGGTTATTTTTGTGGAACCATGAGCGTTCCTGCCCTATGTCTGAGAAAGACTAATTTTTTACCTACCTTTAAGGCTTGATTCTTGACCAATCTGAACTACTGAGGACAGCAGACACTCCTACCAGTGATAATGGTTTTATTGTCCCAGGCTTTCACCTAATTCAGATGTGTTGGGCAGAATTCTTCCCAAAAAATTCTAAGTGTCGAATTCACGTAAAAACTGTAGATTCCTGCTTCACGGTGTTTTTTTCCTTGGGAGTTCACACTAGAATCTCCCACACTCTGTGCACTGCAGAGGCCACCAGTGTGAATATCATTAAATTTCAGGGGGCAGGGCCTATCCCGCTGGAGAGGCTGAAATCAGTGCGCTAAGCGGGGCAGTGCGCATGCGCCGATCTGTCAGCACTGAGATTGGCGCATGTGCCGTTGCCTCGCACTGCTGGCCTCCCAATTGCTGGTCAGCTCGATCACTGGCCAGCTCCGCGACTCCCGCAACACCGGCTCTCCATCCCCCCACCGCCCGATTGCTGGTCCCCCAACCATTCCCGGGCCCAGCCCCTACCACCCCCTCCCAGCCCGCTGCGATCTCCAGCCGACCCCACCGATTTCCTCTCCCCGATAGTTATCTCCCCCAGCAGTCCCAACCACCCCTCCACAGTGCTGACTCCCCCAAGCAGGCTGACACCCCCCCCGCCGCCCCCCAGCTGATGCTGCCCCCCAGTTCCACCTCCCACCCCGCTCAGCCCGCCCTAATTGCTGCCCTCCCTCTTTCCCCCACCGATCATGACTGCAGAGTGGCAGCGGGACCCCCTACCGATCACCCCCTAGGTCCTGCCTCATCAGGCTCTGCCCTCTAGGCCCCACCCCATGCCCAAAGGGCAGTGCCAAGGTGCACCCTGGGCATTGGCACTTTGCCCCTTGGGCAGTGCTGGGGGGCATAGGTTGGCAGTGCCAGGGTGCCAATGCCCAGGGGGCACACCCCCACCGCCCAACCCTCTGGAGGGCCCCAGTTGCGCCCCCCTTCACTCCAGTAGGGTTGGGCTGCTAGTTCCCTGTTAATGGGGAGCCACTGTAGTTCCCACTGAGTGGTGGTGGGGGGGTGGGTGAGGAGGGATGGGGAGGGGGGGCAGATGCTAGATGCCTGAGACTTCAATCCCAGGCCTGCTAATCTCATTTAAATTATGTTCAAATGACCATTTAAATGGTCTTTGCGCCTCCCCGCTGATTTCTGGTGCAGAGCAGACGCCGCCGGAAGTCCGGTGCTGGGAGACGCTAACGGGCCATGAACGCGCGCGCATATCCCGCGAATCACCTGCTGCAGGATTCTCCTGGCCCGCAGCACTAAACAATTAGCGCAGTGGGATGGAAGAATCACCCCCGTTGTGTATTTGGGTAGATGTTGTGTTGTTAAGCTGATACTTCTCAGAGTCTAGTCTTGTTTAGTCTGTGATGACATCAGCTACTTCACGAGTTTTTAATCAATCTAGCCCAAGTCTTTGTACAGTGTAAAACTTCTCAATAAACCTGCCTTGTTGACTGCAGCTAACCCATGTACTGCGACTCATCTTTCTTTTATTCTCAAAGGTGCAACATATGCAACAAAGTGGGCACCTCAACTGCGTCTGAAAATGGTGGCTGTACAGAAAAGCAATGGGAAGTATTTTGATTTTAACTCTCATACAGTTGAGTTACTGTTGGGTGGAGGGAGCTGGTATTTCTTTGAGAGGTTCTGAGGTACTCGAAACAGTATCAGTGCTTACTCATTCCCTTAGCCAAGGTGATAGCTGGGTCATGGATAATTGTTGCTGACGTATTGACAAGAGAATGAAGACAGAATGCCATGTGCAAGTGGGCCCTTTGAACAAGTTATTTATATTCTATCTAAATTTGCATTCATGAAAGTTCCATAGAAATGACATTAACTGTGGTACAGAAATAGTATAATAAAAGCCTTCAATGATACAGCCTTGTAACCTACTTTCAGTGGCCCATTATTTTCTATTCATTTCATTTCTGAAATGCATCTGCCACGTTGAATGTGCAATTACACTAGAATAGCAAGTGTCCAGTTTCTATTTGGCAGCCTGTATCTGGCTACCTAGCGAATGCACTTTTTGGTATATTTTTATGGATGCTATTTCATTTTATCCATCTATTTGGGACTGTGGTGAGAGCTGGTGTATGAACTCAGTTTCATGGGGGCAAAAATGGCTGAGTGACAATCCTGGACACCGCATTGCTGATTTCAGTGCAGAATCACATCAGTCTGACATTTCTCATGATAACCAGCTTGAATGAAAAATCCAATTTTGGTGACATCTTTTAATTTAGGAATGATGTCAACTGAGCTTCCACCTAAATACTATTTCTGTATTTAGCAGAGTGAAGCCTGTGTGTGGTATATTTATAAAAGGAGGGAAAAAGTAGGCTGCATTTTGTGCAACAGAAAATATGAAAGGCAAATGAGCAATGAAAGTGCTTTAATTTAAATACATGCCCTTTCCTTAAACTCAATGTTCAGATGTGAACATCTCTGCCAATTGAGTACATCATGAAAACTGTCAAATAAAACTTGAAGTCACTTTTAACACTGTACTTCTACATTAAACATAGAAACATAGAAACTAGGAGGAGTAGGCCATTCAGCCCTTCGAGCCTGCTCTGCCATTCATTTTGATCATGACGGATCATCAAATTCACTATCCTAATCCTGCCTTCACCCCATACCCCTTGATCCTTTTAGCCCTAAGAGCTATACCTAATTTCTTCTTGAAATAATACAATGTTTTGGCCTCAACTACATTCTGCGGTCGTGAATTCCACACATTCACCACCCTCCGGGTGAAGAGATTTCTCCTCACCTCAGTCCTAAAGGATTTACCCCTTATCCTCAAACTATGACCCCTAGTTCTCGACTCTCCCACCATCAAAAACATTGGGCGTGATCTTAACGGCTGTTCACACTACGCTCCTGCTGCAGTGAGGTTGGAGAATTTGGCGCCCAGTCAAATCTCCATTCTCTGCAGTGGGATGGGAAAATCTCGCTGGCGTGAATGGTGATAACATTCCGGCCATTCTTTCTGAATCTACCCTGTCTAACTCTGTTAGAACTTTATACATTTCTATGAGATCCCCTCTGACTCTTCTAAACTCCAATAAATATAATCCTAACCGACTGAGTCTCTCTTAATTTTCTATTCTTAGAGAAGGTCTCTTTCCTGACTGGGAAATGCTATCAAGAGTTGGAGGCTGGTGAGTACAGGGTTTAGATAACATGGATTTAGAGGCTTCTCTCATTTTCCTCATTAGACAGCAGTGTTCCCCAGTATAATCACATGCTGTGCTCTCAAACATGCTCCATATAGACTGTTATTAGTAACAAACTGGTACATGTGATTTAACTGCACCAATTATTTACTGTTGCAGCAACTCAATGACCCAATGGGGGTTAAGATTTTTTTTCTATTCATTTGTGGGAAATGGGCGTCGCTGGCTAGGCCAGCATTTATTGCCCATCCATAGTTGCCCTGAGAATGTGGTGGTGAGCTGCCTCTTTGAACCACTGTAGTCCTTGAGGTGTAGGTACACCTACAGTGCTGTCAAGGAGGGAGTTCCAGGATTTTGACCCAGTGACAATGAAGGAACAGCGATTTAGTTCCTAGTCAGGATAGTGAGTGATTTGGAGGGCAACTTCCAGGTATTGTGTCCCCAGGTATCTGCTGCTCTTGTCCTCCTAGGTGGAAGCAGTCATAGGTCTGGAAGGTGCTGCCTAAGGAGTGCATCCTGTAGATGGTACACACAGCTTCCACAGTTCGTTGGTGGTGGAGGGATTGAATGTTTTTGGATAGGGTACCAATGAAGTGGGCTACTTTGTCCTGGGTGGTGCCAAGCATCTTCAGCATTGTTGGAGCTGCATTCATCTAGGCAAATGGAAATTATTCTGTAAATACTCTTGACTTGTGCCTTCTAGCCGTGCTTTGGGGAGTCAGGAGGTGACTTACTCGCTGCAGGATTCTTAGCCTCTGACCTGTTCTTGTAGCCACAATATTTATATGGCTAGCCCAATTAAGTTCCTTGTCAATGGTAACCAATATTAATATGAAAATTAAACAGTGTGCCAAGAGGAAATGAACTATTTAACTTTAGGTTAATAAGTTAAGTTTTATTTTCATTGGTTAGCAAACCAAAGTAAATGCCATGCAAATTCCAATTAACTAACTTGTCGAGGTCTACTAAGCAACATGCAAGATATAGAATAACATTGAATATACCGCACAAAATAGGTCATCAAGTGTTTATTCAAATGAGCAGTTGTCCCAATCTCATGTGCCCACCCTATAAATACATACCTGTATTCTCCAAGCCTTCAAATGCCTATCAAACCTATTGTTACCATTATACAACTTTCAAAACCCCATTAAAATTGCATGCAAAGCATAGAGTAAATGTAAAGTATTTTTGCTAAGAATGGTTTTGTGATGTTTTGCTAAATAATTCAGGAAGATAAAATAGATAATTATTGGCTCAAAATACCTCATCACCACACTAAATAAACTTTCACTTTAAATAGCTAATACAACAAACATAAGTCTTACACAACTACAAGCACCCACATTACTTCCTGCAAAAAGTGGCACCCATGTACTGTCCCACAGTCTTTCCAACTCAATTGATTCTGCCCTCGAGTTGCATTCTCTAATAGGCACATTCCATGCATGGTCCTAGCATGGTTAACTCAGACAAAGTGCATATTTATGAACCCTCTCTCACTCAGGTCACATCAGTCATGGAGGCTTGACTTTCCAGAGTTCCTTTACAACTGACCAATCAACAATGCCCAGTTTATGATCTGCTCCTCTGATACAGATTCTTTTGCCTGCCTGAGCTACTTGCACTGTTTAGAGTTTAAATTGACACTTGTCTAACGTCCGGTACTAGGTGAACCCATCGGGAAAAAGATACATAAGTCTGTGATCATGCACTAACCAAATGGTGTGCTTTGTCTGTATAGTGCGCAAGAAACAATACTTTTCACTGTATACCAATACATGTGACAATAATAAATCAAATCAAACCAGAAATTTCCTCCAATTAACATTAAAGCAGACTGGGGTCATTGGCTGAATGTTGCGCTCTTCCACCAGCAGGTTTGAAGGTGGGAGGTAGTCCAACGAATGGCTTATCCACCATCTACCCAATCACCCTGTGCTGTCTGAGGTTTTATGGGTGTTGGGGAGGCACAAGTGGCCCATCTGCTCTTGGGCCTATTGAAGCCCCATATGGCCAATGAAGGGCCTTGTCCCACTGCTACTGGCATTTTTACATATGGCAAGGTGAGGCCCACAACATTTGAGAAGCCTGGTGCTTTGCCTGTGTGGGCTGTTGTCAGGTAAGATGGAAAACCTCCATTGGGGCACACTGGAACTATCTGGTACACGCCCAACTCTCAATTCTTCCCCCGCTCCCCAGCCACCTGAACCCAACCCCCGCCGTTCCCATTCTCCTTGCCAAGACCCTGACTCCAAACTTACCTGTCAGTCTGGGTTCCTCAGCACTGGGGACTGTTAGTAGTCCCAGCAATGACCACTGCTTTCCACCCTACACTTGATTCAGCTCATCTGATAGTGCAAACTTGGCTATTCCAATGCATTCCCTGCTCAGCCTCCTATCATAAAGTTGAGGTCATCCAAATCTCTGCTGTCCATGTCCTAAATTTTACCAAGTCCCATTCATTGGTCACCCGTGTGCTCACTGATTTACATTGGCTTCCGGTTCAGCAACATTTCCATTTTAAAATTCTCATCCTGGTTTTTAAAACCCTCCATGGGCTTGCCCCTGCTTATCTTTGAAGTTTCCTCCAACCTACAATCTTCTGAGTTATCTGTACTCTTCCAATTCTGGCCTCTTGAGCAACCTCAGTTTTAATTGCGCCATCTTTAGCAGCTGTGCTTTCAACTGCCAAGACCCTGAACTCTGTAATTAGCTCCTAAAACCTCTCTGCCTCGCCATCTCTCTTTCCTCCTTCAAGATGCACTTTAAAACCTACCTTTTTGACCAAGTTTTTGGTCTGATGAAGAGTCATCCAGACTCGAAATGTTAGCTCTGTTCTCTCTCCACAGACGCTGTCAGACCTGCTGAGATTTTACAGCATTTTCTGTTTTTGGTTCAGATTCCAGCATCTGCTGGAATCAGCAATCAGCATCAACAATTTTCTTTTATCTTGACCAAATTTTTGGTCTGCCCTGATAATCACCGTTACTATGATGCTGCTGTGAAGTGCCTTGGGACAACTTACTTTTTTCATGGTGCCATATAATTGCAAGTTGTTGTTGGTTCAGAGAAGTCTTATTTTTATTCATGCTTCCACATCTCTATAGATGGATCCTCCTCAGTCCATGGGAAATATGTTTCAGGAACTGGATGAAAACATGGAGAAGAATAATCAGAAGAAAGGGAGGAGATGGGCATCTATATAATATTCAAGTAGCATAACAAAGCTCACCTGCTGGGGAGGACATTTTCTGCACCATTAAATGCTGCACCATTTAAAGCCACTCGATAGCTTAATTGGGTAGGGATTGTGATTTTCAAATTTGCTAGTTTCTGTGAAAGATTAATATCTGGAGGTCTGTGAGTGGTGCATTTTTCCAGTGGGCCATTGTGATTCACTTTGGGGAAGTAAGATATATGTAGTGATTTCTATTTGATATTGAGGGCTGTGGACTCAAAAAAGCAGCCCACAAGTAATTGGGGGAAGTTGCTATCAATGTGAATGTTAGCCACAGTAGACCATGCAATTGAAAGTGGTCCAGCAAATGACCTCACCAGATCAACCACAGTAGGAAACTGAGCCATGACAATTCATTAATGTAGTGCACTTAAACTATATGTCACTTGCAGCTATCTTCTCTCACATTGTCTTAAAATACTGACTAGCCAGTACTGCTGGACACCAAAGACTCAGATAGTCAAGTGTTTGATGGCGTGACTTCTAAACACAAAGGCTGGAATTCTCCGACCTCGCCTGTGGCGCAGATTCTCCAGTCCCGCTGCAGTGAATGGAATTTTTGGCTGAGTGCCAAATTCTCAATTCTCACTGGGAGCAGTGGCGAGGCATGTGAGATTGGGGAATTCCAGCCAAAAGCTAAATAATCAATTGTCCAGCACCTGGAGATCCCTTATCAATAATACACATGACGATATGGAATGTCCTTTATGTAAGTAGCATTCATCTGGAGGTCTTCCATTATGTACCTTTATTCTAAACAAATCATTCATTTCAATGTTGCTAAATATTGCAAACAAAGGCACATAGCAGCATACCCACTCCTGGTTCTCCGAGTATTGCTGCATGTCAGAATTTATCACTTCCATTTTCCTTATAGAAGAAGGCTTCCCTTGAAGGCTTCCCTTGACAACTGTCCAAGAACAGATACAGAAGAAGCTTTGACTTTGACCACTCATCCCACTAAAATCCAGGAAAAGAAAGGAAATCATGAAGGGTGCTGGGGATCTGAACCAAGCTCAGCATTTGTGATAATAGAAACAGAAAGATTACAGCATCTTCCTTGTCACATCTATGGACAGCTGATTCAAACATAGAATCCCGACAGTGCAGAAGGAAGGAGGCCATTTGGCCCATCGAGCCTGCACCAACAACAATCCCATCCATTCCCTATCCCAGTAACCCCACGTACTTACCCTGTTAATGCCCCTGACACTAAGGGGCAATTTATCATGATAAATCCACCTAGCCCGCACATCTTTGGACTGTAGGAGGAAACCGGAGCACTTGGAGGAAACCCACGGGGGGAATGTGCAAACTCCACACAGACAGTGACCCAAAACAGGAGCTGAACCCAGGTCCCTGGTGCTGTGAGGCAGCAGTGCTCACCACTGTGTCACCGTGCCGCCCCATTGGCTTTGGTTTACAATTCAGCACAGGTAATGTATGCAATGCACAAAAAGAGCCAGTAATCTGATGTGACTAAGTTGTCTCATTTTCCATAGAGTAATGCCCACATAAATTGGACTTTATCAATTATAAAATATACCCTCACTGCTCTACAACAAACTAACTAACCTACAAGTTGTTTGCTTCTACAAGTTGCAACATGCTCATTTCTTTCCTTGGAGTATTCTTGGAGTATGGTTTAATTTCAAAACAGTACAAGTTTATGCACAGTAAGAGTACATCCTAAAGATTTGAGTATGCTATCATTATTCACTATGAAAATTACTTCCTCCTAAACCATGTCCATTCCTTTTGTACCCCGAATTTTCACTCCAACATTGTGATTTGTTATCCCAAAGCTTAATAGCTATCTTTCACATCTTACGGATCGAGCTGATTATAAATCATTAATTGCTCTCATTTTCTACTTCTTGTCAGCAAGGACTTATTGATTTGACAAAAGCAAATTGAGCAAATCAACAATTATAATTGGCAAAAATAGGGGTGAGGTACACTGAACAAAATGAAAATGGTGCATAAATCACAGTCAATGTGAAGCAAATCGAAGAAAGAGCATTTCTGGTGGCAAGATGTAACCAATACTGCATTATCAGCTAAAGCATAGAAGAAATACATTATATAACAATTGACATTACAATACTTGGTGGCACAGTAATTATTTTGAAAAGAACTAGCTGCAATCCGACAAGAAGAGTTTTTTTTTGCAGTAACTACCCCTCAGTGTTTGTCACTTTTGGTGATTTACATTCCACTCACAAAACTGGCTTCCTGGAGAAATTGTGAGCTATAATTTGGACTGTCTCCTGTCTAATGTTGGAAAGATTTTGGCACCGAACCATTAAGAATTGTAAACTCCAAAGGATTATATAGTTATGATGGGAAGTTTTTCTTCTAATTTTAGCATATCTCTACCACTTGGGTTTCCTGGGAATAATCTCTGTTTGAATTTGAAATATAAAACTTTGTGCTGGGTAATGTTGTAATTTAGATTTTGAGCAGAAGAAAACCTTTCAGTGCGGAATTTAGGTAGAAGGAATATTTCCTTTGCTCACTAGCAAAATCGTAGATGTTCAAGAAGAACTTTTTTACTGTTCATCATGGAATTGTAACTGTGACAGTAAAAGTGTTTATGATTCTATCCATCATTACTAGCACCTCCATTCCTTCAAAGCCTTTTCATAGCCAAGACACTTGAAATGTGTGAAAAAGCACATTGGAATACATTTTCCTTATGGTGTTAAGCAGTAAAATGGAGGCCAAGAATCTGTTTCTACAAGTTCCCTTCAAAAAATGTTTTTTTTACAATTGATTGAAGGTGTTGCTCGTAAAGTAAATGTATAAATAATGAAATTATTCCGGAGGGGAACCAGTGGATGCGGTGTTTTTGGATTTCCAAAAGGCGTTTGATAAGGTGCCTCACAAAAGGTTGCTGAAGAAGATTGGGTCACACGGAGTTGGGGGTAGGGTGTTAGCGTGGATTGGGGATTGGCTATCCGACAGGAAGCAGAGAGTCGGATTAAATGGGTGCTTTCCTGGTTGGCAGATGGTAACTAGTGGCGTGCCGCAGGGATCGGTACTGGGGCCTCAACTATTTACCATTTATATAGACGATCTGGAGGAGGGGACTGAGTGTAGGGTAACAAAGTTTGCAGACGACACAAAGATAAGTGGAAAAGTGAATCGAGTGGAGGGCGTAGAAGGTCTGCAGAGAGATTTGGACAGGCTGAGTGAGTGGGCGAGGATCTGGCAGATGGAGTATAACGTTAACAAATGCGAGGTTATTCACTTTGGAAGAAATAATAGCAAATTGGATTATTATCTAAATGGAAAGAAATTACAACCTGCTGCTGTGCAGAGGGACCTTGGGGTCCTTGTGCATGAGATGCAAAAACCCAGTCTGCAGGTGCAACAGGTGATCAAGAAGGCAAATGGGATGTTGGCCTATATCGCAAGGGGGATAGAATATAAAAGCAGAGATGTCTTGCTGCATCTATACAGGGCATTGGTGAGGCCGCAGCTGGAATACTGTGTGCAGTATTGGTCCCCTCATTTGCGGAAGGATATATTGGCCTTGGAGGGAGTGCAGAGAAGGTTCACCAGGTTGATACCAGAGATGAGGGGTGTTGATTATGAGGAGAGACTGAGCAGATTGGGTTTGTATTCGTTGGAATTTAGAAGGCTGAGGGGGGATCTTATAGAGAGAGACCTATAAGATAATGAAGGGGCTGGATAGGGTAGAGATGGAGAGATTCTTTCCACTTAGAAAGGAAACTAGAACTAGAGGGCACAGCCTCAAAATAAAGGGGGGTCAGTTTAGGGCAGAGTTGAGGAGGAACTTCTTCTCTCAGAGGGTGGTGAATCTCTGGAATTCTCCGCCCATGAAGTGGTGGAGGCTACCTCGTTGAATATGTTTAAATCACGGATAGATGGATTCCTGATCGGTAAGGGAATTAGGGGTTATAGGGATCAGGCGGGTAAGTGGAACTGATCCACTTCAGATCAGCCATGATCTTATTGAATGGCGGGGCAGGCTCGAGGGGCTAGATGGCCTACTCCTGCTCCTATTTCTTATGTTCTTATGAAATAAAGGGTAAAAGAGATCAAAAACAATAATGTGGAAATACACAACAGGCCAATCAGTATCTGTAAAGAAAAACAGTTCATTGTTTTAACTAAGAGATCCTTGTTAAGAGATTTGTCACTGCTTAATAAATGTGCTATTGAATCTTGATTTGCTTTGAAACAGTTAGTATTTTCATCAATTTAGAAACAATTTGTTGATGGTAATATCCTCACCTAACCTCCCAGGAAAGGAACTATTAGCGCTTAGATTTTATTCTTACATGAAGCTTAAGAGAAAGGGCACACAAACACTTGAGCATAAGTAATGGAATGTGTTCAACTATGACCTCTGGCACTGACCCCACTAAAGCTTATGGCTCAGGAGGAGGTCATTTCATTAAGCAGACATTCATTCCTTGGAGGACACATCTTGGATGCCACACCCACAAGATGTTGAAAAATGCAGCAAGCATTGTCAGATCTGGTAGGGCTGCTGCACAATTAACAAGAACCATTTAGACTCGCCAGGAAAAGTCATGTAGAACCCACTGAGTCCCCTTTGTAAGGGACCAAAATTTTCTTTCTTTGATCTTAGGCTGCATTTCTTGGTCTGACTGCCAAAGGTGAGCCCCAGAGCCACAATTGGATGGTCTGTTATGCATAGTGCTACTTAGAAAACTGAACCAAAGCTCTTCTTCTAGGCTACAAAAACAAGAATTCTGGGCCTCAAAGTCCCTATAGTGGACAATACTGCTTCTTACTCCAGTGGTTTCATTTTGGATGGCTGGAGTCTTTGCCCATTATAAGGACACCAGAAAACTTCCTGGTTTGCAATCTATACATCTTGGCTAAGAGGAGAGAATGGCCTAGTAGTATTATCACTAGACTATTAATCCAGAAACTCAGCTCATGTTCTGGGGGCCCGGGTTCGAATCCCGCCATGGCAAATGGTGGAATTTGAATTCAATAAAAGGTATCTGGAATTAAGAGTCTACTGATGACCATGAAACCATGGTCGATTGTCGGAAAAACCCATCTGGTTCACTAATGTCCTTTAGGGTAGGAAATCTGCTGTCCTTACCTGGTCTGACCGATATTGTGACTCCAGAGCCACAGCAATGTAGTTGATTCTCAACTGCCCTCTGAAATGGCCGAGCAAGCCACTCAGTTGTATCAATATTCCAAGAAGGCAGCTCTCAACGGCAACTAGGGATGGGCAATAAATGCTGGCCAGCCAATGATGCTCACATCTCATGAATGAATTTTAAAAAAGGCTCAACCCACTCACCGTAGTTTTCCTGGATTTGTAGTGGGAGTGCACTGGAAGACATTGTATTTGACCAGACTGAGTTTCTGACCTCCATCACCGACATAGCCCAGTCCTATTTCTTTAATATTGACTATTTCCACCCTACCTCAGCCCCAAGCGTCACCAGAATCCTCATGGACAATGTCATTAGCCCCAGGCTTGACCATTCCAATGTTCCCTGGGCTTCCCTCCCATCTTCCACCCTCAACATACTTGAGCTCCTCCAAAATTCTGGAGGTCGGCCAGCCTCTATGGAGAGAGAAACAGAATTAACATTTCAGGTCTGTGACTTTTCATCTCCAAGGCGGCCTTCACGACACACGACAGCGCAGAGTCGCTGAGCAGAAACTGATAGCCGAGTTCCACACACATGAGGACGGCCTAAACCGGGATGTTGGATTTATGTCACATTATCAGTAACCCCCACAGCTTGCCCCTGGTCTTGCAGAATCTCACTAGCTGTTCTGTCTGGAGACAATACACATCTCTTTAACCTGTGTTGAATGCTCCCTCCACCCACATTGTCTGTACCTTTAAGACCTGGCTGGCTGTAGAGATTTGCATTCTAATTAGTATTCTGTAATTTGATTTCTGTGTATGTGCACTGTTTGAGAGCACATTTCCACTCCATCTGACGAAGGAGCAGTGCTCCAAAAGCTTATGGTATTTGCTACCAAATAAATCTGTTGGACTTTAACCTGGTGTTGTGAGACTTCTTACTGACTTTTCATCTGTTCAGCCAGACCTGCTGAGTTATGGGTGGCACAGTGGCCCAATGGTTAGCACTGCTGCCTCACAGCGCCAGGGACCCGAGTTTGATTCCCAGTTTGGAGTAAGAACCTGGAGCAAAACTCTGCAGCCATTCAACAACAAACTTGCATTTATATAGCACCATTAACATGTCCCAAGGTGCTTCACAGAAGCATTTTTCGACAAAATTTGAAACAAAGCCACACATGAAAATGTTAGGATATATAAAGGAAACTTGGTTCCTGTGAGTTGGGAGGAGCAGCAGCACTCCCACAGCACCTCTAACTCTGTCCACTTGCACATCTTTGATTTTAATCTCTCCACCATTGGCAGTCTTGCTTTCAGATGACATAACTCGAGCTTTAGAATTCCCTCCTTAAACAACTCTACCTCCCTCTCCTGCTTTATAACACTCCTTGAAACGTATCTTTTACCAAGTTCCCTTTATATATCCTAATATCATCATATGTGGCTTTGTTTCAAATTTTGTCTAAAAATGCTTCTGTGAAGCACCTTGGGACATTTTGCGATGTTAATGGTGCTATATACTGTAAATGCAAGTTGTTGTTGAATGGCTGCAGATTTTTGACTCCAGATTCTTTAACTAAATTATTGTAAACTAATGCAATTTAGTTATAATAATTTTTCCTGACCTGTACAGACATTAGAAATATACCTATTTACAGTTTCTGAAACTTTAAATGATGGGACAGGGCTTTTTAAACATTTAAACAGAGTTTGTTTTGAACTCCTATCCAGGTTCTAACAGTAAATTCTTCTTCCTGATGTAATTTTGGACCTAAACCTTGTAGCCATACATGACCCAAATAGTCAGACATGATCCTGAGCTCAATAATGCTGCAGCCACAATAAAATACAAAAGATGTTTGTGTGTTTTCCTTTTTCTCAATGTAATAAGACATTTTCTGAGAAAGGATGTTCTTGTTCTCGAGGGAGTGCAGTGAAGGTTTGCCAGGCTGATTCCGGGGATGGCGGGACTGATGTATGAGGAGAGATTGACATTAGGATTGTTTTCGCTGGAGTTCAGATGAGTGGGGCGAGGCGAGGGGGGGATCTCTTAGAGACTTATAAAATTCTAACAGGACTAGACAGGGTAGATGCAGAGAGGATATTCCCGATGGTGGGGGAGTCCAGAACCAGGGATCACAGTCTGAGGATTCAGGGTAGACCATTTAGGACGGAGGTGAGGAGACATTTCTTCACCCAAAGAGTGGTGAGCCTGTGGAATTCATTATCACAGGAAGTAGTTGATGCCAAAACATTGAATGTATTCAAGAGGCGGCTGGATATAGCACTTGGGGTGAATGGGACCAAAGGTTATGGGGAAAAAGCAGGATTAAGCTATTGAGTTGGATGATCAGCCTTGGACATAATAAATGGGGGAGCAGTCTCGAAGGGCCAAATGGCCTCCTCCTACTCCTACCTTCTATATTTCTATGTTTCTATATTTTACAGCAGGTATTGGTGGGGCCATTAGCACCAACTTGGAGAGTAGGAGTCACAAACAGCTGCCTTTGACCACAGCTGACTGGGGCAGATATCCTCTCTACTAATCCATTGGCTTGTCTAATAATGTAATGTTTATACAATACAAGGAGTATTACATTGCAGGGGTCAGAGGTATTCGACTTTATTCACTTTCGTACTGCTCAGAAACTTCCAGAAGCTAGCATGTGATCAGCTGGAGTATTTCATCAGCCCAGCAGTTGTCCATTCTGAAAAGCAGAAAAAGTGATTTTATAAAGTAGCCAGGCTGACGGAGATATATATTTATATTTTTCTTCCTGTACTCTGACTGGGACAACAGCATGAGTTCAATTCCTAATCTGGCTGAAATAGACTTGGGATCAGCCTCTTTGCCCTGCTCCTGAGAGTGGAAAGCAATATCAAACCACCACAGAGCAAAAAAAAACAACTGCCAAGAAAATGGCTCAGGATGAACCATTAGCAGACAATGAGCCAAGGACCAGCTCTTGGGCAGAGCACACATACCATACCATTTATATAATAAGAACCAAGGATACATATATAGACAATCCAAAGATGGAAAATTATTATAATAAAAAAACAACTTGCACCTATACTTCACAACCGCAGGATTTCCCAAAGCACCTTATAGCCAAGAAAGTATTTTTGAAATTTAGTCACTGCTACAAGATATAGAAACACAACCTCCAGCCTGAGCACAGCAAAGTCCCACAAAGAGCTACGAGATGAATCACCAGCTAATTTAGTTAGTGATGACACTCGAGAGATAAATATTGGTCTGGATACCAGGGAGAATGTCCCTGATCCTCTTCAAATATTGCCAAGGGACGTTTCTATTCCCCTGAAGGACAAGCAGGGCTTCAGTGACTGATTTTCTCCTTGTGATCTCTTTGGATACCAAAAAAACCTCCTTAGTTGGTAGGTGCAGCCACTTTATAGAGCTGAAGTTACAACAAATTTTCAGCCCTCCCTTTGAGCCATCTTCAGGTGACAAGTTTGATGGAAGGCAGAGTTCACGATTGGACTTGCCCTGGAAGATTTGACAGTCAGCCATTAATAATAAATGTAAATCAAATAGTTACAATGCACCAGACTCACAGCCCTTTAGATCATAGAAACCCTACAGTGCAGAAGGAGGCCATTCGGCCCATCGAGTCTGCATCAACCATAATCCCACCCAGGCCCTACCCCCACATATTTACCCACTAACCTCTCTAACCTACACATTTTAAGATTCTAAGGGGCAATTTTTAACCTGGCCAATCAACCTAACCCACACATCTTTGGACTGTGGGAGGAAACCGGAGCACGCGGAGGAAACCCACGCAGACAACGTGCAAACTCCACACAGACAGTGACCCGAGCCGGGAATCGAACCCAGGACCCTGGAGCTGTGAAGCAGTAGTGCTAACCACTGCGCTATCGTGCCTTTCTATTAGAGAGTCACAACTCCACAACACTGATAAAGATGGGAAACCTTCAGTGTTCTTCCAGAAGGAACCATTCCTCCCATCACAGCATCAGTTTCTCAAACATGCCCAATGTTGTAGTACCAATATCCTTTGTGTTAAAAGGAGCTCCCTGATATCAGTGCCCACTTTGCTTTTCACCCTTTTTAACCTGTACCTCCATGTGTTCCTAGAATGAAGAACAAAGAACAGTACAGCGTAGGAACAGGCCTTGCCCACCAAGCCTACACTGACACATGACATCTTTACATGCTCTATATTCCCCTATTCTCTGCCTATCCATGTATCTGTCAGGATGCCTCTTAAACAATGCTATTGTATCTGCTTCTACCATCTCCTCTGGCAGTGCGTTCCAGGCACTTACCACCCTCTGTGTAAAACACTTGCCTCTGACATCTCCTTTGAACTTCTCCCCTTTTGCCTTAAACCTATGTCCCATGGTAATTGACATTTCTACCCTAGGAAAAAGATTCCCGTTCTATCCAAGCCTCTCATAATTTTGTAAACTTCTTTCAGGTTGCCCCTCAGCCTCCAACATTCAAGTGAAAACAAATCACATTTGTCCAATCTCTCCTCATATCTAATACCTTCCAAGCCAGGCAACAACCTGTAAATCTTTTCTGTACCCTCACCAAAGCCTCCACATCCTTCTGGTAGTATGGCAACCAGAACTGTATGCAATATTCCAAATGTGGCCGAACTAAAGTTCTATACAGCTGCAACATGACTTGCCAATTTTTATACACGATGCCCCGACTGATGAACGCAAGCATGCCATCTGCCTTCTTGACCACCTTATCCACTGTGTTGCCACTTTCAGGGAATTGTGAACCTGTGCCTTGATCCCTCTGTATGGTAATGCTCCTAAGTGTTCTGCCATTTACTGTATATTTCCCTCCTGTATTAGACCTTCCAAAATGCATCACCTCGCATTTGTCCAGATTAAATTCCATCTGCCATTTCTCTGTCAAAGTCTCTAGCCTATCTATATCCTGCTGTATCCTCTGGCAATCCTCGGCACTATCCGCAGTTCCCCCAATCTTTGTGTCGTCTGCAAACTTACTAATCAGACCACCTACATTCTCCTTCAAATCATTTTTATACATTAAAAACAGCAGGGGTCCCAGCACTGATCCCTGCAGAACATCAGTGGTCACAGATCTCCAGTCAGAGTCCATGTAGACAACATCTTTGTCACTTCCTCAAAAAACTCATTCATATTTGGGAGGCATGACCTCCCCCACACAAAGCCATGCTGCCTATCACTAATATGTCCATATTTTTCCAAATATGCATAAATCCCGTCTCTAAGAATCTTCTCCAATAATTTCACTACCACTGATGTAAGGATCACCAGCCTGTAATTTCCCGGATTATCCATGTTGCCCTTCTTAAACAAAGGAACAACATTGGCTATTCTCCAGTCCTCAGGGACCTTTCCTGTCACTAAACAGGATACAAAGATTTCACACATAGCCCCAGCAATTTCCTACCTCACCTCCCTCAGTATTCTGGGATAGATCCCATCCTGTCCTGGGGACTTGTCTACCTTAATGCTTTTCAAAACACCCAACACCTCCTCCTTTTTTATATCAACATGCCCTAGAATATCAACATACCCCTCTCTTAACTCACCATCCACCATGTGCTTCTTTGTGAATACTGATACAAAGTATTCATTAAAGACTTCACCCACTTCCTCTGGCTCCACGCATAAATTCCCTCCTTTGTCCTTGAGTGGATGTAACCTTTCCCTGGCTACCCACTTGCTCCTTATATATGTATGAAATGCCTTGGGATTTTCCTCAATCTTGTTTGCCAAGGACATTTCATGGCCCCTTTTGGCCCTCCTCAATCCTTGATTAAGTTCTTTTCTGCTTTCTTTATATTCTTCGAGGGCTCTGTCTGTCTTCAGTTTCCTAAACCTTATGTATGCTTCCTTGTTCTCTTTGATTAAGCTCACAATTTATTTTGTCATCCAAAGTTACCAAATCTTACCATCCTTAAACCTTCATTTTTACAGGAACATGCTGGTCCTGAATTTTAATCAACTTGCTTTTAAAAGATTCCCGCATGACAGATATGGGTTTACCCTCAAACAGCAGCCTCCAATCTACATTTCCCAGTTCCTGCCTAATATTGTCGTGGTTAGCCTTTCCCCAGTTTGGTACTTTCACCTGAGGACTGCTCTTATCTTCATCCATAAGTAACTTAAAACTTACGGAATTATGGTCACTGTTCCCGGAATGCTCCACCACTGAAACTTCGATCACATGGCCAGGCTCATTCCCCAATACCAGATTTAGTATGGCCCCTTGTCTAGTTGGACTATTTATATATTCCTTCAAAAAACCCTCCTGGATGCACCTAACAAATTCCCCCATCTAAGCCCCTGGCACTAAGGGAGTCGCAGTTAATATAGGGGAAATTAAAATCATCCACCACAACAATCCTGTTGTTCTTACATTTTTCTATGATCTGTCCATCTGTTCCTCTGTCTCCCTGTTGGAAAGCCAGTAATACAACCCCATCAATGTGTTAAACCCTTCCTATTTCTGAGCTCTACCCATATGACCTCACTGGATGAGCCCTCCACTGTGTCCTCTCTTAGTACAGCTGTGATATTCTCTCTGATCAGTAAAGCAACTCCCCCACCTCTTTTACATCCCTTTCTATCATGCCTGAAACATCTAAATCTTGGAACATTAAGCTGGCAGTCTTGTCCCTCTCTCAACCAAGTCTCTGTAATAGCTACAACATCATGGTATATGTACAAATTTAAGCTCTAAGTTCATCTGCCTTACCTGTCACACTCCTCGCAATCAACAAATACACTTCAGATCGCTAGTCCTGCCGTGTTCAGTAACATCCCCCTGTCTGTTCTTTCTCTTAGCCTTACTGGCCTTAGTCTCTGACTCATCCTCAGTCATTACACTTGCTGACCTATTTCCTGCATGCTGCTGCACATTAACTCGAGATGTTTGCTGTCAAGTCTACTAATGCCTTTATATTTCTTTCAAACATCATTCTTCACAATTGCAACTTTGAGTGCCTACATTGCCCATTTATTTCCTCTTGTGTGGAGCAACTTACACTTACCTGTCTTTGATTTCATCTGCTGATGTTCCTTCTAAATGCATATTTTACAGAATTATGTTTCAAGGTTTTTGGCTGACTATTCATTTTCAATCGGCCATGCCATTTTTGCCATTATCTTTTTGTGGGAAGAGAGCAACATTTTCGTGCAGGTATGGCCACAGAATAACTCTGCAGCATATGGAAGGGCACATATGAGGCAAATAATTTTTCCAGCCAAGTGCTTTAAGTTAATCAAGTAATACATCCATCAATGAAGGTGTTCCGTATCCAATGCAAGCAACAGTTTGTGAATCGGGATTCATACAAAGCGAAATTGGTGACCAAACTTTGGATCATATACTTGTGCTTAAATATTGTGCTGTAAATAAGCTAGTATATTCTGAGCAACATTTTAATATTGAACAGACTCTAATATGATGGTATAGATTCAACATCACAGGAGATGGAGGCAGCTGCAAGGAGCTGTAACATTCCTCTCAGTTAAATATAGAATGGTGCATTGAGGAAGTTGCTTACAGCTAATTAAGATGTATGTGTGGCAGCTTCTGTTAGAATAGGCAGAGTTTCGTAACAATATCTGGCATAGACATGATCACGTGTGTTCTAAGGCACTGCATTTTCTTTAAGTGCAGCATTACTGCAATTACATGTCTTTAAGTGCCTCAATTGCTGGTGATCATAGCCATCCGGTACGTGCAACTATTTCAAACCAGGGCAGTGTCTCAGTGGCTGTTGAGAATTTGAACTGATTTATTCAAGTGTACCACAAATCCTCAAATACTCTCTTCCAGATTGTTACCACATTCTACCCTTGTCTAGTAGCAGAAAGTGAATCATTATTTTCCACTTCAAATACACAGAGTAGAAGTAATGAAATAATGGGCTGAATTTTACAGCCAGAGATTGATAAATGTGGATAATCTGATGTCATTGTGCTGGCCCGCCCATAACATGGTAGTCGGGCAGTCCCCAAAATCAGCAGCCTGCCCACCATTTTGAAAGACGTCATTAACAAGCATTTAAACTTGTTTATAAGCCAATTGACTGCAATAACACATTGTCAATGCCTGATGCAGTGGGGGCATGGGAAACACAGTCAGTGGGAGAAACTGTTTAAAATAGTCCAAGACATGTCTTCACCCTCCCCACGCCTGCACACGGGAACATTTTTTATATTTCAATTCTCAAGATTGTATTGCCTCTTCTCATGTTCTCTTAACAAGAATCCATTTGCAGGGCGTGTTCATTATCACATTTTTTTAAAGTTGCAAGAATTACGTAAGGACAATGTCAATGGAGATTCACACATGTTGAATGTATACCTGATTGTAACTGGCTCCTGAGGATAAACCCAGTATTTATGTGAACAAATACATTTGTAATATTCCTAAAAACATTATTTCATGATCTCAAAATGGTCTTTGTTATTTTTTTAATTCCATTTTTATTCATTAGGATTGGATTTATCCTTGCACCCACCAAGCATTTTGCAAATTTTACTTGGCTGTCCAGTCTGGCAAATTAGGTGGACCAACTCCCTGCTTCCATCACCCGAACTCTAGATTGTAGCCATTCCCTGCCAATTGTCAGCAACACCCTTCTCTCCCTCCCCCTCCCAGCAACAGCAGCAATTCCCCACCCCACCAAACTGCATACCCCCCCTTTCCTGGATTGCAGCACCTCCTCGCGCTCTGCCTCCCCACCCCCAGGGGATGGGTGTGGGCCTGCCTGATTCTCGGCAGGTAAGACACTCTGAGGTGAATTGGGAGTGGGAGAGGTGAATGCCTTGCCCTTTACCCCTTTCTTTCCTTTATAACACTTTTATTGTCTGAGGGCAAAAGTGGCGAATGTTGAAAACCTCCTTCCCACATTTTGTGTGTGTGGAAGGGCAGCACAGTAGCACAGTGGTTAGCACTGCTGCTTCACAGCTCCAGGGACCTGGGTTCGATTCCCGGCTTGGATCACTGTCTGTGTGGAGTTTGCATATTCTCCTCGTGTCTGCGTGGGTTTCCTCCGGGTGCTCCGGTTTCCTCCCACAGTCCAAAGATGTGCGGGTTAGGTTGATTGCCCCTTAGTGTCCTGAGATGCGTAGGTTAGAGGGATTAGTGGGTAAAATATGTAGGGATATGGGGGTAGGGCCTGGGTGGGATTGTGGTCGGTGCAGACTCGATGGGCCGAATGGCCTCTTTCTGTACTGTAGGGTTTCTATGATTTCTATGAAAAGAAACCAACCCTCTGATTTTACTTCATTCACAGTTGCTGTGGCATTATTAGTAGAGGATCAGGTCACTCTATGTTCACCCAGCAGAAATGGTACTCCTGCAATAAGCAATAAAAAAAAGCAACTTGTCAAAGTGAACCAAAGCAGTAGCAGTGGAGTCAGAAATAGTGGCACAGGTGGCAACAGTAACAGCACTGAGGAGATGGTCAGAGACCAGAGGCAGCAGCAAAACTGGAGTCGTAGTGAGGCTCAGGGCAAGATAGTGGCAGTGAGTAGATATCTCATCCCTGTGCTCCTGCATGGCTCTGATTCAGCAGCATGCTGGGCCGCATTGCTCAAACCCAGTTAGTGCTATGATCAATGGAAGATCCAGTCCCAATCCAGCCCCACCCACCTCGCATTCCCAAGGACAGGTGATGGAAGATGCCTAGTGTCAAGAAGAGCTACTGGGAAAGATAAGGAGGTTTGAAGAAGAAATATCCAGGCTCATTGGCTGTCTCCAAAAATAAATTCTTGCAGCCTTCAGGCAGGGTGCACATTTATTTGTAGAACTGCAATTTAAATCTACTTCTTTCAATTCTGACTATTGTAGTATCCATCCGGCCTCCTCCTGTGGTCCCTAGCATCATGGATGCCAGTCTTCAAGGTTTATTTATTAGTCACAAGTAAGGCTTACATTAACACTGCAATGAAGTTACTGTGAAATCAGCCATTTGACATCCAGTTGAAGGTACTGGATATGTGTGATGATACTGTGCCTTTAAGAAATGTATTCATATCATGTTTCTTGTAACAGGCAGTGTTTTGTTGCAAGGAGTTGATCTGTCAGAATGAACATGCAGCTTCATGCTGAGACTGCAGGATAATAACTCATTTTAGCTAATGGTGTGTTTGTCTAAACAGAGTTAATGCATTTGCGTTTACTTGGTTTTGTCCCCTGGGGTTTCAGAGTAGGGTTCTGATTAGGTTGATTGACTGGGCCCAAGACATTTGCTCATGGGAGGAGCTAAGCTTGCAGGGACGATACCCAGTCTCTCTTTCATTTCTAAAAACAAGCATTTTGCTGCCTGGTTCTGAAAGAAGCAAGATGTGTCTCTCTGTCTCTCTCTCTCTATCTGCCTAGAAGGTGAGCTCCAGGGCTGGCAACCTGAGTCCAAGCATATAAGCCTGTGTTTTGCTAATAGATTTCAAAGAGGGGTTTTAAGTCTGTGAGAGGAATTTTGTGTGAATTGGAGCTCATAGGAATAATTTAGCAGTTAAGAATTATATCTTGTCATGTTTAAGTAGTGTTTAATTGTTAAATGTTAAGCTAATTCATTGGTTATAGTTAAATAAAGTTTGGTTTCATAAAAGATTCCCAGTTTGCCAGTAGAATTCTGCCTGGAGTGAATCATTATCAATGGGATTCTCCCAAAAAAAATTCTAAGTGTCAGATTTCTGTAAAAACTGGAGTAAATCTCACTGGGCTTTTTTTCAGTGAGATTTTCAAAATGAATCTCCCACACTCTGTGCACTGCAGAATGCCCTGGTGTGAATCACATTAAAAATCAGTGGACGGGGCCTATTCCTGCTGGAGAGGCCAGCAGCATAGCACTGAGCAGGCCACTGTCATAGCGGAGATAGGCGCATGCGCAGGAGCACCGCATTGCCAGTCTCCCGATCTCTGGCCAGCCCCGTGACCCCACATCGCTGGCCATGGAACCCCATCACCACCCGATCGCTGGCTTCCCGGGCATGTCTGGGCCAGCCTCGAACCTGCCCCGCCGACCCGCCTTGATCCCCACCTTACCCTTGGCAGTCCCAATCAACTGATCTCTTCCACCCCCCCCCCCCCCCCCCCCACTGGCAGCCTCGACCTCCCCCCCAGTCCAAACTTCCCCCACCCCCCCACAGACCTGACCCCCCCCCCCCCCCCCCCCCCACCGCCCCCCCACCATCACCACACCATCCCCTGCCTTTGGCCAGCCCCGATCACTGGCCTCCCTCCCTCTGTCACAGATCGCAGTGCAGACTGGCAGTGGGCCCCCACCCTCAATTATCTCACCCCAGAGGCCCTGCCTTCATTAGACTCTGCCCCCCCTTAGGCCCTGCCGATGCCCGGTGGGCAGTACCATGATGCCCCTGGCCATTGCCAGTGTTCCCCTTGAGCAGTGCCAGGGGGCCAGGCTGATAATGTCCAGGGGGCACCACCCCCTTACCCCCGACCCTCTGGGAGACCTCCATGGCCTCCCTTCACTCCAGCCGGGTCGGGCCGCCAGCTCCCGGCTAGTGGGGAGCTGTTGTAAATCCCACTGGAGTGAAACATTGCTAGTGGGGGGTGCGGGGGTGAGGAAGCCCGGAGACTTCAGTGCTGGGTCCTCTAATCATATTCAAATGCCAATTAGAATAAATTATACAGCTCCGCGCCGATTTCTGGCGTGGAGCTGACAACATTGGAAAACCGGCAGTTGGAATCTCGTGAAGCCGTGGCTCCTGGCGGGGAGCACACTAAATGGCCTCTACTTGAGTCTCCCAGCCCGCTGTGAGCTGGGAGAATCCCCCCCCCCTCCCCCCTGCCCCCATCCCATATCCTCACATTAATGTCAAAATAGCAAATTGTTGGTGTTTAGTCTGACTTCATAATATACCTTGGGGGTTCTGATGTTGTACATTAACATATTAGCTTTGACAATATTTCAGCAATAATACTGAAGACATGTGCTCCAGAATTTGCCGTATCCCTAGACCAAGCTGTTTCAATACAACTACAACACTGACATCTACTCAACAATGTGGAAAATTGCCCAGGATTATCTTGTACAGAAAAAGCAGAACAAAACCAACCTGGCCAATTACCACCCCATCAGTCTGCTCTCGATCATCTGTAAAGTGATGGAAGGGGTTATCAAAAGTGCTATCAAGTGGCACTGACTCAGTAATAACCTGCTCACTGATATTCCGTTTTCTGCCAGGGCTACTCAGCTCCTGACCTCATTACAGCATTGGTCCAAATATGAACAAAAGAGCTGAACTCATGAGGTGAGGTGAGTTTGACTGCCCTTGATATAAAGGCAGCATTTGACTGAGTCTGGCATCAAGGAACCCTAACAAAACTGGAGTCAATGAGAATAAGGGGGAAACCTTTCCAAGGGTTGGAATCATATCTAGCACAAAGGAAGATATTTGTGATTGAAAAAAGATATCAGCACTCTTCGCACACATATAAACTGTCGTTTCCCCTAACGTTGATATTCTTGTGATTGTCCGGATGAGTGCAAGATGAAAAGCTTTGACAAATGTCTATTTTGAGCAATACTCAAGTACTGTACAACCAAGTGAATATAGTTGTGGTTGTTGGAGATCAATCATCCCAGTCCCGGGACATCACTGCAGGAGTTCCTCAGGATAGTGATAGTGATCACAACATGGTATAATTTAAGCTTGTTATGGACAAGGAAATAGACAAGCTGTAAAAAAAAATGTTGGATTGGGGGAGAGCGGATTTTAGTAAAATAAGACAGGATCTGGCCAAGATAGACTGGGAACAGCTACTAATGGGAAAATGTACAGAAGAGCAGTAGTGGGGTATTCAAAAAGGAAATGGGGAGGGTGCAAGCCCAGCATGTTCCCGCTGGGTGATAGGTAGGAAAAACAAGCCCAGAGAACTATGGATGACCAGAGATATTCAGGATACAACGAGAAGGAAAAGAAAGGCTTTTAAAAAGTACAAGGGGAGCAAATCAGTGGAGGCATAAGTGAAGTATAGAAAGTGCAGAGTGGAGCTTAAGAAAGCAATTAGGAATGCAAAGAGGGGATATGAGAAAGTTTTGGCTGGTAAAAGTAGTGAAAATCCCAACCATAGAACCATAGAAAATTACAGCTCAGAAACAGGCCTTTTGGCCCTTCTTGTCTGTGCCGAACCATTTTATGCCTCGTCCCACTGACCTGCACTTGGACCATATCCCTCCACACCCCTCTCATCCATGAACCCGTCCAAGTTTTTCTTAAATGTTAAAAGTGGCCCCGCATTTACCACTTTATCCGGCAGCTCATTACACACTCCCACCACTCTCTGCGTGAAGAAGCCCCCCCTAATATTCCCTTTAAACTTTTCTCCTTTCACCCTTAACCCATGCCCTCTGGTTTTTTTCTCCCCGAGCCTCAGCGGAAAAAGCCTGCTTGCATTCACTCTATCTATACCCATCAAAACCAAGATATTCTATAAGTATATCAATGGGAAGAGGATAACCAGGGAAAGAGTAGCGCCCATTTGGGATCAAGGGGCACCCTGTGGGTGGAGCCAGAGGACATTGGTAGAGTGTTGAACGAATACTTCCCATCAGTCTTCACCCAAGAGAATGAGGATGATGGTATAGAATTCAGGGAGAGGGACTGTGGGGTTCTTACAAATTGACATAGTGAAGGACAAGGTATTGGAGGAGTTGGCAGCCTTAAAAGTGGATAAATCTTGAGGTCCACGTGAATTGTGCCTTAGGCTGCTGTAGGAGGCAAGGGAGGAGATTGCAGGGGCTCTGACCCAAATTTTCAATTTCTCTTTGGCCACAGGGGAGGTGCCAGGTGACTGGAGAACAGCTAATGTGGTTCCATCATATAAGAAGGGTTATAGAGATAAATCAGGGAATTACAGATCAGTGAGTCTCGTGTCAGTGGTAGGGAAACTATTAGAGAAACTTCTGAAGGAGAACACCTACCCCCACTTGGAGAGGTAAAGCTTGATCAGGATAGTCAACGTGGCTTCATCAGAGGGAGGTCATGCCTAACAAATTTGATTGAATGTTTTGTGGAGGTGACTGTAGCGGGATCCCTCTTTTTAACTCCACTGGGCTTATTTTAGGTTTGGTTCTCCGTTACCCAAACCCCACCAATGCCCGAGTGATTCTCTCTCTCGCCAATGGAACAACGGCCACCTTGCGTCTACTTCACTAGAGTAGCGCTCCCAAGAGAGAGAAAAGGAAACTGCTGCCTATCCACTACCTGGCAGCCTTTCCTGAGTGGGCGGTTTCGAAGCGCCCAGGGTACCCTCAGTTCTAGACTCCGGAATTATGGTAAGGAATATTTAATATGGTGACTTAGTCAGAGATCATTGGTGAGAAATTGAAAAGATCAAAACGGACTCCAATGGAAGTCAAAGATATATATATATATATATTTATTAAAACATCAAGGTCAATCACCAAACACCAGGAAAACAACACACAATGCCTTATGCTCTATAAGACTATAGCTATAGAAGGAATACTAAAATGGACACGACGGAATGCTTATTTTACACATGTTTACCAGTGTCTTAAACTATGAAAGATGCATGCAAAAGCCCCCCCTTTCCCCAAAGCCTCATCCACTATGATGATCTCGGGAACTTCGCGAATTACCAGGGGATACTCACAATCCTAGTTTAAATTGCTCAGTCGGCTTCGGGCTGCGTGCTGGAGACGAACGAGAGGCCGGAACAGGAGAAGAGAGTGGAGAGTGCTGTCATGCTGGTCCGAAGAGAAAGGAGAGAGAGACCAGAGCTTGCTTGTCCCTTTTGAAAACCTGAAGCAGTGATTCTCTCACACAAAAACAGTTTCTGATCATTGATAGTTTCGATTGACTGGGACAAAAGGCTGGAACTGTCGGGACTGCCCTTAATTGACATTGTAATGTCTCTTAAATGTTCTCTGAGTCATCCTGATTGGAATCCCATCAGCGAGATGAGTCATTGATGTTGTCTGTGGATGGAATGATCTCTGTTTCTATTGTCTTTGCTGCTGGGCCATTTACTTCTTGCCTGCTGGTCATGGTTTCTCCTTTGTTTCCGGTTGATTAGATTATCCCTGTCTCGATCTTCTCATTATTCCCAGCCTCTTGCATATTCATGTGGCCTGACAACCAGTCGGCCATTTTCCTTATCCCTGGGTTTTTTAATCATGGAGGATTTGCCCTAAAACTTACAGTGACCAGGCGTGTAGATGAGGGTAAGTGCAGTCGATGTAGTTTATATGGATTTCAGCAAAACCTTTGACAAGGTCCCACATGGGAAACTTGTAAAGAAGATAAATTGACATGGGACACAGGATAATTTGATAAAGTGGATTCAAAATTGACTCAGTTGTAGGAGACAGAGGGTGATGACAGAAGGCTACTTTAGTGACTGGAAGCCAGTGTCCAGTGGCGTACCACAGGCATCTGTGTTGGGTCCCCTATTATTCGTCATTTATATAAATGACATTGATGATTTTGAGGGGGGTAGGATTAGTAAGTTTGCGGATGACGCAAAGATCGGACGTGTGGTTAACAGTGAGGTGGAGTGTCTTGGACGACACAAAGATAATGGTCAAATGGGCAGATATGTGGCAGATGGAAAGTGTGAGGTGATATACTTTGGAAGGAGTAATTTGACAAGAAAGTATTCAATGAATGGTAGGATACTAGGAAGTTCTGTGGAACAAAGAGACCTTGGCGTGTTTGTCCACAGATCTCTAAAAGAGGAAGGGCATGTTAGTAGGGTGATGAAAAAGGTATATGGGACACTTGCCTTTATCAATTGAGGCACAGATTACAAAAGCAGGGAAGTCATGTTGGAGTTGTGTAAAACTTTGGCGAGGCCACAGCTAGAGACTGTGTGCAATTCTGATCACCACATTATCAGAAGGATGTGATTGCACTGGAGGGGGTGCAGAGGAGATTCATCAGGATGCTCCCTGGGATGGAACATTTAAGTTATGAAGAGAGGTTGGATAGGCTTGGGTTGTTTTCATTGGAGCAAAGAAGACTGAGGGGCAACCTGATTGAGATATAAAAGATTTTGAGGGACATGGACAGAATGGATAAGGAGCAGCTATTCCCCGTAGTTGAAGGGTCTGTCACGAGGGGACATAGGTTTAAGGTGAGGGGCAGAAGGTTTGGGGGAATGTGAGGAAAAACTTTTTTAACCAGAGGGTGGTAACGGTCTGGAATGTGCTGCCTGGGAGGATGGTAGAGGGGGTTGCCTCACATCCTTTAATAAGTATCTGGATAAGCGTTTGGCACATCATAACATTCAGGGCTATGGGCCAAGTGCTGGCAGATAGGATTAGGTGGGAATTCAGGTGTTTCTAATGTGCCGGTGCAGACTCGATATGCCGAAGGACCTCTTCTGTGCTGATGGTTCTATGATTCTATCATGTCCCAGGCCCAACCATCTTTAGCTGCTTCTTCAATAATTTTCCCTCCATCATATAGGCAGAAGTGGGGATGTTCGCGGATGACTGCACAATGTTCAGTACCATTCGTGACTTCTCAGATACTAAAGCAGTCCATGGCCATATGCAGAAAAATCAATGTCCAGGCTTGGGCTGACAAGTGAACAGTAATATTCATGCCACATAAATGCCAGGCAATGAGCATCTCCATAAAGAGAGAATCTAACCATCGCTTTTTGACGTTCAATGACATTACCATCATTGAGTCCCCCACTATCAATATCCTGGTGGTTAATATGGACAAGAAAATAAACCAAACTAGCCATATAAATATGGTGGATACAAGAGCAGGTCAGAGGCTAGGATTCCTGCACAAGTAACTCATTCCTGACTCTCCAATGCCTGTCCACCATACACAAGGTACACATTATGAATGTGATGGAATACTCTCCTCTTGCCTGGATAAGTGTATATCCAACAACACTGAAGAAGCTCAACATCATCCAGGACAAAGCAACCCATTTGATGGGCACCCCATCCACAAATATTCACTCCCTGCACCACCAATGCACAGTGACAGCAGCGTGTACCATCTACAACATGTACTGCATCAACTCATCAAGGCTCCTTAGACAGCAACTTCCAAACTTTCTACCATTTAGAAAGAGAAGAGCAGTAGATGCATGGGTAACACCACCAGCTGCAGGTTTTTCTCTGAGTCACACACTATCCCGACTTGGAAATATATCGCCATTCCTTCACTGTCACTGGGTCAAAACCTGGAACTCCCTCCCTAACAGCACTATGAGTGTACCTATACCACAGTGGTTCAAGAAGGTTCAAGAATTGCAAGAGCAATCACTGATTGACAATAAATGCTGGCGTAACCAGCGATAACCACATTGCACAACAGAATTTTTTTTAAAGATGGATTAGAATCATAGAATTACTATAGTACAGAAGGAGGCCATTCGGCCCATCGAGCACCAACAACAATCCCAACCAGACCCTACCTCTGTAAGCCTACAAATTTACCCTGCTAATCCCTCTGACGCTAAAGGGCAATTTAGCATGGCTAATCAATTTAACCTGCACATCTTTGGAGTGTGGGAGGAAACCGGAGCACCCGGAGGAAACCCACACAGACACGGGGAGAATGTGCAAACTCCACACAGTCACTCGAGTCCGGAATTGAACCTGGGTCCCTGGGGCTATGAGGCAGCAGTGCTAGCCACTGTGCCACAGTGCCATCGGGTTGTCCAACCTCTGATATAAAAGTCAACTTTTTTTTGCTTCCGATGACAGCAAGAAGACTGAACTAGCCTCTCAGTGTGTTTCAGCTCTAGACCACACCGCTTGGTGTAATAGCCACACCCAGACATACAATGCATTAATTGTCACAGTTGGGGAGGAAAGTGTGCATGTGGAACAACTGCACAACTGAGAGGATACTGATTCTCACAATAAAATTTGCATGGCTTTTGTTCATACTTTCACTTTGAATGTTTTGTCTGGAGTCAATTACAAGCAGTGTCTATATTTTAATTATGAGTGGTTATCCTTTTTTCTTTCCACAATAAAATTTGCACAGCTTTTACTCAAATTTTTATTCTGAGTATTTTGTCTGGACATATGGGGATGTAACCTCAAATCATGCTTATTAATCCAGAACACCTTCATTCACATACATGCATATGCAGACACACAAACATGCACATACACACACACACCCTCATCAGGAAGAAACTGCATACTTTCAGTTAATTGTTGACATCAGTTAATCCTCTTTTAAACCTGCAACATTGAAGCCTGAAATATCACCAGATAAACTGGAAACATAACCAGTTCGCACTCGCACTACTGGCAATATCGCTAGATTTAAAGTCACCTTTACCAGAACTGTTGACATCGTCACCAGTTCTACTGGCACTGCTGAGCTATCAGTCAGGACTGGTTTTTAATCCCCAATTCAGAACCAGAACTGCTGGAACAGCCTTCTGGGAAAACCTACCAATGGCCTATTAATTGTCCGATTGGCTCATAATTTGGCATGTCTTTCCCAGAGAAGGTAACATGGATTTCTCGCCCAGTTACTCTCCAGACAGTGGCTGAGACCACAAATACCTCCATAAAATTTCTCCCAATGTTTCCCCTGTTCAGGGAATTTAGAACACTGGAGTCACACATTGGGATTCTACCGCCTCATCCGCCACAGAATCAGAGTGGGTGAGGGGCGGACAACGGGAATTTCCGGTCTCGCTCAAGCAAGGCTATAAAATCCCGCCCACAGTCTCAGAAGATATTGTGGTGAACCATTGTTGGTTCCCACTGGATAGTACTGAGCCAGGGTCTGGCCAGTACTACAAGTATGTACATATGTTGCTGTTGGGTTAGGGATGGGTTGTGCTACTTGTTGCTGTTGGGGTTAGGGTGGGGTTGTTACACCTTTGTATTGTAGTGTTGTGGTACATCCCAGTCGGGCCCCGCCTCCTGGGAGAGGTATAAAGGTCCCTGCTCTGGCTGGAGCCCCTCTGTCTGGGATCGTGTATATAATTGTTAGCTGCTTTGTTACAGTAAATAAAAGCCTTTATTTCCTGAGCATCAAGCCTCATTTATGATAACGCGCATCAGATGTGGTCAGCCATTTTGGATTGTGATGAGGAGAAACTCCTTCACTCAAAGCAATCATGAATCTTTGGAATTCTCTACCCCAGAGGGTGGTGGTTGCTCAGTCATGTTCAAGACAGAGGTAGTAATTAGTTTTAGGTACTAATGTAATTAAGGAATATGAGTAAAATGTTGAGTTAGAAGATCAGCCATGATCTTATTAAATGGTGGAGACTAAAAGGACCAAATAACATACTCCTGTTTCTATTTATTATTTATTATGTTCTAATGAATATTTAAATGATAATTTTTCGGAGTCACTAAACTATGATGACCCAAGTGGCTTTTGCCCAACCATAAATAATTTGTGATTTTGCGTCAGACATCAGGAAGCTCTCATTGCACAAGAGGTTGAATATTCATTTCTATCACTGAATGGAAAGCTGGGGGTGGGGTAGGAGGGGTGGAGATAACAGATTGGCTCCTCAATTTACACAATTCCCACTTGGAATAAACCAGCGGATAGGGCTATGCAGGTTAAAAAGCTGATTTTATTGAAGAAAGAATTGTTTGCATGAATGCCTTTGCAGCAAAGTGATTCAGGCGGTTGTTTTTACGCCAAATTAACTTTGACCCTGTTTCCTGAGGTCAAGGGAATTGTTCATTCATTATAATGAGCTAAACGCCAAAAGGGAGCTTTATACATCCAATATCTTTATATCATTTCTGCCTCAATTGTCAATTTGGAAACAGTTGCTTGGTTGGGAGAAATGGTGGCAGGTCATTTAATGAATGCAGCATCTGGCTTTCTCCGAGATTTGGGGTGAGTTTTGATCATCACTGCCTGTGCAGTAAACTGGTAAAGCAGATTGGCCACTTTTTACAGAGCCCACCAGATTGTTATTTCCACTGATTTATTGACCTCAATGGGAATGATATTTAGTTAGGTTCTATAACAAAATGCTACACACAAAATGAAAGAGACAATTACCTCCCTTAGCCCTGACCTGGTTTCACCTTTCCTCTATTATTGCTGCTGTTTATCCATCTTTTGGGTGCTATATTAAATTGAGGTCCTGTCTGCTCCCTGATGTGGATGTAAAAGATTACATCAGAAGAGCCCTCTGGGAAGTCCACCTCACGGAGGCATTGTTCCTTTTCTGGAGGTGGGAATGTGCAGGAGGATACTGACCAAGGTGTCCATGAGATTGCCATTTTGCTGTGAACACAACTTGAAACTGTTGGTGGAAAGCCCAAATTGTAGGAATCTTCCAGAAAAAAAACCTCAAATGATTTCTTACGTGATTAATTTAATATTATATTCAGATATCCCACTGAATATGCATGTGGATTACATTCACCTCTCGCAGCTCAATGTTGTTATTTAAGAAATTCCTCAAAGTAGAAATGAACCTTCCTGACTCATTGCTCAGCAGTTTGGCTCTATTAATGGGGCCTTTGTCACACGGGGTGGCTGACTGCCAGAAAGCTGGAGTAAATCCAGTAACCACAGAATGTATCATTGTGTCATACCTATTTAGAATAATTCTAATATTTGAATCAAGCTTTGTGAGGGGATATTTGCACTTCTATAACATGCCAAGTTCAATTTTCATGTAGCAAATTTGAACCAAACGACTTTCCTGGTTCCATGATTCACTGTTTGCAAAGACACTTCACAAACTGCAAATGGGGTTGGTTTAAAATGTTCTGTTTAGTATTCTTGCAGATGTGTTTTTATGTTGTCTTTTGATCCTGTGTTAATTGACGAGTGATCTGATTTACCACTGGGGCGCAATCCCAAGAACAAACCACCCTCTCTGCTTTGCCCCGCCTTCATCTCTCAGCCTTTTAACTTTGGAAATTAAACCCAATTCCCTTCCTTCCCAATTGTTTGAAACCAGTCGGGAGCATCATCCCCATGTAACAAAGGACATGCCAAAGCTACAGCTGAGATCATATGAACAGCCAGCATTTCCCAAACAGGCCCTGGAAACATCCAGATCTCTGTATCAATTACAGGAACTGAAGCAAAATGGGAGGCTTATTCTGATTTAAATACCTAAATTGTCGACGATCAGAAAAGACAATGCTGTTATACAAATATAAGGTTTTGCATGTCACAGATGTTAAACTTGAAATTTTATAGTTTAAGTTTTGTGACGCTGCTTTCCAACAAGATCAATCCAGTAACAATGTGCTCTGGGATAGAAATTGCTTTAATTGAGTAGAAAATAGCAGATATCTGCGATTTTTTATATGCATTGTCGGTGTGTAAGTTTTTCAGGTTGGGGACACTCCAGGCGCGGTGGAAATGCGTCCTGATGAGATGGGAGCAGGAGGGAAAGGGGATCCTAGGCGCCGATTTTATAGGTCTTGGTGGACCTGAGGAACCACTGTTTGTGGGGCATAGCAGGGGAAGGGGCTGAGAAAGAGGTCATGGTCATAGAGAGGGCACAAGAAAGGGGGGCTTTGTGTGTAGTGAAACCTAAGGAGGGGTATGATTTGGAAGCCATGGTAGGGAATACCTCGGAGGAATATAGGGGGTATGTCCGGAAGAATTTGGCCGCCTTTGCGACCCACAAACACGATTGCGGGAGGGTCACTGGGACAGAGGTCAGGATAGATGGAGACCCCATGTCCCGACCCCAGAAACAGTATAGTTCCCCCCGGGAAGCGGAGGCAGATTTAGAGGTGGCCCTAAATTCACTGGTAAGGCAAGGCATTTTGAGGCCACTTGCCACACATGTGAACTCACCGCTCTGGCCGGTGAGGAAGCCAGATAATTCCTGGAGGGCCACAGTGGACTACAGAGTCCTTAATAAGAATATTCCGGCATGCGCCCCAACGGTAGCAGCTGTGGCGGACCTGTTAGGAGAAATTCCAGCGTCAGCCTCTGTTTTTACAGTGCTGGATATTTCGAATGGGTTTTGGTCCATCCCAGTCAGGCGGGAGGACCAGTATAAGTTCGCCTTCACGTTTAAGGGGCAGCAGTATACATGGAGCTGTCTCCCACAGGGTTTCCACAACAGCCCCAGCATTTTTCACCAGTGCATGGCCGAATGCCTGAAAGAGTTTAGTGAGCCCCACAGACTGGTCCAGTATGTGGACGATATACTACTGTTCACGGACAGTAGTGAGGACCATGGCCCCCTGGTAGACGAGATGTTGGGGTTACTCCATAAGGGAGGGTTAAATGTTAACCCCAAGAAAGCCCAAATCGGGTTGAGGGAGGTCATGTTCCTGGGTTTAACCCTTAGGGCTGGGGAGAGAAGGATAGATGCGGCCAGGAGACAGGCAGTGCAGGAACTCCCAGTCCCGGTAGACGTTAGGGGGGTACGATCCTTTTTGGGAGTCACAGTCTATTGCCGTGACTTCATTGAAGATTACGCCGCGACTGCAGCGCCTCTGCTCAGGCTGCTGCACAAGGGGGTGGAGTGGGAGTGGGACAGCAAGTGCGAGTCGGCATTCGTCCGACTCAAGGAGGACTTGCAAAAGGCCCCAGCTCTGGGAGCCATTGACCCCCGGGAGGAATCGTTCCTGGAGGTAGCAGCAGGCAGTGATGGCCTGAGCGCTGTACTCCTCCAAGAACGGCATGGCAAGTTGAGGCCAGTGGTGTATTCCTCCCGAGCTCTCACAGAAGTGGAGCGGGCATACTCCAACTGTGAACGGCACCTGCTAGCCACATACTGGGCGGTGAAGCGGGTGCAGGTTTTTATTAGAATGGTACCCATCACCCTCCTGACCCATCACACCCCAACCCAAATGTTGTTAAACGGCCAGATTAAAGATGGCACGGTCAGTAGTGCCAGGATCACCCGGTGGACTCTCTTGTTGTCCCAAATGGCGCTATGGGTGAAGGGGCTGAGTGAGCCACAGCTCGCAGCCAACCTGGTGTACCCAGGGGAGCCACACCATTGTTCCGTAGAGGGGGTATGGGAGGTAGGTTTTGGTTTTCGGGCAGGGCTGCATCCCACGGGTAGGGAGATATACGTAGACGGATCCAGTTCTGTATCGGGGGGCATCAGATTCACGGGTTGTGGGATCTGGGACCCCGAAGCAGAGATAGCCCTGGCCCTCAAGCTCCCCCACACACTGAGCGCTCAGCAGGCAGAGCTGGCCGCAGTGATGTATGTGGTCACACATCCGGAGCGTTTCCCCATTCCATACACCATCTGCTCAGACTGCATGTTTTCGTGCAACTCGTGCACGGAGTATCTGGCCATTTGGTCCCGCCGAGGGTGCACCTCCTCGGATGGGAAGCCCCTCGCCACAAAACCCCCGTTAGAGAGGATAGTGGCTGCTGTAGGAGAGGGCAGGGATAGGTACATCCATAAGGTTAAAGCCCACTCCAAGACAGAGCCACAGGGTGAGGGGAACCAGAGGGCAGACAGTCTGGCCAGAGAGGGGGCTAGGTACGGGGTAGAGTGGGATCCTTACGGGGAAGGACAGGTGGCAGCAGTCAGGGGACAGCCCCGGAGAGGGGATCCAAGAGTGACCTTGGCCCCAGACCTAGCCACTGTTCAGGCACAGGACCCCGAGTTGAAGACCGCCATAGCAGCCCTGGGTAGGGAGGAAAGGGTAGAGGGTCTTTATGGAGAGAAGGACATGACTTTAAAGGAAGGCATGCTCTTTAGAGGGGACCAGTGGATAGTACCTTCCCAGCATAGGAGGGAATTCATAGAGGTAGCTCATGAGAGCCCGGGAGCAGGACACCCCGGTCCCGAGACCACCTGGCCGCGGGTAGAGAAGGTAGGATGGTGGCCTGGCCTCCGGGAGGACGTTCGCGACTTTTGTGCGAACTGTTTAGTGTGTGCCACGAATAACCCCGATCCCCAAAAGAGGAAGGTTTCGCTGGGGCACGTCCGTAGGGTGGAGGGGCCCTGGCAGTCGGTACAGATAGACTATATTGGACCCCTTCCCACCGCTGCAGGGGGATACTGCCTTGTATTAGTGGATGTGTTTTTGAAGTGGGTGGAAGCCTTCCCGTGCCGAACAGCCACCGCTGTAGGCACGGCCAAGATCCTAGTCAGGGAGGTGTTCTCCAGGTGGGGATTCCTGCAGTTTGTGGAGTCGGACCAGGGGAGTCATTTCACGGGGCAGGTCATGCAGGCGACCCTTAGGGTCCTGGGCATCAGGGCAAAATGGCATGTGGCCTATAACCCCCAGTCCTCGGGTCCTGTAGAAAGGTTGAACCGCACCATCAAAGAGAGGTTGCGGAAGGAGACCGGCAACTCTCCTAACCGGTGGGTGGAAGTTCTGCCCCTAGTTCTGCCCCTCATTGCGTCTTGGAAGTGCAGCAGAGAGGGAGAGATTCGCGAGAGGAGTGCTGCGGGTAAGCGCTGTTATTTTTAACTTACTTTTTCGCGGGTTTTTTCTTTAAAAATATCTAAACCCGGAAGTGGTCGCGCAGGGAGGTCTGGGAGAGAGATTTTTTTTTTTCCCCAATAAATTGGAACAGAGAGGAATCCCGATACTCTACACTTGTAGAGTATCCCACCCTCCCTCCTCCTCTAACCTAAAAAAAAAGACCCAGTGAGAGCAGGGCTTTGGAGAAAACAGGAGGAGGAAAGGTAAGTTTAAAATTTTCATTCACTTTTTTTTCCCTGTGTGTTTAAAGGGGCAATTATGAGTGTGAGGCCAGTATGTTGTTCCCAATGTAGGATGTGGGAGGTCCTGGAGGCTCCTAGCCTCCCGGACGACCATATCTGTGCTGGGTGTGTTGAGCTGCGGTTCCTAAGGGACCATGTTAGGGAACTGGAATTGCAGCTCGAGGACCTTCGCCGGGTTAGGGATAGTGAGGAGGTCATTGACAGGAGCTATCGGCAGGTGGTCACACCGGGACCACGGGAGGAAGGTAACTGGGTAACAGTGAGGAAGGAGAAAACTCAGTTGATGGTGAGCACCCCGGTGGATGTGCCCCTTAATAATAAGTACTCCTGTCTGAGTACTACTGGGGTGGACAGCCCACCTGGGGGAAGCAGCGGTGGCAGTGTCTCTGGAGCTGAGCCTGGCCCAGTAGTGCAAAAGGGTAAGGAAAGGAGGGTAGTGCTAATTGGGGACTCTACGGTGAGTGGGTCAGATAGGCGTTTTTGCGGACAAAGACGGGACTCTCGGATGGTGGTTTGCCTCCCTGGTGCAGGGGTCCGGGATGTCTCTGGTCGAGTCCCAGAAATCCTGAAGGGGGAGGGAGAGGAGCCGAAGGTCGTGATGCATATAGGTACTGCTGACATAGGTAGGAAGAGGGAAGGGGTCATGAAAAGAGAATATAGGGAGTTAGGTAGACAGCTGAGAAAGAGGAATGCAAAGGTAGTAATCTCGGGATTGCTGCCTGTGCCGCGGGAGAGTGAGAACAGGAATCGGTGGAGAATGAATGCGTGGCTGAGGGACTGGAGCAAGGGACAAGGATTTGGGTACTTGGATCATTGGGACGTCTTTTGGGGCAGGTGTGACCTGTTTAAAAAAGACGGGTGGCACTTGAATCCCAGGGGGACCAATATCCTGGCGGGAAGGTTGGCTAAGGCTACTGGAGAGACTTTAAACTAGAAAGGTTGGGGGGAGGGAATCGAAATGAGGGGACTGAGAGCGAGGAGGTTAGCTCGCAAATAGATAAGGAATGTAAACAGGGTAAGAGGGAGGTTAGACGAGTGATGGAGAAGGGAAGTGCTCAGGCTGAAGGTCTGAGATGTGTCTATTTTAATGCCAGGAGTGTAGTGAATAAAGTGGATGAGCTTAGAGCGTGGATTGCTGCTTCGAATTGTGATGTGGTGGCCATTACGGAGACTTGGATGTCTCAGGGACAGGACTGGGTGCTTCAGGTGCCGGGTTTTAGATGTTTCAGGAAGGACAGGGAGGGAGGCAAGAGAGGGGGGGGAGTGGCACTGTTGATCAGGGATAGTGTCACGGCTGTAGAGAAGGTGGACGCCGTGGAGGGATTGACGACGGAGTCTCTGTGGGTGGAGGTTAGGAACAGGAAGGGGTCGGTAACGTTGCTGGGTGTTTTCTATAGGCCGCCCAATAGTAACAGAGATGTTGAGGAGCAGATGGGGAAACAGATCCTGGAGAGATGTAGGAATAACAGAGTTGTCGTGATGGGAGATTTTAATTTCCCAAACATAGATTGGAATATCCCTAGGGCTAGGGGTTTGGATGGAGAGGAGTTTGTTAGGTGTGTCCAGGAGAGTTTCCTGACACAGTATGTGGATAAGCCTACTAGAGGAGAGGCTGTACTTGATCTGGTGCTGGCTAATGAACCTGGACAGGTGGAGGATCTCTCGGTGGGTGAGCATCTTGGGGATAGCGATCATAATTCTATCTCCTTCATGATAGCATTGGAAAGAGATAGGATCAGGCAGGCTAGGAAAGTGTTTCTCTGGAGTAAAGGGAAATACAGTGTCATCAGGGAGGAAATTAGACGGGTAAATTGGAAGGAGGCATTCTTGGGGAAAAGTACCGAAGGAAAGTGGAGGATTTTCAAGGAATGTTTGTCTGGAGCTCTACATGACAACGTTCCGATGAGACAGGGGGGTGTTGGTAGGGTACGGGAACCGTGGTGCACGAAGGTTGTGATGAACCTGGTGAATAAGAAAAGAGAGGCGTACAGAAGGTTCAGAGAGCTAGGAGGTGTTAAGGATTTAGAGGAGTATACGGGATGTAGGAAGGAGCTTAAGAAGGAAATTAGGAGAGCGAGAAGGGGTCATGAGAAGGCCTTGGCGGGTAAGATTAAGGAGAACCCCAAGGCTTTCTACAAATATGTCAAGAGTAAAAGGATGAGATGTGAAGGCATAGGACCCTTAAAAGGTGAAGGGGGAAAAGTTTGTGCGGAACCGTTAGAAATGGCGGAGCTGCTTAATGAATACTTTACCTCGGTATTCACGGTGGAAAGGGATCTGGGTGGTTGTACTGCTGGTTTGCGGTGGACAGAAAGGATCGAGCATGTGGACATAAAGAAAGAGGATGTGTTGGAACTATTGAATGGCATCAAGGTTGGTAAGTCGCCGGGACCGGATGGGATGTACCCCAGGTTACTGTGGGAGGCGAGGGAGGAGATTGCGGAGCCTTTGGCGATGATCTTTGCATCGTCGATGGAGACGGGAGAGGTTCCGGAGGATTGGAGGATTGCAGATGTGGTCCCTATATTCAAGAAAGGGAACAGGGACAGCCCGGGAAATTACCGACCGGTGAGTCTAACCTCAGTGGTTGGTAAGTTGATGGAGAGGATCCTGAGAGACAGGATTTATGATCATCTAGAGAAGTTTAGTATGATCAAAAGTAGTCAGCACGGCTTTGTCAAGGGCAGGTCGTGCCTTACGAGCCTGGTTGAGTTCTTTGAAAATGTGACCAAACACATTGACGAAGGAAGAGCGGTGGATGTGGTCTATATGGACTTCAGCAAGGCGTTCGATAAGGTCCCCCATGCAAGACTTCTTGAGAAAGTGAGAGGGCATGGGATCCAAGGGGCTGTTGCCTTGTGGATCCAGAACTGGCTTGCCTGCAGAAGGCAGAGAGTGGCTGTGGAGGGGTCTTTCTCTGCATGGCGGTCAGTGACCAGTGGAGTGCCCCAGGGATCTGTTCTGGGACCCTTGCTGTTTGTCATTTTCATAAATGACCTGGATGAGGAAGTGGAG
The DNA here is from genome assembly GCF_964213995.1 of Mustelus asterias. Lineage (NCBI taxonomy): Eukaryota > Metazoa > Chordata > Chondrichthyes > Carcharhiniformes > Triakidae > Mustelus > Mustelus asterias. The sequence goes on along the minus strand of NC_135806.1, from coordinate 83,134,351 downwards.
GGATGGGTTGGTAAGTTTGCTGACGACACCAAGGTAGGTGGTGTTGTGGATAGTTTGGAGGGATGTCAGAAGTTGCAGCGAGACATAGATAGAATGCAAGACTGGGCGGAGAAGTGGCAGATGGACTTCAACCCGGATAAGTGTGTGGTGATCCATTTTGGCAGATCCAATGGGATGAAGCAGCAATATAATATGAAGGGTACCATTCTTAGCAGTGTAGAGGATCAGAAGGACCTTGGGGTCCGGGTCCATAGGACTCTTAAATCGGCCTCGCAGGTGGAGGATGCGGTCAAGAAGGCGTACTGGCCTTCATTAATCGAGGGATTGAGTTTAGGAGTCGGGAGATAATGCTGCAGCTTTATAGGACCCTGGTTAGACCCCACTTGGAGTACTGCGCGCAGTTCTGGTCACCTCATTACAGGAAAGATGTTGAAGCCATTGAAAGGGTGCAGAGGAGATTTACAAGGATGTTGCCTGGATTGGGGGGCATGCCTTATGAGGATAGGTTGAGGGAGCTTGGTCTCTTCTCCCTGGAGAGACGAAGGATGAGAGGTGACCTAATAGAGGTTTACAAGATGTTGAGAGGTCTGGATAGGGTAGACTCTCAGAGGCTATTTCCAAGGGCTGAAATGGTTGCTACGAGAGGACACAGGTTTAAGGTGCTGGGGGGTAGGTACAGAGGAGATGTCAGGGGTAAGTTTTTCACTCAGAGGGTGGTGGGTGAGTGGAATCGGCTGACATCGGTGGTGGTGGAGGCAAACTCGTTGGGGTCTTTTAAGAGACTTCTGGATGAGTACATGGGATTTAATGGGATTGAGGGCTATAGATAGGCCTAGAGGTGGGGATGTGATCGGCGCAACCTGTGGGCCGAAGGGCCTGTTTGTGCTGTGGCTTTCTATGTTCTATGTTCTACTCATGGGGATCCGGGCTAGTCAGTCCAGGAGTACAGGATATTCCCCACACGAGCTCATGACCGGGCGAGTCATGAGGACTCCGATTCATGTCATGGTACCTGCCCTGACAGAGGGACAGCTCAGGGAGGTCAATAGGGATAAGTTCGCAAAACAGCTGTTGGAACAGCTGAAGCAGGTTCACTGGCAGGCAGCCAGTAACATGGGGGCCCAGCACCGCAGAAACAGGCTGCTGCTGGAGCCCTGCACAACTCACGAGTGGGCCATAGGAGAGCAGGTGATGGTCCGAAATTTTGCGCGGGTGGGGACCTTCGAGCCACTGTACGCGGGGCCGTACAGTATAGTGGACAAGGCCAGCCCCATGGTATACGTTGTTCAGCTCCCCCGCAAGGTGAAATGGTTTCATGTAAACCAATGCAAGCTCTTTGACCCCACCAGGGCCGGGAAGAGCAAGAAGGGAGTGAGGAAGGGGGTAGCAAGTGAGGAAGCCCCCGTAGAGGTGGAAACAGTAGGGGAAATACCTGACCCCACCGTTACCCAACAGGTGACAATGTGCTCTCCCAGCTGGGCAGCACCGGAGGTAGCGGCCGCAGTGAGGTTAATGGTGATACAAGCACCCAGCCCGGGTAATTTTAAACTACCCGAGCATCAGCTCGCTGGCCGGGTCAACTGCCTCAGTGAGGCCGAAGTTAGGGAGGCAGAGGAGATGGAGGTATCACCTCTGGTATGGGAGTCAGGGAGGGGTCGTCGGAGCAGCAGGGTCTCCAGACCCCCGGTAAGGTGGTCTCCCTCACACATGGCACTCGGGGCCCGACCCCTCAGCAAACGGGCCCGGGTGGAAAGTTGAAGGCGTGGGGCACTACCAAGTGCAGCCACGGGTAGCCCAGTCTCCGCAGGGATCGGAGAGGGATTCCGGAAACCCTTTGGGGAAGGGGAGGCCAGGGGCAGTCAGGACCCTCGGCCCACGGAGGTCCGGACCGGACGGTCGGGCCAGGCAGACAACTGGCCTCAGCAGGGTGAGGATCAGTTTTAAGTTGGCCACCCAGAGACGGGTGGCGGTGTAAATAGATATAGGATTCACGTTCTGGTTGTTTTAGTAGTTTTCCGTGTAGATTATTCTGTGTATGTGATGTTTTCCGAATTGGGAACAGTAGTGTGGAGGTCGGGAACTTCCCTTGTTTAAGAATGGACGCTGGGCACTAGGACCCTGGGGAGCCGGGCTGCGAAATACAGTACCGCAGCCGGCAGCTTGTGAAATTGCACGGCGGCAATTTCAAAAGCAGTAACTGCAAGCGAGGAATACAATGGCGCCCTTCCGTTTGAAGTGGTTCCAGGAAGGGTGGACGGCAATGTGGAGGCAAGGAGGTCTTCTGTTTTGTTTTACAGATGGGTCGTCCTGCCATATGGATACTGAGTATAACAATGTGCCTGGAGATGTGCGAGACCCGCAGAGGGGAAATGGAGGAGTCGTTGGTATATGGGTGCTCTGGCGGCAGGGCACCCCTCGTAACTACCGGTCAGGGAGACCTGGTGGCCTCGGAGCAGGCACGCTACTCCCACGTGGGGAGGTGGCCTGGGTGGCTGGAGTCGAACTCGACCAGGTACCCCAGCCACCAGAGCTTCACATACGGAGAGGCCTCTGTACTCTGCAAAGAGATACAGGTGGCGACTGACCGGGTTAGGGTGACTGAGGGCAGGCGGGTGTGTTTAACCTGTAAGGGGGATGTTCCTTTGGGGAGGTGGTGGTGGCTCAGGAAGCTGAGCCCGGGCATGAGGGATCGATCCTCGGACTGGGAACGGCTAGACAATGATACCTACCGGACCATCACGGGGTCACCAGGAGGGATCACTGTATGTTGGGAGAAATGGTGGGCTTATGACCAGGGGATATATTTGTGCCTATGGGGGTCTGCCAGGATATGTCCACAAGGGGCATCGATCACCTTCGTGAGGTGGTGGCAAGACTCTGGGGGCGGGATAAATTGGGACCGCAGTGGGAAGGGATGCGTAACTCCCTGGGCTGGGATGATTGTGAAAGCTACCGAACTGCTGGTTCAGGTAAAGAGACCCCTGCCCACGGCCCAACCGATCGACCACCACAACTGTCCGACATCCACCAAGGGGCCCGAGAATGGCCTAGTGCTCGTCCCCACCAAGAAGGTATTGTACCAGGGGTACATCACGCTGTTGCCTCTGTTGTGTTAAATTTGACTGAAGTGCGTCTACCAGCATGGTGCCCTCACGAGACAGAGCTATTATACCAGCCGTTGTTAAAAGAAAAACCGCTACTGTATTCCAATGCTGTGAAGTTTCTGTACATATATGCGGTAACCCCTACGTTTGGGGGCCGCTGGTTTATTGCTGTACTTGTTGTATTTAATGTTTTTCCATCCCGCATATTGCAAGGGATTGTTGTAATGTATCTACCTATGTCACCTTTCTCTGTGTTGCTGTATATAAAAGGGGTGTAGCTCAGATTAAGGGGACTCCTCGGGACACAGAGCTTCGCGGGTTAGTAGGGAGTGCTTACAGTCACGAAGGAGGAGAAGTGTTGCCCCTCAAAACATTTAGGTCGATACGGTCCAAGCGAGTCTGGACGTATCGAAGGGGCATCTGTAAGTTTTTCGGGCAACTCAGGCCTTTTTTTTGAGCTGGGAAAAGGACTTGAATCCTAAAGAACTGTGAAAGTGGCCACACTTGGCTGCAGGACTTGACCAAAAATGTCCCAGGGAGCCCAGCCAGCCTGTGTGTGTGTGTGTGTGTGTGTGTGTGAAGGGGCCCAGTCCAAAAATTGCAAGCAGCCAGAAACCAGACAGACTGTTGATTAGGTTATCAGCAGCACAAAAAGGACCTGACGACCTCACCAGACTAGGCCGGCAGCAAGACAATACACCTGGTCTGGACTCAATACAGGTGATAATGGCCTCGTCCCAGAGCGAGGAGAAGCCCATTTCCCTAATGAGAAAACAATTAAACGATCTCCGATGGAACAATAAAGGACAGCAAGAGACCTATCACCTGGGATGGGACCATCTGGTCTCTATGGACTGTAAGATCGCAGCTGCAGATAACCTAATCAAGCCTTTGTCTGTGGAACTGCCGGTTGGAAGGGGGGCGGAGTTGGTAGGAAAATAATTCAAGTTTTACAATATAAAAGGATGGTCAGGCCGGCCATTTCTTTCTCTTTGGACCAGCATGACAGCACTCCTCTCCTGTTTCCTGCCTCTCATTCGTCTCCAGCACGCAGCCCGAAGCCCACTGAGCAATTTAAACTAGGATTGTGAGTACCCTCCGGTAATTCGCGAAGTTCCCGAGATCATCATAGTGGATGAGGCTTTGGGGAAAGGGGGGGTGCTTTTGCATGTACCTTTCATAGTTTAAGACGTGGTAAACTTGTATAAAGTAAGAATTCCGTGGTGTCCGTTTTAGTATTCCTTCCATAGCTATAGTCTTATAGAGCATAAGGCATGGTGTGTTGTTTTCCTGGTGTTTGGTGACCTTTGACCTTGATGTTTTAATATATATATCTTTGACTTCCGTTGGAGTCCGTTTTGATCTTTTCAATTTCTCACCAATGATCTCTGACTAAGTCACAATATAAATATTCCTTACCATAATTCCGGAGTCTAGAACAGAGGGTACCCTGGGCGCTTCGAAACCGCCCACTCAGGAAAGGCTGCCAGGTAGTGGATAGGCAGCAGTTTCCTTTTCTCTCTCTTGAGAGCGCTACTCTAGTGAAGTAGATGCAAGGTGGCCATTGTTCCATCGGCGAGAGAGAGAATCACTCGGGCGTTGGTGGGATTTGGGTGACGGAGAACCAAACCTAAAATAAGCCCAGTGGAGTTAAAAAGAGGGATCCCGCTACAGGTGTATTAAGCTCTGCTGTAAGCACAAGTTTGCTCTTGGCTAATTGTCTTTCAACATGACCCTTGTCGTTGAGAAGGGCTAAGGGGAGGAGAATTCTCCAAAGAATGGCAGACAATTCAGATGATGGGGCCTAACTCTACCTTATGGTGCTAACCAGGATTTCCTCCCTCCAGCAAAGAACAAAGAACAATACAGCACAGGAACAGGCCCTTCGGCCCTCCAAGCCCGCGCCGCTCCCCGGTCCAGGATTGAATCCTGAATCCAGGATCCCCGCCCAATTTTCCAGCCTATCTACATACCAATATCCTATCCACTGAGCTGTCCCTCACAGCTACGATGCTTTGTTCATTACAACCTATTAACTCACCCCCACCCCCCCATTCCAGACCATGTGATCTCCAGGGAGAGGCGAAAACCCAGAGTGAAAAACCCCAGGGCCAATATGGGGGAAAAAAATCTGGGAAATTCCTCTCCGACCCCCTGAGGCGATCGAAACGAGTCCAGGAGATCACAATGGCCCTGATCGGAAAATGCTTCCCAACCCTAGTCATTTCCACTTCCACGAACACCATATGAATTCCCTGCCCCCGAGACAGGTTCCCAACTATCCGCAGTCTCGCTCTGTACTGGCACCAGCAAGATGATCATAGAATGAAGCCTTGAAACGAGAACCAAGGAACAATTAGCCCGCGCCGCTCCCTGGTCCAAACTAGACCACTCTTTTGTATCCCTCCATTCCCACTCCGTTCATATAGCTGTCTAGATAAGTCTTAAACGTTCCCAGTGTGTCCGCCTCCACCACCTTGCCCGGCAACACATTCCAGGCCCCCACGACCCTCTGTGTGAAATATGTCCTTCTGATATCTGTGTTAAACCTCCCCCCCTTCACCTTGAACCTATGACCCCTCGTGAACGTCACCACCGACCCGGGGAAAAGCTTCCCACCGTTCACCCTATCTATGCCTTTCATAATTTTATACACCTCTATTAAGTCTCCCCTCATCCTCCGTCTTTCCAAGGAGAACAACCCCAGTTTCCCCAATCTCTCCTCATAACCAAGCCCCTCCATACCAGGCAACATCCTGGTAAACCTCCTCTGTACTCTCTCCAAAGCCTCCACGTCCTTCTGGTAGTGTGGTGACCAGAACTGGACGCAGTATTCCAAATGCGGCCGAACCAACGTTCTATACATCTGCAACATCAGACCCCAACTTTTATACTCTATGCCCCGTCCTATAAAGGCAAGCATGCCATATGCCTTCTTCACCACCTTCTCCACCTGTGACGTCACCTTCAAAGATCTGTGGACTTGCACACCCAGGTCCCTCTGCGTCTCTACATCCTTTATGGTTCTTCCATTTATCGTGTAGCTCCTCCCTACATTATTCCCACCAAAATGCATCACTTCGCATTTATCAGGATTGAACTCCATCTGCCATTTCCTTGCCCAAATTTCCAGCCTATCTATATCCTTCTGTAGCCTCTGACAATGTTCCTCACTATCTGCAAGTCCTGCCAGTTTTGTGTCGTCCGTAAACTTACTGATCACCCCAGTTACTCCTTCTTCCAGATCATTTATATAAATCACAAACAGCAGAGGTCCCAATACAGAGCCCTGCGGTACACCACTAGTCACAGGCCTCCAGCCGGAAAAAGACCCTTCCACTACCACCCTCTGTCTTCTATGACCAAGCCAGTTCTCCACCCATCTAGCCACCTCCCCCTTTATCCCATGGGATCCAACCTTTTTCACTAGCCTACCATGAGGGACTTTGTCAAACGCTTTACTAAAGTCCATATAGACAACATCCACGGCCCTTCCTTCGTCAACCATTTTGGTCACTTCTTCAAAAAACACCACCAGGTTAGTGAGGCATGACCTCCCTCTCACAAAACCATGTTGACTATCGTTAATGAGTTTATTCCTTTCTAAATGCGCATACATCCTATCTTTAAGAATCTTCTCCAACAACTTCCCCACCACGGACGTCAAGCTCACCGGCCTATAATTACCCGGGTTATCCTTCCTACCCTTCTTAAATAACGGGACCACATTGGCTATCCTCCAATCCTCTGGGATCTCACCTGTGTCCAGTGACGAGACAAAGATTTGCGTCAGAGGCCCAACGATTTCACCTCTCGTCTCCCTGAGCAGCCTTGGATAGATTCCATCAGGCCCTGGGGATTTGTCAGTCTTTATATTCTCTAACAAACCTAACACTTCCTCCTTTGTAATGGAGATTTTCTCCAACGGTTCAACACTCCCCTCCGAGACACTCCCAGTCAACACATCCCTCTCCTTTGTGAATACCGACGCAAAGTATTCATTTAGGATCTCCCCTACCTCTTTGGGCTCCAAGCATAAGTCCCCACTTTTGTCCCTGAGAGGTCCGATTTTTTCCCTAACAACCCTTTTGTTCCTAACGTATGAATAAAATGCCTTGGGATTCTCCTTAATCCTGTCTGCCAAGAACATTTCGTGACCCCTTTTTGCTCTTCTAATTCCCCGTTTGAGTATTTTCCTACTTTCATTGTACTCCTCCAGAGCTCCCTCCGTTTTTAGCTGATTGGACCTAACATACGCCTCTCTTTTCCTTTTGACCAGTCCCTCAATTTCCCTGGTTATCCATGCAGATCACTTGACTCCCCTTCCCCACCAACCAAATGCAAATGACTGAATAGACAGGGCCCAGGAGACTGGGTTAGAATTTGGGGAGAAAATGGAGAGATGGGTTAAAGGTCCACACAACTAGATCTCTGTCTCAATGTGGAGATTGAAACCCCAAGGTCGATATCTTGATTCAAACCACAGGTTTGCTGGGGCATGCATTATGCATGTTAAGTTAAGCCACCAGTGATTCCAGTTGAACCCAATAAGCATTATGTAGGTTTTCTTGGTAGAATTTCAATGGAATTCTCACCTCTGGTTTATAGCAGGCGGTTGTGGGGTGGGGGGGGGGGGGGGGGGGGTTGGTGCAGCAGTGGCATGAGGTGGGTATTTGCTGCAGGGGACAAAAAATTGTCTCCTGCAGGAGTGGCAAACACCTGTAACAGAATCGTATAACAGTTACAGCATAGAAGGAGGTAAAAGAGGTAGTGCTGGGTAGGCTAATGGGGCTAAAGGTAGACAAGTCCCCTGGTCCGGATGGAATGCATCCCAGGGTACTAAAAGAAACGGCAGAAGAAATAGCAAATGCATTAGTTGTAATTTATCAAAATTCACTGGACTCTGGGGAGGTGCCAGCTGATTGGAAAACAGCTAATATAACACCACTGTTTAAAAAAGGAGGTAGACAAAAGGCAGGTAACTACAGGCCGGTTAGCTTAACATCCGTAGTTGTGAAAATGCTGGAATCTATCATTAAGGAAAAAATAGCAGGACACCTGGAAAAGAATGGTTCAATCAAGCAGACGCAGCATGGATTCACGAAGGGAAAGTCATGTTTGACCAATTTACTGGAATCTTTTGAGGATAGGTGGAAGCCGTGGAGGGATTGTCTACAGAGTCTCTGTGGGTGGAAGTTCGGAGTGGGAAGGGGTCGATAACTTTGCTGGGTGTTTTCTACAGGCCGCCCAATAGTAACAGGGATGTTGAGGAGCAGATAGGGAAACAGATCCTGGAGAGATGTAGGAATAACAGGGTTGTCGTGATGGGAGACTTTAATTTCCCAAACATCGATTGGAATATCCCTAGGGTAAGGGGTTTGGATGGGGAGGAGTTTGTTAGGTGTGTTCAGGAGGGTTTCCTGACACAGCATGTGGATAAGCCTACAAGAGGAGAGGCTGTACTCGATCTGGTACTGGCTAATGAACCTGGACAGGTGTCGGATCTCTCAGTGGGGGAGCATCTTGGGGATAGTGATCATAACTCTATCTCCTTTACGCTAGCATTGGAAAGAGATAGGATCAGGCAAGCTAGGAAAGTGTTTATCTGGAGTAAGGGGAAATATGAAGCCATCAGGCAGGAGATGATAGGCGTAAATTGGAAGGAGGCATTCTCGAGGAAAAGTACTGAAGTAAGGTGGCAGATTTTCAAGGAATGTTTGTCTGGTGTTCTGCATGACAACATTCCGATGAGACAGGGAGGTGTTGGTAGGTTACGGGAACCGTGGTGCACGAAAGCTGCGCTGAACCTAGTGAGAAAGAAAAGGAAAGTGTACAAAAGGTTCAGAGAGCTAGGCGATGGTAGGGATCTAGATGAGTATACGGCTTGTAGGAAGGGACTTAAGAAAGAAATTAGGAGAGCCAGAAGCGGTCACGAGAAGGCGTTGGCAGGTAAGATTAAAGAGAACCCTAAGGCGTTCTATAAATATGTGAAGAGTAAAAGGATGAGATGTGAAGGAATAGGACCTATAAAATGTGAAGGTGAGAAAGTCTGTACAGAACCGGAAGAAATAGCAGAGGTGCTTAATGAATATTTTACCTCGGTATTCACGGTGGAAAAAGACCTGGGTGGATGTACTACAGGATTGAGGCAGACTGAAAAGATTGAGTATATGGATATTAAGAAAGAGGATGTGTTGGAAATTTTGAATAGCATCAAGATAGATAAGTCACCGGGACCGGATGGGATGTACCCCAGGTTACTGTGGGAGGCGAGGGAAGAGATTGCAGAGCCTCTGGTGATGATCTTTACGTCATCGATGGAGATGGGAGATGTTCCGGAGGATTGGAAGATTGCGGATGTGGTTCCTATATTCAAGAAAGGGAATAGAGATAGCCAGGAAATTACCGACCGGTGAGTCTAACCTCAGTGGTTGGTAAGTTGATGGAGAAGATCCTGAGGGACAGGATTTATAAACATTTAGAGAAGGTTAGTATGCTCAAAAGTAGTCAGCACGGCTTTGTCAAAGGCAAATTGTGCCTTACGAGCCTGGTGGAGTTCTTTGAAAATGTGACTAAACACATTGACGAAGGAAAAGTGGTAGATGTGGTTTACATGGACTTCAGCAAGGCGTTCGATAAGGTCCCCCATGCAAGACTTCTCGAGAAAGTGAGAGGGCATGGCATCCAAGGGGCTGTTGCCTTGTGGATTCAGAACTGGCTTACCTGCAGAAGGCAGATTGGTTGTAGACGGGTCTTTTTCTGAATGGAGGTCGGTCACCAGTGGAGTGCCCCAGGGATCTGTTTTGGGACCTTTGCTGTTTGTCATTTTCATAAATGACCTGGATGAGGAAGTGGAGGGATGGGTTGGTTAGTTTGCCAACGACACGAAGGTTGGTAGTGTTGTGGATAGGTTGGAGGGATGTCAGAAGCTGCAGCGTGACATAGATAGGATGCAAGACTGGGCGGAGAAATGGCAGATGGACTTCAACCCGGATAAATGTGTAGTGGTCCATTTTGGCAGGTCAAATGGGATGAAGGAGTATAATATCAAGGGTAAGACTCTTAGCAGTGTAGAGGATCAGAAGGACCTTGGGGTCCGGGTCCATAGGACTTTTAAATCGGCCTCGCAGGTAGAGGAGGTGGTTAAGAAGGCGTATGGTGTGCTGGCCTTCATCAATCGAGGGATTGAGTTTAGGAGTCGGGAGATAATGATGCAGCTTTATAACACCCTTGTCAGATCCCACTTGGAGTACTGTGCTCAGTTCTGGTCGCCTCATTTCAGGAGGGATGTGGAAATGATTGAAAGGGTGCAGAGAAGATTTACAAGGATGTTGCCTGGATTGGTTGGCATGCCTTATGAGGATAGGTTGAGGGTGCTCGGTCTTTTCTCCTTGGAGAGACGAAGGATGAGAGGTGACCTGATAGAGGTGTACAAGATGTTGAGAGGTATAGATCAGGTGGATTCTCGGAGGCTTTTTCCCAGGGCTGGAATGGCTGCTACGAGAGGACACAGGTTTAAGGTGCCAGGGAGTAGGTACAGAGGAGATGTCAGGGGTAAGTTTTTCACTCAGAGGGTGGTGGGTGAGTGGAATCGGCTGCCGTCAGTGGTGGTGGAGGCAAACTCGATGGGGTCTTTTAAGAGACTTCTGGATGAGTACATGGGACTTAATAGGATTGGGGGTTAGAGGTAAGCCTATATATAAGCCTAGGTAGGTAGGGACATGACCGGCGCAACTTGTGGGCCGAAGGGCCTGTTTGTGCTGTACTTTTTTCTATGTTCTATATAACGAGTGCGGTTGACAGAGGGGAACCGGTGGATGTGTTGTATTTAGATTTCCAGAAAGCATTCGATAAGGTGCCTCACAAAATGTTGCTGCATAAGATAAAGGTACACGGAGTTAGGGGTAAAGTGTTAGCGTGGATTGAGGATTGGCTATCTAACAGAAAGCAGAGAGTCGGAATAAAAGGGTGCTTTTCTGGTTGGCAGTCAGTGACTAGTGGCGTGCGCAGGGATTGGTGCTGGGGCCTCAACTATTTACCATATGCATAGATGATCTGGAGGAGGGGACCAAGTGTAGGGTAACAAAGTTTGCAGATGACATAAAGATGAGTGGGAAAGCAAATTGCGTGGAGTTCACAAAGAGTCTGCAGAGAGATTTGGATAGGCTAAGTGAGTGGGCAAGGATCTGGCAGATGGAGTATAACGTTGGTAAGTGTGAGGTTATCCACTTTGGAAGGAATAATAGTAAAATGGACTATTATTTAAACGGTGAAAAATTACAACATGCTACTGTGCAGAGGGACCTGGGGGTCCTTGTGCATGAATCACAAAAACTCAGTTTGCAGGTGCAGCAGGTAATCAAGAAGGCAAATGGAATGTTGGCCGTTATCGCGAGAGGGATGGAGTATAAAAGGAGGGAGGTCATGCTGCAACTGTACAGGGTACTGGTGAGGCCGCACTTAGAGTACTGTGTACAATTTTGGTCCCCTTATTTGAGAAAGGATATATTAACTTTGGAGGGGGTACAGAGAAGGTTCACCAGGTTGATTCTGGAGATGAGGGAGTTAGCTTATGAGGAGAGATTGAGTAGACTGGGCCTGTACTCATTGGAGTTTAGAAGGTTGAGAGGAGATCTTATAGAGACATATAAGATAATGAAGGGGCTAGACAGGGTAGAAGCAGCGAGGTTATTTCCACTTACAATGGAACCAAGAACTAGGGGGCATAGCCTCAAAATACGGGGGAGTCAATTTAGAACAGAGTTGAGGAGGAACTTCTTCTCCCAGAGGGTAGTGAATCTTTGGAATTCTCTGCCCAATGAAGCAGTAGAGGCTACCTCGTTAAATGTGTTTAAGTCACAGATAGATTTTTAACCATTAAGGGAACTAAGGGTTATGGGGAGCGGGCGGGTAAGTGGAACTGAACCCACTATCAGATCAGCCATGATCTTATTGAATGGCGGAGCAGGCTTGAGGGGCTGGATGGCCTACTCCTGCTCCTATTTCTTATGTTCTTATTAATTCAGCCCATCTTATCCCAGCCAGGACTCAGCAAATGTCCCAGTCCACTGTCCTTTCCTCAAAGCATGGCAAATTCTTTCTCTTCAGCTGAAACTTGTGGACATAAAAATTATCACCAATGAGGTGTAAGATTCAGCCTGAAAACACACCAGTGCCATCGGTGGGAAACAATCCAACCAGAAATTTACCATCCCGCCCGCCATGGGAATCGTAGCGGGTAGGACACGGGCCCATGCAAAGTTCTGTTGATTTCGGGTGGGATTTTCCGGCTTTGGGGCGAGCGGGGCCGGAAAATCCTGCCCTCTGTTTTTCATGCCAAAATCAACATTCTGCCATTTTTTTTGGAAAGATTTCACCCATTGGCTTTGTTCTGTCTTCACAGATGCTGTCAGACCTGCTGAGATTCTGCAGCATTTTGTTTTTGTTCCAGATCCCACCATGCACAGCAATGTGCTTTTAGCTCTAATGGTCTTCCAGTTTCTTTAATTGGATTCTTTAATTGGATTGGATTGTCTGATGGCCACTGTATGGTCTTTGAGATGATAATGTCTTGGTTTCAGTATTGACGTATGTTTGAAGATTAACCCTTTATAATACAGTTGAGGTTTGGCCTGTTTGCAGTATTCATTTCCATGAAGATTTTGGGGATTTTATATTTAATAAAGGGAGGGTATTCCGATCCTACCACACTGAAGCTGAGATTCCACAAGGGTTCAACTAGCCTGCTGTTGTAATTCCAGTTGTTGACTGATGGAAACCTAGGAGCAGTGGAAATGGTCATTCCTGCTGTTTCACTGGGGGATTCCAACAGTACTTCACTGGGGCTGTAGCAGGGCACCAATGGAATCCCCATGCAATCTCAGTCCCATTCTGATTCAGGGCAGTCTGTTTTTTAAATGTTCCTTAATTCTTCCTATGATTTCTTTCCTTTTCTCTTCTGCTGCCAGCGATAGTTCATATTAGGGTAAAGTTCCAAAGGAGTTGGCAACAAAAGCATGATATGTTCCTGGTAGTTACTGTGCCAGAAATGTAAAGAAGCTGATTAGTTTGCACAGTTAGATGTGAGTCATCCTGGGTCTGTATTTATTGAAACAAATCTCTTGCGCCATCAAGTTCAGTAACATCTCCCAGTCAATTCCCTAATGATGCTAAGTGAGTAGTATAGCAACAGGCTGCAGCCAAGAACAACTGTAGAGCGATCAGAGGAAATTTAACCCGAGTAATAGAGGTTTACAACATGGAAGCTGGCTCTTCGGCCCAACTTGTCCATGCCGCCCCTTTTTTTTTAACCCCTAAACTAGTCCCAATTGCCCGCGTTTGGCCCATATCTCTCTATACCCATTTTACCCATGTAACTGTCTAAACGCTTTTTAAAAGACAAAATTGTACCCACCTCTACTACTACCTCTGGCAGCTTGTTCCAGACACTCACACCCTCTGCATGAAAAAAATGCCCCTCTGGACCCTTTTGTATCTCTTCCCTCTCATCTTAAACCTATGCCCTCTAGTTTTAGACTCCCCTACCTTTGGGAAAAGATATTGACTATCTAGCTGATCTACGCCCCTCATTATTTTATAGACCTCTAATAGATCACCCCTAAGCATCCTACGCTCCAGAGAAAAAAGTCTCAGTCTATCCAGCCTCTCCTTATAACTCAAACCATCAAGTCCCAGTAGCATCCTCGTAAATCTTTTCTGCACTCTTTCTAGTTTAATAATATCCTTTCTATAATAGGGTGACCAGACCTGTACACAATATTCCATGTGTGGCCTTACCAATGTCTTGTACAACTTCAACAAGACATTCCAACTCCTGTATTCAATGTTCTGACCAATGAAACCAAGCATGTCAAATGCCTCCTTCACCACTTGGTGAAGTCCACCAGTGACTCCACTTTCAAGGAGCTATGAACCTGTACCCCGAGATCTCTTTGTTCTATAACTCTCCCCAACGCCCTACCATTAACTGAATAAGTCCTGCCTGGTTCAATTTACCAAAATGCATCACCTTGCATTTATCTAAATTAAACTCCATCTGCCATTTGTCAGCCCACTGGCCCAATTGATCAAGATCCCGTTGCAATCCAAGATAACTTTCTTCACTGTCCACTATGCCACCAATCTTGGTGTCATCTGCAAACTTACTAACCATGCCTCCTATATTCTCATCCAAATCATTAATATAAATGACAAATAACAGTAGACCCAGCACTGATCCCTGAGGCACACGCTGGTCACAGGCCTCCAGTTTGAAAAACATCCCTCTACAACCACCCTCTGTCTTCTGTCATCAAACCAATTTTGTATCCATTTGGCTACCTCACCCTGGATCCCGTGAGATTTGAACTTATGCAGCAACCAATTGAAAAATATTGATATTGAGAAACAAGCTTGCAGGTAACTGATTTCCCACAGTTTTGCTCCACATTTAGATTCACCAAATTGTCTCAGTTTGAAATTGTGTATGCAAAGGCAGACTGCAATAAAGGGGAAGTAATGAGTGTGAAACTCGCCAAATTCTAAGTGCCAAATTTCAGTAAAAACTGGAATAAATCCCGTTGGTTTATCCAGCAGGATTTTCAAAATGAACCTCCCACACTCTGTGCATCACAGAGTGCCCCAGCATGAATCTTATTAAAAATCAGTGGGCGGGGCCTATTCCCACTGGAGAGGCTGGCAGCAAAGCGCTGAGTAGGCCACTGAGCATGCGCTGATCTGTCACAGCAGAGATCAGAGCATGTGCAGTAGCCCATACTCCCAGCCTCCCGATCGCTCGCCAGCTCAATTGCTGGCCAGCCCCATGACCCCACATCGCTGGCCGTGCGACCCCCCACCACTCAATCGCTGGCCCCCCCAGACATGTCTGGGCCAGCCATGACCGCCCACACCCCCTCCCCACCACCGGGCCCCCTCGATCTCCCCTCTCCCCCAGCAGTCCCGATCTCCCGATCCTCCCCACTACCGGCAGCCCCAACCCCCCACATTCCCCGCAGCCCCGACCTCCCCAGCAGGCTGACCCAAACACCTACCCCAAAGTCCAGCCCCAATCACTAGCCTGCCTCCATCTGTCACCAAGCCTGTGTGCAGAGTGGCAGCGGAACCCCTCACCCCCATTGATCCTGCCCCCCAGAGGCCCCCCACCTCCACCCCCTTGACACTTGGTGGCAGTGCCAAGGTGCCTCCTGGGCATTGCCACTTTGCCCCTCGGGCAATGATAAGGGGCCAGGCTAGCATAGCCATGCTGGCAATGTCCAGGGGACAGCCCCCATTCTTACCCCCGACCTCCATGGGCCCCCTTCTTTCCAGCAGGGTCGGGCCACCAGCTCCCCGCTAGTGGGGCACTGTTGTAAACCTCGCTGGAGTGAAACATGCCTGGCGGGGGGAGAGAGGCTAGTGGGCCCGGAGACTTCAGTCCCATGTCCGCTAATGAAGTGTAAATTTGAATATTAATCATTTATTCAGCTCCGCGCCGATTTCTGGTGCGAAGCTGACAATGCCGGAAATTCGCTGGCTGGAGACGCGTGGAGGCCGTGGCGCTCAGCAGGAAGCCTAAACTCAAGCTATACGGCCTCCGCTTGAGTCTCCCGGCCCGCTGCGTTGCTCTCGTCCCCCTGGCCTTTTTTGCCTGAAGTAGTTTCCTGAATATTTATAGTTAGTATATCAGTTCCTGACTCTGTGATGAGGGCTCTATCAACAGCAAAATTCATATCTTCCAAACTTCAATTCTCTTTCCTTGTAGTTTTCCACTCAGCGCAAGGCAAATAATGCAAGAGGGGAAAAAAAGACACTGTTTTGATCTTTGGCCAGACCTTGGGACTTGTGGAGGAGATCCGGTTAGGGACAAATAACATTTTGTTTAAAGCAGATAAGATGCTTTTAGAATAAAGCCATGAGATTCACACAGAATTTTGAACAAACAAACACAAAATCTTTATTATACAAGTTCAGAAAGATAAAACATTTTGAAATACGTATCTGATACTCTCGCAATCAGGGTAGGTATGACGTATATATGACTGACAAGCAGTGGTCAGACACATTACAGAGTAAATGATGGATGCAATCAAAACACAATCTGTGGATTTCTCAACAAATCACCCAGATGTCAGTCCCACTGTGAGTCACCCAATCTCACTGAAACTTTCCCTTTCTCAAAAGCATTTCCAATCTACACCTCTGCAGATCTCTTCAAACGTTGCTTACATTCGGATGGTTTTAATAATGGCCCATCTCATTGGGTTTCAATCTTCAATTCCAAGACTCCTTCTCCCTGGATTCACAAAAACACTCAACACTCGCTTACAAGCATAACATTCAGATTAATGGCCATGCCAAACAGAACACCACAGCTCCAAAGGGATATATTTGCCCCAACAGCCCACTTGACTTAAAATCTTCTCCCCCTCAGCTTTAAGTTGGAGATTGCTTATCTGCTCCTTTCTCTTAACTTATCTAGGATCTATTTCTATCCCTTTTTATAACTTTTTGACTCAATTTAATTGGGATCTCTGCCTGCCTCTGTGGCACTTGTTGGCTGGAAGACTCACCGAAACTGCCTGCCTCAAGAAGATCTGTTCACTGACCCTTGAGCTGACCTAGTGACCTATCAAAACATATCCAGAGGGTTCCACCCTTGTTACTAGCAGGAACCAATTGACCAAACATTGGAACATCCCATACCATCCCATACCAGGTCTCTGAAGGCGGAAAGGCAGGTTAATAGGGTGGTGAAAAAGGCATATGGCACACTTGCCTTTATCAATCGGGGTATAGATTAAAAAAGCAAAGAGGTCGTGAGGGAGTTGTCTCGAACTTTGGTGAGGCCACAGCTGGAGTACTGTGTGCAGTTCTGGTTGCTACATTATAGGAAGGACACGAACACACTAGAGGGGCTGCAGAGGAGGTTCACCAGGATGTTGCCTGGATGGAACATTTAAGTTATAAAGAGAGGTTGGATAGGCTTGGGTTGTTTTCTCTGGAGCAGAGAAAACTGAGGGGCGACCTGATTGAGGTGCTCAAGATTATGAGGGGCATGGACAGGGTGGATAGGGAGCAGATGTTCCCCTGAGTTGAAGGGTCAGTTACGAGGGGCCGCAGGTTAAAAGTGAGGAGTGGGAGGTTTAGGGGGAATTTGAGGAAAAACATTTTTTACTCAGAGGGTGGTGACTGTATGGAATGCATTGCCTGGGAGGATGGTGGAGGCGGGATACCTCACATCCTTTATAAAGTATCTGGATGAGCGCTTGGCATGCCGTAACATTCAAGGCTATGGGCCAAGTGCTGGCAAGTGGGATTAGGTGGGCAGGTCAGGGCCTTTCATGCATCAGTGCAGACTCGATGGGCTGAAGGGCCTCTTCTGCACTGTAGGATTCTGTGATTCTGTGATTCTGTGAAATGTTATAATCTCCATAGACTGCTAATTTAGCACCCAGGACCACAAAGATCAATGGATTTCATGACAACAATTAAAAACATTTTTGATAACTTCCGCAATGACTGAGTGGATGACTGCACCCACTGTGGCTGAGTGGGATTACTGTAGCCATCTTGCACTCTGAATCAGAAGATCATGAATTCAAATTTCACTTCAAGAACCATAAACAGGAAATCTAGGCCAGTCCTCTCGTGCTATACTAAGGAAGTGCTGCACTGTTGGAGCTGTTGTATTTCAGATGAGAAATAAAACAGAATCCCCATCTGCCCTCTTAGTTGGACATAAAAGATTATTGCAGAGAAGACAGGAGAGCTCTCCGTTATGTCATGACCAATATTTACTCCTCACCCAACATTATTAAGACATATTTTACTCTTGTGTGACCTTGCTATAAGCAGACTTGCTGCTGTGTTTTGTATATTGCAACAATGACTATACAGTGACTGGTTGTAAAGCACTTTCGATGTTGCTAATGACACAATATTGTATTCCTTGTTTACAAGTTGTAAATCTGGAAGATTCCAGATTCATAATACAACAGAGAAGCAAGCCGCTATAGAAAGTGAAGAGGAGAACTAAATAATGAAATCAGAGGAACAAACAGCTCACGAGACACAATTTACAGATGAGATAAAAATAAATTTAACCATTTTAAAAATCATATATAGAGTAAGAAGTCTCACAACACCAGGTTAAAGTCCAACAGAAGATCATGAGTTCAAATTTCACTTCAAGAAACATAAACAGGAAATCTAGGCCAGTCCATCAGTCATCATGAAGGAGCAGCGTTCCGAAAGCTCGTGATTCAAATAAACCTGTTGGACTTTAACCTGGTGTTGTTACTGTACCTTCTTACTGTGCCCACTCCAGTCTAACGCCGGCATCTCCATATCATTTATAGAGTAAAAGGATAGTTAGATAATAGGCAAGGTTGATGAGGGATGAATAGGGAAATATTCTTGTGAAGAAGCAAGGCTAAGGCATTGAATGAGAAATTTGCATCTACCTTCACAAAAGCAGATCATACTGTCAATGTTACAGTAAAGGAGCAGGAGGTGAGGTGTGTTGTGGTTTGGGTGGCTAGAGAAATGGGATAGGATAAAAATGGATAAAAAAGGAGGTATTTTAAAAGGTTGGCAGCACTTATGATGGAATAGCCATCCTGGCCAAATGAATGGCATCCTTGGTGGATCAGGGAACAAGTGTGAGATAGTGGAAGCTCTGACCACAATTCTTGGAGCAGAGTACTGAGAATGGTACCAGAGGGAGTTGAAAGCGTCACCCCAGTCTGTCAAAAAAAGAATAAATGTCTACTGTGGGGAAAATTGCTATGGGTTTAAAGGTCAGTGGTATGAAATTGGCTAAGAGACAGAAAGCAGAGAGTGGTAATGAGCAAACGTTTTTCAGACTGGAGGGAAATAGTCAATGATTTAGGACAGCTTCTGTTTTTGAAATAGATTACTGACTAGGAGGTCAGCGATGTGGGGGTGGGGGGCAGTGCACATGCGCCGATCTCCATGTTGACAGATCAGCACATGCACAGTGCCCTATCCAGCACTATGCTACTGGCCTCTCGGGTGGGAATGCATCCCGCCTCCCTGCTTATCAGAGGGAGTCACGCTGAGGCACTCTGCAATGCTCAGACTGTTGGAGATTCGTTCTGTTAAGTACACCCGAAAAACAGGCAGGAAATACTCCCATTTTCCCAACTTTTGGGTGCTTAGCTTTTTTTTGGGAGAATCCTGGCCCTCATTCCTTTCTATTGCTTCCATGTAAATAGACAGATTCTTTAAAAGTAAACCTTTAGTTAGAAAAAAGGGGACTGTTGTGATATAGGCTGTATATCCTAAACTAGTGTCAATCACTGATGTATTAATCCCAAGACTTGCAGTCAGTCTGCAAGCAGCACAGCAGAGATCAGGTGACCAATACATAGCCTCAAAAGTAAATTTATATATTATATATAGTCTTTTCTTTAAATAAAGAACCCACATTATTGTTTCACTGATCTTTGTGTATAATTAAAAGCGTGCGTCAAATAGAAGAAAAATGCAATTGAAAATACATATTTATGGGTATTAGTGAGGATGCGATCATGTCGATCATTAACATTCCTGCCGCCCACTGTGTAGAATAAGCTCAGCACCATTACTGCCTGTAATTTGTGAAGTGGCGATCTAGTGGAGGGCACTTATTATCCAAGGAACTGTATTCGGACATAAGCCAAGGGAAGGAAGAAGGAAAATGGAATCAGGATGGGGAAGCAATAAAACGTTTATCATTGTTAAAAATATACGTTAATATTGAAAGGACTGTCCTTACCTTAGGACTGCAAGATTTCAGCTCGATCCAGGAGTTCCACATTGTGGGCACCCAACTGAATATGTAGAGAATCGTAAACACAAGAGAATTATGTTTAGAGTACTGTTGAAG